>NC_059072.1:204357090-204660840 GCF_020497125.1 Mauremys mutica | reverse complement strand
TTCTGAATTGCACATCCTTTCAGTTGCTTGGTTTGCATTCAGTTTGGAACAGCTAATAGGTGTTAGGTTAAATGCCCTAAAACGTAAAGCTCTGTGTACAGCCAGTTAGTCTGAAAGTCTAGAGCATTCATACTAGTGCTCTGTGAAATTCTTTGATTTCAGTTCCCACACATGTCAGCTAACCTTTCCCAGTGGTTTCAGTTTGCAGAATTTTGTGTCCCTTCTATTTTTGCTTGCATTTCAATTACATTCAAACCAAAATACTTGGATTCTTAGCTGTAAGTATGCACTGAGCATAGGGGCGGGGATGGCATGGGGGACTACAAAGGAGCCAGTTTTGGATCTCTAATTCTAAGGCTGGTTCAGTTCTAATCCTGGAATAAATTAGAACAGTTCAGTAGCAGCTCTAAACTACACTAGTTGACTAGGCCCACAAAGGCTCATCCAACAGCCAAAAATAGCTGGAATGCAGTGAATAAGACACTCTGGAGTACCAGGTCCAGAGTGTATCATGGGATATGTAGGCTGGCTGGGGAGGCTGGCCCATAGGGATAAATGGGGTCATGAGGCACCCAAACTACAGCTTCTATGAGGCACCACAGCAGCTCAGGCAGATGCAGATGAATGTTGAACTGATCCAAAACAAAACATTTGCAAGCTGAAATTATTTATAACTTTTTGTTCTGTGAAAAGTTTTGATATTTTAACTTTTAATGGCAATTTGGGATGAAAACAAATGTTGAAATATCAGAAATTGCCATGGGATGGAAATTTTGGTTTTCGCTCAGCACTAATTACACACACTAAACATCATACGCTGATTGTGTGAAGCATATATAGTTCTATTAAACTTGAGGTACATATTGTATTAAACTAGCAGTGCTCATCTATAATGTACCAGGTTTGCACTTTATTTAGAATAGCTATAGAACATTTAATGTATTTACCTAAAAACTGAGGTTTTAATTTAAAGTTAGGACACTATTTTAATACCACTTAAGTCAAAATATAGCATCTTGAAAGACATGTTTTTAGATACTACTGAGCCTAACTCTCTCCTTAGCCAAAGGGTATGTGTAACTGTAAGTGAAGGCAAATTTTAGTCATTAGTATGTGGGAGAATTTGGGATGATTACTTTGCAGAGATTAGTTTGCCCTTCATTAGTTTGCAGCTCTTTCCATATCTTTAGCTGATCATTCTCTCTGTCGTTCCTTTAGCTAACTATTTCCGTTAGTTTTGTGTAAATGTGTTTTCATGCTTTACTCTATAAAGCTGTTATTATTCTTGGTTTCCTATTAAACCACATTATTTCTGGTATAACGTGAACACTGTAGCTCAGCAAAGGGGAAAAAACCCTACACAATGTGTATGAAAAATGCTATCATATGAAAATAAATGTGCTGAAGTATCTGAGATAACCTTGGATATTGGCACATCCTTTGCTTACCCAAAGTCCTTTAGGTGTCATCCTGTGCTTACCCAAAGTCCTTTAGGGTATCACTGTGCTTATTATGTACAAAACAAGTAGCTATTCTGCAAAAAGGGTGTAGATCTTTACATTTGATCTGTAATTATGGCACTTACATTGCATCACATCATAATACTTGTATGATTTTGTATGCTACTTAATGAGAGACAGCCATATGACACAATACAGCAGTTAAGATGTAAAAGAGAATGTATCTATTTTTTAATCCTAACCTCCTATCCATTCAGCAAGCAGATAGCCAGTTTTACGCTTCAGTAGCTGGTTAAAATTAAATAGCGTTCATCTGCAGTCATCAGAGTTCACAATACTTACATATTTCTACTCATGTTCCACACAAATCTACATTTTATAGCCCCATTTGTGGATGCATATAGCAGGTTACTAGCAATCAGGAAGTGAATGAGAACCTTCTTATGATTAAACAGCTTTCTTTAGAAAGTGCTGCATGCTGCTCATATCCCTGAAAAGAAAACGAAGGGTGAAGTATTACTGACAATATGTCAAGTAATGATGCTGAAAATGCAAATGCATCCCAAAATGAAAAGACCAAGTTGCCTGACTCTTATAATGGCTGTGCTTTATAAACTACTTCCCCTACTCCACTTTTAAAATCTCATGATTTCCTCTTATCCTTGTTGTCCTATTTCTTTCATGAGCTAAATCTCAGAAAGTCTTTATCAGCTTCAGAATTAGCAGCAGGTAGGTTATCTGAACTCAAGATCAATGCAGTGCTGCCCACTTAGACACCTGATACAAGAACGTTTCTGTTTAAAGGGCCCATTTGATGTACATAGCAGTGAATGTACGTTCCTTTTTAAAGGAATACCTGATAAATTATGTAAATCTGTTACACAAATACTAATTTCCCATAGTAAAGAATGAAACAAATAGGTTAGACTTTAGATCTGCAGTTTCTTTGTAATGGTTAAATATGTAATGTGTGAAGGTAATACCATGTTGAACATGACAAAACCCTCTTAATGGCTTGTATGCCCTTGGAATATACAGTACAGTTTCTATGAAAACTCAACCTTTTCTCTTCATTAATAGGCATCTAATGTCATGACACTGTTTCCAGGTACAATCCCTCCACTCATTAAATCAGTTGTCCAAAGTGAGGAAGGTCTGGCGACCAACGAAGGGCTAAAGATGCTGGTGACCATTTCCTGTATCTTGGTGGGAGTCTTGCTGCTTTTTGTGCTTCTGCTGATTGTGCGAAGGAGGAGGAGGGAGCAGAGACTGAAGAGACTCAGAGGTAAGAGAAGACATCTGGCATTTATTCCCACATACTCCTAGTCATCTAGCGTGAATGTATAAATGGGGCTGTGAAGAGAAAAGCTTGTGGGACTTTGTAGAGTGTACCAAAGATATTTTTCTACATAAAGTGTCATTTTCCTGTGATATTAAGTTAGTAACTATAGTAATACAGGTGATTTGTCTTTAAAAAAATATTTTTTACAGAAATGAATATTGTAAAGAAATAACTTTTTGAAAAATAAGTCTCTCATCTCCATAAGCAAAGTGATTATTTTATCTGGGGGAAAAATCATGTATCCATTAATTTATTTATTTTTTAAAGAATTTCAGCATCCCTTAGTTACAATTTCTTTGAAAGATCGTATTGGTTGTTCTTTGGGAGAGAGGGAAATCCACTTTTCAAGAAAACATAACCCACACATCTAGGATAATTCTGATGCAGTAACCAGATATCAATGAGCTAGAAAAACACGCCCATAAATTCTCTGACTTGATCATATATATTTGCAAAAGATGTGATTGCATATTGCTTATTGGGATGGACATTAATTATATTATATAATGTACTGTATTATAGCAGAAGTTTAATAATAGCATACTTCATTGTTCGCTTCCAATGGAAAAAGTTTTATACTGTCTATTTAACTCTGCTCTCCTATTATATCTCGTTTTCTTTGTTGTTGAGTTGTCCCTTTCTCTAATCATTACCCTATTCATACATAAGTGTCTGCACTTGACATACGGTAGTTATTCAAGCTATGAATTAATGCAATTTCATTGTTTCTTCTGATGAATGCACTTATCACTCCATCACCACTAATTGCAATGGGGGACAGTACCATATCTGCACCCTGCCCTGTGTGCCTCATGACTTGGCTGTGTTTGTGAAGCGTGCAGAATAGACATCAAGGCTTACTGAAATTATTTTGTTAAAAGCCTTTCAGAGCCTGCACTACATAATAACAAAAATATTTGTAATCCTTAAAATGAGTTTATTTCCAAGTACTGCATGAAAGAAAATTAGTCATAGATATTTCACACAACATGTGATCTTGATGATTAAAACTAGGGCCAACCATAGATTTTGCAAGATAACATGTGGAAATCCCTGTTCATCTTCCTCCCAATATTAGTATCCACCCTCCTCTTCTTCAGGTTGCTTCCTGCCTTCCTTTAGTGACACCTGCATGTGTGTTGATGCAGGGCCGTTAGAACTGTACAGATGCGTAGGTCACAGAGGAGGAATGATCTTGTATTTAAAGCACAGTACAGGGAGTCAGGTGATCTGGATTCTGTTTCCTGCTCTTCAGTAGGTTTCCTGTGTGACATTAGTCATGGCACACTTTGTCTCTCTGTACCTCAGTTTTCCTCATCATAAAAATGGGGATACTGATACTTACCTACTTCTCAGAGATATTGTGAGACTCAATCCTTTAATGATGTAAAGTGCTTTGAGATCATTGGGTGAAAAGCATTATCATTATGCACATCCAGAGTAATTTTACCCTGATAATTAATTTGTGTTTTCATAGATTCATAGATTATAAAACCAGAAGGAACCATTGTGATCATCTACTCTGACATGCTGCATAACACACGCCATAGAACTTCCCTGCATTAATTCCTGTTAAAGCATAACTAGAGCCTATATTTTAGAAAGACTTCTAAACATTGATTTTAAAATTGTCAGTGATGGAGAATCCACCACAGCCCTTGGTAAATTGTTCCAATAGTAAATTATCCTCATGAAAAATGTGCACCTTGTTCCTGAATTTGTCTGAATTTGTCTAGCTTCAACCTCCAGCCACGGGATCTCATGGTATCTTTGCTACATTGAAGAGCCTTCTATTATCAAGTTTCTATTCCACATGAAGGTAGACTCTGATCAACTCACTCCTTAATCTTCTCTTTCATAAACTAGATAGATAGAGCTCCTTGAGTCTTTTGATATAAGGCATGTTTTCCATACACACAGAATGCTGCAAAACAATCCTCAGCACCCGGACAACCTATTCTAATGAAAACCTGCTTTGGAACATTACATGGGGACTTTTCACATGCCCACGAGTGGGTGTAAATATTTCATTATCAAGACAGTCAATACCCCATTCTGTCAAACAGTACAGAGTGTGAAACTCACCCTAAAGTTCTTCTAATTTATTAAATTAATCCAACCCAGAGAAAAATTATTTGTGGTTCTTCTCTGAACACTTTCCAGTTTTACAACATCTTTTTTCAATAGTGGACATCAGAACAGGACACAGTATTCCAGTAGTAGTCACACCAGTGCCAAATACAGAAGTAATCAGGGCCAGTTTTAGGCCGATTCGCTCAATTCCCCGAATCGGGCCCCGTGCCTAAGAGGGCCCCATGCTAGGGCCCCGCGCCTTAGGCACCTTTTTATTTATTTATTTATTTATTACTTACCCAGTGGCAGTCCGGGGCTTCGGCGGCATTTCGGCAGCTGGGGGTTTGCTCCAGGGGTCTTCAGCAGCATTTCGGCAGTGAGGGGTCCTTTGGTGCTGTGGAAGACCTAGAGCAGACCCCCCCTCCCCCCCCCGCCGCTGAAGTGCCACTGAAGCCCCGGACCACCGCCGGGTATTCAAATTGGGCCCCACCCTTCATAAAGCCAGTCCTCGAAGTAATATAACCTCTCCACTCTTACTAAATATTCCTCTGTTCATACATCCAAAGATTGCATTAGCCTGTTTGGCCACAGCATCACACTGGGAGCTCATGTTATTCTAATTATCCAACATGACCCCCAAATCTTTTTCAGAGTCACTACTTCCCAGGATAGAGTCCCCCATCCTATAAATAGAGCCTGCAGTCTTTGTTTCTAGATGTCTGATCTTACATTTCATTGTATTGAAAAACATATTGTTTGCTTGCCTCCAGCATACCAACTGATCCAGTTGGTATCAGTGACCTGTCCTTTTCATTATTTACCACTCCCTCAATTTTTGTGTCTTCTGCAGACTATCAGGAAAGATTTTATGTTTTCTTCCATGTCATTGATAAAAATTATTAAATAGTATAGGGCCAAAAGCTGGTCCTTGCAGGACCCCACTAGAAACACCCCTGTTTTGACATGTCTGAATCTAAACTTTTCATTCCTGAATAGAAGTTGATATTTTGATTTTTCATCCCCTTTCAGGATCAAAACAAATGTCAAAATATTTCTTACAGCTAAAGTTTGAGTACTATCAGTAAGGAAGTTTTAAATCCATTTAATGTGTGCTATATTGCTTTTTGTCTCATTCTAGTTTCTTATTCAAAATGTTGTGTGGTACCACATCAAATGCCAAATAGAAGTCTAAGTATATTACGTCAACACCATTACCATTATCAGCCCAATTCATAATCTCATCAATGAAAGATTTCAAGTTAGTTTGACAGGCTCTGTTTTCCATAAACCCACATTGATTGCCATTAATTATATTATCCTTCTTCAATTCTTTACTAAACAAGTCCAGTATCAGCCATTTCATTATTTTGCCCAGGCCTATATTTACTTGGTTTGTCCCAGGTACTCTTTTAAAATTTTGGCAGAGCATTAGCTTTTATCTGTCATCCGAAGCTTCCCTAGTTTTCCAAGACTTATTAAAATCAACATTAATGGTCCAGAGAGCTCATTGGCCAGCTCTCTTAAAACTCTTGGATCCAAGTTGTCTGGAACAGCTGATTTAAAAATATCTAACTTTAGTAGATGCTGTTTAACATCTTTCTGAGTTCCTGTTACAATGGAAAATATTTCATCATATGATATGAAGACATCATCTGGCTTTTATCCAGTTACAGAACAGAAATATTTATTGAATCATTATGATCCTAAAGCCATCACTGACTCACTTTTCACTGACATTATTTACATTTACATTTAATATAATTCTGAAATTGTTTTCTCTGCATAAAGGCTTTTAAAATATTTTTAGGAAGTGTGAACATTATTGCATGGTGTGTGTATCTTCTTGAAGATACACAACTGAGGGAGAAGGGACCACTGTGATCATTTAGCGTCTGACCTCCTGTATAATACAGGACATAGAAAATCCCCAAAATGATTCCTAGAGCAGATCTTTTAGAAAAACATCCAGTCCTGATTTTAAAATAGCCAGGAATGGAGAATCCACCACAAACCTTGGTAAACTGTTGTAACATTTAATTACCCTCACTGTCAAAAATTTCTAGTCTAGCATCCAGTTTCAGCCATTGGATAATGATGTACCTTTCTCTGGTAGATTGAAGAACCCATTCATAATATTAGTTCTCCATGTAGCTACTTATAGACTATAATCAAGCTACCCCTTAACTTTCTCTTTGTTCAGCTACATAGATTGGGCTCTTTGAGTCCGACACTATAAGGCATGTTTTCTAATGGTTTAACCATTCTTGTGCATCTTCTCTGAACTCTCTCCAATGTATCAACCTCCACCAGAACTGTTCACGTTATTCCAGCAGCAGTAGCACCAGGGCCAAATGCAAAGGTAAAATAACCCCTCTACTCCTACTTGAGATTCCCCTCTTTGTGCATCGCAGGGTCTCATTAGCTCTTTTGGCCACAGTGCCACAATGGGAGTTCATGCTCACCTGATTATCCACCATTGCCCCAACATCTTTTTCATAGATTGATGTCACTTGCAGTGCATTTTTCATAAGAGCATTCTTTCCATGATCTATATTTGGGGTTACGGTTATGAACTAGAATGGGGTTATGGCTTCAGTTCTGCCCAGGCAAATTAAGCAACCTACCCAGTATTCTCTTCCTTCTAAAGCATTTTAATGATTGGTTTAAAATGTAGAGACCGCTAAAAATTGTCTTCCTCCAGTGTCGCATGATGTATAATTTATTTATTCAAGAACTCTCTGTACAAAGGCACTACTTGGTTTTTAACCAGTTGTTTACCCAATTTTTCAGCCGTATTGGCTGAGGCACAAGGAGGTCAAGTTATGCCTGAGGTCATATAGTGATTCAGTAACTCAGTCTATAGTAGAACCAAGAAAACTGCGGACTTTCACTCTTTTTCTGCTATTAACCTAGCCCCCACTGTTACCAAAACAGTATCTCCTTTGCTTTGAATTTCAGCTCACTTTTATCCAAGCAAGAGATACCAGCACAGAATGATACCTGATACGTGGCAAAGCCCAATTTAAAACTGCAGCACAGCTCTGATTTCCCCAGTCAACCCAAATGGGTTAAGAAATATAACTGATGAGATCCCAGTGAGCAAAAGTGAGCACAGAAGCTGGATTTCCCATTTTTCACATCCTGATGTAGTCATGCACCAGAAGCCTTTCTAGCATGTACAGTTAGCATGCCAATGAGTGTGAATTTCTGCTTCAGTTAATGTTTTGAACATATTGTTGTCTTATTGCAATTGGCACAGGTGTTTTTTTACCAAATGTGTAAAGTATTCACAGACTTTGAGTCATCCTTCATGTAGTCTCGATACGTTAGTTTTCATTCAGTAAGTCACTGCCATGCACGTGTAAACTTTGTGTAGAGCATGGAAGGCACATATAGCCCTTGTGTGCTATTGTCTGAGGCAATGGACCAACTTGGGCAATTGCTGTGCTAAATATTGGTGCTGCAGTTAAACTGCAGCGTTTTCTCATTCAGTGTTTTATGTACCATTGCATAGTGCTGCAGGTTTCCTTCTGGCAGTCTGGGTGAAATTGTGAGGAGATGCTCCCTTACACAAATGTTCTAAGGCCAGCTAAATCAGCATATGGATATCCTACCACATGTCTGTGGTGATGACAACATAAACTCACTCCATTTTTTTTTTCAGATCCAGTGACGAGCACAATATAGCTGAGCAGCAGCTGAGACTATCTGGAAAGAGGTTGCTTGAAACCAAGGGGAAAGGACACAGGTGTGGGCATATTGATGCTGCATTGCATTTATTCCAGACAAGTGGCACTGGGTGATTGACAGTGTATTTGCTTTCTAGAGCCAATTGGACAGGCTGCAATGAAAAAAAGGAGTGAACATTTAATGAAAAAACTTTTCCTTGGTTTCAACCAGCATTCTAGCTATCTGTAGTCTCACTGTAGGAACTATGAGTTGCTGATTTAAAGCTTCCTGCAGGGTAGAGGAGAGTTTTTATGTATCACAGCAATGTTGTTAAGTCTGAGTTGTGGATAATATTTGGATCTGGTCTCTCCATCATCCCAAATATTGCTGTAACTTGTCAGCACCAAGAAACACAATTGAGAGCTGCAAGAAATCAGAACTTACTTTGCATCAGTGGCTGCATTTTCTAGGCAATATAGGCTTCATTTTCCCTGGTCTTTTGTACATAAAGACCTTGCCAAGTCCGTAAAACCACCATCGACTTCAGCTGGAAGCAGAAGCAGGCCCTTAGTTTGGTTTATAATTTTAAAAATATTGTTCTTGTTATTATGTAGCACCATTTGTATAAATTGTCAATCAACTGTTAACAGCAAAACCCATTGACGTAAGAGAGAGAGAGAGGCTCAATGGCACAGTGATTCAAATTAGATGGGGCATTTCAAGTGAAAAAAAAAACCCTCTCCTCTCCATCCCCCGCTATCTGCTCTTGCATTGCATAGGGAAAGAGAAGGTTTCTGAAAGAATGGAATGAGCAGAAGGAGAGAACAAACATTCAGATACTTCAGTCAGAGTGAGGTATAAAACCCAACGTAGATAGATAAGGTGGCTGGTGTCAAGATGTAGGGTATTGCAAATCTCTGTAGGATTTTAAAAGCAAAGATAGCCCATTTTGCATTATAGTCAAAGTTGAATAAAACTCCATTAAGAGTGAGGCATTAAGCTAGTGGTGATATGCTCCTGCCTCCTGGAACATGTGAATGGTTTGCCCATTATTTCCTACATCTTTGGAAGTTTAGAGATGTGACATTTAAAAGACCGTGTATGAAGAACTTGCAACACATGCAGTAGACCCCAGAGGTGATTAAGGAATGTAAAAGATTTCAGCAGAGGCAGGGAGAAGATAAAGACAAATTCTGCCAATATCCTGGACATGCTGATAGATTTGCAAACAAGGAGCCAAGGGAGGAAAAGGTAAATTAAGGGTTCCACATGACCAGTATTTGACAGAACAACTCCTTAAAAGCTTGAAACTTGAGATTTGTTTTCTTATCACATTTCTTTCCCTCTGTTGCACCTGCACACTGCTTTGTTGTTCTGGGATTGCTTCTGATCTCTGGACTCACCAGTTTTTAAATTACTTCATGTTTTGGTTGTGGGGGGATGCACATCAGTCATTGTTTTGTTAAAAATGCCACAAAAATAATTATATTCATTTTACAAACAAATAGAAGAGGCAACATTGAAAGACAGACTTTGAGTCGACCAGCCTTCAAAGGGTTCCCTTTTATCTGTTCTCTGTTGATAATGATACCCAGAAAGGGCTATGAGAATGTCTACACAGCATTGTAAGCTTGGGTCTGTGGGACCTGTGCATGCAGACTCAGCGTTTCCAAGCCTGCACTTGGCATTCACATTGCATTTGAAACGTGGGCTTCACAACCATGCTAGTGTATCCATACTTCCCTGCTCAGACCTGAGTCAGAACTTCAGCTTCTGTGGGCATATACCCCATGATATCCCAGAGTTCCTAGCACTACTTCAGGCTTGCTTCATAGTGGGACGTGGGAGAACTTGTCTGTCTGTCCAGCTGGAGTAGGCTGAAAGTGTTTTGAGTGGTTTTTGCCCATCAACATATCCAGCTGAGCCATTATGTATCTGCACACCCCCAAGAGCCAGAGCCATCAGCATGGATCCTAACCTAGTGGAAGAACTTCTCCACCATATGCTGTCAGTCCTATTTCAGGAATCAGGCAGAGCATATGCGAGATGCCAGTGAACATTTCAATGTCAGTTTTTGGCCTGCAGAAGGCACCTCTCAGAGAAGGACACTCACATGCCAGTTACAACCTAGCTGATGCTGTTCATGTCTTAGCTGTAGACTCCTCATATGTAGATTGGTGCTTCTGGAGCAGGGCCATAAACACAGACTGGTGAGATCACATCATCATGCAGACCTGGGATGACCTGCAGTGGCTCCAGAACTTTTCCATGAAGAAGCAGATGTTTCTGGAGGCTGGTGATCAGTTTACCCCAACCATCAGGTGCCAGGATACCCATGTACTGGAGGTCATATATGAGTCCAGGTGCAGGTTGCTATAGCCATCTGGAAGCTGGCTATCCCAGTCTGCTACAGGTCCCTGGCTAGCCAATCTGGAGTTGGCAAATCAGCTGTGGGGATTGTCATGGCACAGGTTTGTGAAGCGATCAGGACTGTGATGTACTCAGAGGTGGTGGGCATTACAATTGTTCCTGAAATAACTGCTGGCTTTGCACTGGGGCCATTGATGGGACTTGTGCCTATAACTTTCCCTCCTCAAGGAGCACCTGAACACATAAACAGCAAAGGGTATTTATGCAGTTCCAAGCAGTGATCAGCACTCCCTTGTAGGAGACATGTACAAACAAATAACATAAAGTCAGTCCCAGCCCCAGACAGTTTACAATCTAAAATTTAGATATCCATAGCAAATGAATTAACATATAAAAGGAGCAGGAGGAGGCTACGGAGGCAAATTGAGTTTGGATCTCCAGGAGGAAAAAAACCCATAATCTTAGAAATTGGAAAACCTGTAAATAAATATTCATAATAAATAACATAAAAAGCTTCCTCTTTCTGAGATGTATATTAACTGGGGATCTAGCTAATTTCAAAGATCCATCAGGGACTTTTGTGAAAGGCAGGTGGGACAGTTTCTGAATACTGGATGTCAGATTGGATTGGGACTCCTGGGAGGAACAAGACCCAACGCACCCCATTTTCCTATCTGTCTGAACAGCCCTCCTTCACTGGCCTGGTCTCCCATGAGAACTGCTTTGTCCTCACTGCCAGTTCCCAACTGCCGTCTGGAAGATGTAGTCCCTCAAAGACGTCAGGCTGAGGATACAGTGAACCATTATGACAAAAGAAACTGCAAGGTGGTAGAGACTCAGTGTGAGACTTAGTTCTTAGGGGATTACAGTGGAAAGTTTTAAAATTAAAATTAAAAACTAGTGGCTTGAAACACACAAACATGCACCCACATGGACCTTTACTCCTGGTTGGAGCCCTATTGAAGTCAGTGGGACTCTGTGAGGGAATAAGGGTCCACCCACTGGGATAGTTTTGAATGACTGACTCTTATTGGAATAAGCTGCTACCTACTGATTTGTATGTAGGGCTCCCTCTGAACACCAAGGGGTAGTTCTGCATAATAGCTAATGGAATGGTGTGGATACCTGATAGTGACCAAACAAACTCACTCTTTTGTGTTCTTCCTTGGCCAATTCTCCAGGCAATCAGATTTGGTTTGGTGGTGCCCAGGTAGGAGATTGCTCATTCATATCATGACTTGCTCCTATTCAGACGTACCTGAAACTTTGTGAACTACTTTAACTTATCTTGATTTCTTTTAAGCTAATTGTGTTGAAGAAGGGACAGTGCTAATGCTTTTATTAGGGCTGTTTTCGTTTTTATATTGTCTCTCTCTTCTACTGAATTTCTTTAGCTTTTTCAAGTTAAATTCTATTCTGTTCTAAATTTAGTTTTCTTCAAAGTCAAGATGAACAGTTTGCAATAAAGCCTTTAATATGTTTCTGAGCATTTTCACTGCCACTGGAGAATTATACATGCTCTGCGTGTCAGAAAGATATATGATAGTCAAATGCAGTTTTAACAAAAATAAGGAGTTTTAGAGGCTATTATGTCTTGATGGCTGATCTGAGGAAAGAGAATAATCTCTTATAAATGGCTGGTCTGAATCTTCCACTCCTTAATAATCCATCTACCAAAAAACTTTCATTGTAGCACAAAAATTAAAGTGTTAACTAGCTACTTATCGGGAACTAATATTTGCCCTATTTTCTTCTAGATGCAAAGAGTTTGGCTGAAATGCTTATGAGGTAAGAATAATGTTTAGTAATTCCAAATTTAATGATGTTTCTGGTTCAGGGGATTATATTGAAAATCATTCCTGGGAACAACTTAATTATTAAACCTTCCATTCTTGAATTCTTTGTATCTATGTGCCAAACACACCAGTGAATTCTAATGGTCCAGAGACAAGCAGAGTTCCACAGAAATCTGGTCAGTCACATGATGCTGATTCACCTCCTTGTTTCCACCTATAACATCATGTTAAAAGGGGCTGAAGATGCATTGAACACTTCCTAATATTGGATGTGCATTTAAGCAGTTGCTGAACTTGCTGCAGCGATTTTATTCAATCAGTGAAAAGAGAGGTGATCAGTGCAGTCATAAATGGCAAAAAAGGTGACCTATGAGGCAATATCTCTATTAAGATGTGAACCACAATATAAAAAGGTTTGAGAACCCCTGTATTAGTGGATTAAATTATAGAACATGTTTAGGTCCCTTTGGACATTTTGCCTGTTCACTGAAGTGTTTTCATAATATGCATAAGAGGAATTGCTCTTCAGAGATCATCTTATTGAAGGCAATAAATGCTGGGAAGCACATATTTTAAAATACAATACACATACATACACACATACATATCATTGCTAGCTGATTATAAGTAGAACTTTGTGAAAGTGGGGACAGTTTATTTATTATTTTGCTGTTTTGTTTTGAGTCATTTCACTATCCAGAACTATAATTCTTTTGTGAAATGACAACAAAATGACTCTTTTTGCAACAATAGCCTGCAAATATGGAAATTTCATATTTTCAGTGTTTATTGGTTTGTCTGGAAAAAATGTTGAACTTTGAAACCATTGTGGGTTTTTGAAAATAGGACCATTTTGGTTTATATTAACTGAAAATCATACTTATTTTTAAGAAAATAAAAACCTCCAGGATATCTGATGATTTGCCAGTTTGGACCATTTTCAAAAATTCAAACTCCCCCATCTCTGAGGTTTTAGATTTCATTTGAATTTACGGCACACCTTAGTTATTAGACTATCTCTGTCTGGTGTGTTGGTGATACATAGGGTTAATATAGACCCCCATCCTTCAAACACTTACATATCTGCAGAGTCCCACTGACTTCAATAGTATTGCTTGTGTGGGTACAATTACATATATGCATGTTTCCAGGATTGGAGCCCTTGCTAACTGTAAGTGACAAGTAAAAATTATTTCAATAGAGTCATTCTTTGGTGTTTCTCCATCTCACAAAAAACCCACGTAGTTCAGCATATTTGGCAAGCCTCTGCTCAAAAGAGACCCAGTACTAACATAGCAGATCAGATCAAGTTGCATTGGCAAAATGTCTTAGTACAGCTATCATGTTACTTATCTGCAATGATTTCTGCCAGCCTTTAATTTTTGTGAGTACTGATAGTCATTCCTTCCCCCATCCCATTAAAAACCTGGTTGCTTGATTTAAAAACATCTACTGCATACATATCTTTTAAAGATATAAATAACAGCAAACAATTATCAAAATAGGCATTTTGAAAAAAATATGTGATTTAGGACAGTTTCAAAATTGATTTAGGACAGTGTCAAAGGGTGCTCAACTTTTGGCACTTTCTGACAGCCTGCTTTTCAGAGGGCACATGCACCGCACATTCTGAAAAATCAGGCCCCTTTATGGGTTACCTCAGATTGGGTAACCAAAAACTGAGGCTCCCAAAATGACTAGTTAACTTTTGAAAATGTAGGCCTTTTCTAGACAAAGGAGGCAAAACCCCAATAACTCACAGAGTCACATATGTTAAATTTCTTGGTACATTATGAATAAGATTTCTTTATATTATACCAAAACCTAGTATCATATACAAATCTAGAAAGTCTAGAAATCTCCCTTGGCAGCAAGTTCCAGATAAATTCCTCTTAACTGTTCATCATTGATTAGCATAAGGAACTGGCTCATGTTTCTAATTTTGAGCATAGAATAAGACATACGTTACCCCTGAATCTCTAACCCAGCCTTCACATTTACAAAGGAATCGTTTTCCATACCTCTTTTGCATTAACCTACTTGCTGACCTCAGCCCCCAAAATTAATGAAGAGTCATGACTGTTGACCAAGCATCCAAAATGACCTTAGTTTTACATAGGTGCCATATGTAATCCCTTTGTGTATAAATGGGTGTGTAAAATTCAACCCTGTTGTGAATGTGCATATTTTTAAGTCATTCAATTGAGTGGGGGGTTAATGTCTAGATCAGTTATTCAAAATGATGTTCATCTCTTTAATCATTTTGAACAAACTTTAACACATCATGCATTTCACTTGCTTAAAAAACAAACAAACAAAAATATTTATCCATAGTCAATAAATGAGGTATGTTATATACACGCCATCACAATGTCTAGGGAGCTAATTAGCAACCTTGAGACAAATTTAAGGCTTCTGATCAGGTAGAGTCTCTTTTTTTTTTAATTTCAGAGTAATTAAAATGTAAGTAAATTATATTTTCCCTATGAGATTATAATCCAGGGATCGGCAACCTTTGGCACGCGGCCTGTCAGGGAAAGCCGCTGGCAGGCCAGGATGGTTTGTTTACCTGCAGTGTCCGCAGGTTTGGCTGATCGCAACTCCCACTGGCCGCGGTTCGCCATTTTAGGCCAATGGCGGTTCCAGGCGGTGGGAGCTGCAATTGACCAAACTTCCTAATGCTGCAGGTAAACAGGTGGTCCTGGTCCACCAGCAGATTTCCCTGTGGGCCGCGTGCCAAAGTTTGCCAATTCCTGTTATAATCCCTTGATGCTAATAGCCTGGATTTTCTAACATTGAAGACCCAGTCACTAGAGTGGGTTGGGAATTTTTCACCATTTTTTTTGGTTGGAAAATGCCAATTCTTTGAAAAAAAATCTATTCATGGAGACAAATCAGTTTTATTAAGAGGGTTTCTCATCTCCAGGATAGAAT
Source organism: Mauremys mutica (assembly GCF_020497125.1). Classification (NCBI taxonomy): domain Eukaryota; kingdom Metazoa; phylum Chordata; order Testudines; family Geoemydidae; genus Mauremys; species Mauremys mutica. Next base: position 204,645,196 of record NC_059072.1, on the reverse strand, counting down.
TTTGATAGAGAGAGAGAGAGAGACATTTTTGAAGAAGGCTTCTTGGGAGTGAGGTCATGGTGGATTCTCTATCACTGACAATTTTAAAATCAAGATTGGGTGTTTTTCTAAAAGATCTGCTCTAGGAATTATTTTGGGGAAGTTCTATAGCCATACAAGAGGTCATACTAGATGATCACAATGGTCCCTTCAGATCTTAGAATCTAGGAAGAGTCTATGAACCTCACAGGGTTGTTGTGAGAATAAACACATTAAATACCATTGATAGGAGCCATAATTCCTAAAATAGACAAAGTGAGGAAAAGACTAGAAAAATAGATTCTGTCAGATATGTCCTAGCTCAGTTCTGGTGGATCCCATTGGATCTGTTGGGTTTAGAGGCATAAGTGCTGCCCATTTTGTGAGGGGAGGAAATTCCTCTTACAAAATGATTCAGGGAAAACCAGGGGGCCCGTATGGAGAGTTCCTTCCTTCCCGTTAGCATTTCCATAGAAAGGGGTGAACAGGTCCTTGGATTTTAGTGTAATATGGAGGAATTTACTGCAATTTCTGAATTGCATATGATTATGCTGCTCAGTTTTATTACCCATTTTCATTTACTTATTAGTAGATGGCTCATTCTCAGAGTAATTTTCTGGTACACAGACTTTAAACTTGTTATAGCTTGTGTGATGATACAATAATTGTTTTATAGTCCTGTTCTAAAATACCACATCCAATGAAAGGAGTTAATCCATGAATGCTAACAAGGTTTATAATTTCTTACTACTGCAATGTCAACAGAACTAAAGTCTTCATTTTTCCTTATGTAATTCATTATTATTAATGGAATTTCTAATGAATGTTTGATTGATTTCTTAACTTACCAATTCTTATGATGTTCCGGATTTAAATCATTGCTGAAAATTAATTAATATGAGAAATTTATATAAGACACCATCTTCCCACTGACCTGTTTGGTCAGCTGAAGGGTTCATTAGTCAAATCTTAGAAATGCAAAAAAATGGCAGTTTTATAACTGTTCCCATCAGTTTCAATATTGAATAGCTGCATCGAAAAGATTTAATAAGGGCTTTTGATAGATAAGCCACTGAATAATGCCAGACTCAGTCCCTTTCCCCCCACCTATTTTTTCTCATCTCCCTACCATATACTTTAAATTAATACCACCTATTTGCTTCAAAGTACAAAGAAAGAAAATAAAATGTATGAGAATTTTGGTGACTATGGTAATTTTATTAGCTTAAGTTGAACGGATTTTTTAAAAGGAAATATTTAAGTATCTTTTCATATGGGGGGCGTTTTCATGTTTGTCTGTCTTTTGCGCTTAGTAAGAACACCAGGACCTCAGATACACTTAACAAGCAGCAGCAGACGCTGAGGATGCACATAGATATTCCTAGAGCTCAGCTTCTGATTGAAGAGAGGGACACAATGGAGACCATTGGTAAAATGTCAATGCACTTATGTTGCTTTATATAATAAATGTTTTTGGTGGACTTTGCACTGCATCCTTTATACATAAAAAGGGTTAGGGTCCTAATTTGCAAGATAATTTGTCATGGTTGAAAAGTGAATTGAAGCCTTTTCTACATATGAATCATTTTGAGCTTTAAGGAACCCTAGAAAATTTAAAGTAGAGTAGGGCAGCAAAAAGTGAAGTGTTCCATTTTGACATTTTCAACATGAAAACTTTAATTTTCCATTTTAAAATGATTTTTTGTTTTGAAATTTTAATTTATTATAAAAAAGGTTATTTTTAAAAGGTTGAAATTAAAACAAAACATTTCAAAATTACTGAAATAAAATGTTTTGATTGACCCAATCTGAAGTTTTTTCAGACTATCTGCTTGTGAAATGAAAAGAAGTACTTCATGGAGAATAGGTCCATCAATGGCTATTAGCCAGGATGGGCAGGGAGTGCCTAGCCTCTGTTTGCCAGAAGCTGGGAATGGGAGACAGGGGATGAATCACTTGATGATTGCCTGTTCTGTTCATTCCTTCTGGGGCACCTGGCATTGGCCACTGTCGGAAGACAGGATATTGGGCTAAATGGTCCTTTGGTCTGACCCAGCATGGCCATTCTTATATTTGAGATTTCAAATTTTTGCCCCAAATTTGGGACAAGAAAAAATTAAAAAATCTCTAAAAGTTTTGCAGGTCTAGAAAATTGTTTCCCACCCAAATCTACATAAAACTACCTAATTATATATCTGCCTAGCTATAGCAAAAGTTATTCTGTATTTTGCTACACTGAATAAATAAGAAAAAAATTGAGATACATTAAATCTGGGACCCTGAAGGTGAAATCTTTTACATTTCAGAAGGTTGGATACCAAATCTCCTGGAACCAGACTCACCACTGTCATTCTGGTTTCAGGTCAAAAGCCATAAATAACTTATATTATGCCTGGGATGCATCTGAAATCTCACAAAAACAGCAATTTCCCTAAGAGTTCAGCGCAAAATGGCTGAAAGCTCGCAAAAACAACTGATTTAATGAGTGTCTTGCTATACAAAATGGCAGGGCTCTCACAGAGGGAGCTGATCTTGCCAGATTTTTACCATTTTGGACAAAAAGCAGTCTAAAGAAACTTGAAGCTGGCTTAAATTCCAGGGGAGGGATAGTTCAGTGGTTTGAGCATTGGCCTGTTAAACCCAGGGTTGGGAGTCCAACCCTTAAGGGGGCTATTTAGGGATCTGGAGCAAAAGTCTGTCTGGTGATTGGCCCTGATTTGAGGAGGGGGTTGGACTAGATGACCTCCTAAGGTCCCTTCCAACCCTGATATTCTATGATTAAGTGGTCAGCAGAGGATTCCACTTGTATTGAGGAATCCTCCAGTGATATAGATCATATTAGTGGTCACATTTAGGATGTGGTCAGAGGGGAGAGGACCAGTGGAGCTAGCAGGTATAATGTAGCTTAGCTCTGAGGCTCCTACTCAGTCCCAGGATTGGGGAAGAATGAGCTAACTTTGTCCCATCACATCCTGGGCCAGGCTAGCTTGATTTGGCTGGACCAGAGGATTCAGCCCTTTCTGTGTTTCATGATTTATAAGGCTGCTTTGAAGATGAGATTCACACATCACCTGCAACTTGGACATTTTTGTTTCCATCTTTATGTTTCCAAAGTTCATTTCTGTGCTGCAATCTTTTACGACAGAGATTTCACTCTTGAGTTCTAGTAGTTGGGCAATAGGGGTTTATAATGGAAATGCCATTAGCTCCTTAACTACAGCAATGTGATCGGTGCCACAGTAATAGACTGTGGTGCACAAAGCAGTAATAGTAAGCCAGCACTTTGACAGGATTTCACATAGGCTTTGGTAGGTTTTATTCATGACCGGAGTAAGAGCTCCTCTTTTGCCAGGGACTGTGTAATTTGGTTTCATAACGTTCATTCTATTTAGGGCCCTTTTTTGGGCAAAAAATGCCAGTTATGTTACTGTGAAGAATTGTTCACATTAATGTTCTCTTGTCAGTTGAAAAAAAAACCCCAAAAAACAAAAAACAATTGTTAGAAGCAATGGATCAGCCATAGCTGATGGGTAAATTGCTGGCAGTGCCTTTTAGAAATGCATTAAAAAGCTATACATGGTATGAGAGCAGGAATTTCCCATGGTTTTCATCACTATTAAGAATAGATGAAAAAGACTGTAATAATGTAAAAATAAAACCTGGAGACTAAACCCGGATAACACTAAGCATACAAATGTAGTTGTTCTGCAAGGTGAAGTCAATGGAAGATTTACCATTGATTATAGTGGGGGCAGGAAGGGACTTATTATTAAATCTTGTATGATTGAGTGGACAACATACTCTGCATTCTGTATAGCTTCTTCTTTTAAAAAAACAAACCAGCCCTGTGATCACAATTGTAAAGAAAAAAGCTACTAGCTGCCACAGGACCAACTGCTCCCCCCTTTAGCCTGGCTTGGTGCAGGGAGGGGTGGAGATTCTGTATGGAAAGTCAGAAGGAATCCTCCGCAGTGGCCTCTGCGGTTTCTTTGAAGAGAATCCATGCAGTAGTGGATTCACAAGTGTTTCTTTCTCCCCTACTCGGCCTGGGGTCTAACTCTCTCCCGTACCCCACTCCACCAATCCTGTTGTGCAGATAGGAAGAAGCCTCCATGCAGCCGTTCATGAAGTCAGTTGTGCTGCAGGAACTTTGCAACATAAGGAAGAGGCAAGATTTGGCCCATGGGCTCCAGACCACAAAAGCATTTATGCGTGTGCATAACTGTAGGCACAAGATTTGTCCCACCAACTTCCACAAGAGTGTTCAAATGCTAAAGCAAGTTCATAAGCCCTTTACTGGATGAAGGCCCTAATGCTGCAATATGTTTGTTCTGGTGCTGCAGAGGCGAAGCCAGCCAGAAGAGAGAGCACAAGTGAGCTAACAATCTCCTTTTGACATCACAGATACAATCACTTATGCTAATGACAAACATGAAGAGCCGGGGGGGACCAGTGTTTACAAAATGGAAAAAGTCCAAGTACTTAAAGCAAAAGATTGTTACAGGCAATAGAAAGTTTCTAAATTTTAGGATACACAAAAAGCCTAACTGTGTCCCTTAAAGTCATCATATCACAAATGAAGGCCCGCAGCCAATATTCATTTCTTTAGTTATTATTTTAATATTCATTTTCTATTGCTTATAGATGACAGATCAACAGTGTTATTAACTGATGCTGATTTTGGAGAGACATCTAAACAGAAGTCATTGACAGTTACTCACACAGTACATTACCAGTCTGTCTCTCAAGCTACTGGACCATTGGTTGATGTTTCTGATGCCCGGCCAGGAACAAGTGAGTATAAAAGAGACTATATTACCTATAGCAGATATTGTTACCACACTATTTGTATTATCGTGGTATTTCCTTTATTTCGAATGTAGTATAGAAACTATTTTGTGCAGCAGGAAATAGTCTCTTTTACAATTGGACCCACTGTAAAAGTGGTACATATTAAAGTTAATGCAGCAAAAGTTTCTTTTGCATGTTAAAATGTAGGTGTAATTTAAGGTAATTCAGACCTGAATATTCCTCAAAGGAAATTTATGCTGCATTTTAGCATCTAGACTCTATTGAGCAAATGTTTCTAGTGGATTTTCATAGCTAATAGATATTTATTTCTCAGCAATCAATCTTTATTTAATTTCTCAATTAACTGTGATTGTTCCTAATGTTCTAGGATATGAAAAATACATTTTCTGATTACTGCATTTTTGAACATTTACATTTCTAGTTACTATATTAAATCCATTTTCCCAGCTATATCCATGCTGAGATCATCTTACAATGATTTAAACAAAATGAATAAATGTACTATTGCACTACATTCTTCCTAAACTCAGTTATAAATGTGTTCCATATTGGTATAATTGAAAAAGTTTCATTAATCTAAGGAATACCTATTAGATAGTAATATGGCATACTTGAAGTATATAAACAATTCCTAGGATGTATAGAAATACAGAGATCAAATACTGTCATTGATGTTTATTATATTGAAGAATCAAGATTATGAGAATGAACAATATAATAGAACCTTGCATCGTTTTAAAATCTAACTATCTTTAATGCTGAAAGATCCTGCACTTCAAAAGTACTTGTCTTTCCTAGGTATAATTAGAGGCTGGACAACACCCCAGGATACTTACACTTTCCATCCCTTATCTCCTCCAAATAAAAGTCCATTGAAGTCCATGGAAATACTGTTACTTAAAATGGGCTTTTAATCAAGCCCAATAGTCTGGTTCACATGCATCCCAGCAAGTGTGGTGGGAAACCTGCAAAATATATTTATTGTGCATTTTAATATTCCTTGAATATTTGAAAGTAAAACTGTGCACCATAGGCGCTGGAACTAGGGATGCTGGGGATGCTGCCACACCCCCAGGCTTGCAGTGGTTTCCATCGTATAGAGGGTTTACAGTTTGGTTCAATGGCTGCACCCCCACCATGCAAATTGTTCCAGCACCCCTGCTGTGCACAGGGCCAGTCTTAGAATTTTGAGTAGTGTTTCCCAAGTTTAACAGACTCATTTAAATGAATTTGAGGGACTCAAGGATATGCAATTTTCAGCCTTCTCTGCTGCAAGGGAAGAACAGCCCAACTGTTTGTGCTGTGGCCCAGGAATAGCTACTAGCGTTTAAACAGATTTGTTAAAGTACCAATTCTCCAAACAAGCTGGAAGTCTGAGATTGCCAATCCCCCTCACTGCAGAGACCATCCCTCCAACAGAATCCATATATGTGATTGCAAAAAGTCTGTTGAATCATCCTTTTTTAAGTTGTAACACAATTGTTGTTCAAAATCTAAACTTTTATTCAGAAGACAAAAATTGGGTACAACTGTTGCAGTGTCCACGATCCAGCTGGGCTCTGCTAGGGCCTTCATTCCATTTGTTCTGTCTCCTTTCTGAAGTCTATTGATTAGACTCTTCTGTTCCTTGCATTCAGGGAGCATAAGCTCTAGGATTATAGCTGGCACCTGCATAGTTGCACAGAAGGAGGAAAGCTTCGTGCACTTTTCACCCATGCCGCTCACCTGCACTGGGACAGTCACAGTCTGGAGTGAAATCTTGGCCCCATTGAAGTCAATGGCAAAACTTACACTGACTTCAATAAGGCCATGATTTCACCTTTGGTCCTTAAAGTTCATGCATGTTTCAAGATATTCTAAGACTAAGTCTGGGAAATGGACTCAAATAAGATTCAGGAGATTTAGGTCATGTCTTCAGGGTGACTCTGATATCTCAAAAAACGGAGGGTCCTACATGACTTGCATGGATTTCAAAGATCCACTGGCATTTTTCTTTGCAAGAGTAGTTCCAATATCCTTGGCCATAATTTGTCCTCTGCCCAGTGCTGTGCTATGTGTTGTGTACTGTTGGTGGTTGCCCTCTCCTGCTACAGATGTTTGTGTTTCAGTGGCGCACTGTGTATATACTTCACAGTAAGTTGTAAAGGGCTTTGGGATCCTTCAGGATGAAAGGTTCTGAAAACATAGACAATTGTTTATTTATCAATGATATTCTGGGCTAGCTGAGATCTTCTAAACAGTATAGCTACCAAATGCCAGTCAAGGAATAGCTACTTATGTCCCAGCTCTGGGAACACTGCTAAATGGCAAAGAACTATGTTGCAGCTCAAGCCTGAACATCTACACTGCAATTAAACAGCCCCTCAGCCCGAGCCCCCAAGCCTGAGTCAACTGGCACAGGCCCGCCATGAGTGTCTAATTGCAGAGTGCAGCTGTTAGACACAGGGAATTTGTGGATGGCATCTTCCACATACACTCACTTGCCTCTTGGATTTCACATCTGCAGAGGATGTGAGTTACCCTTACAAAGCCACACAGGAGAATAAGGAGGCACAAGGAACCACCTTGCTCCCCACTCCTGACCATCCAAATACTGATATCACAATTCATAGTACTAGGGGAGAGCAGCAACAGTGGACAGACAGGAATGGGGAATGATCAGAGACAAGGCTCTGTCCCTCCATTCAGCAGACCTCAGCTGTCACAGAGGAGGAAAAAATCTGCTAATGGTGTAGTAATTTCACAGCTCCCAGCACCTGCCTCTACTGCCCCCTTCAGTTTGCTTCTGAGGTGGCGCAGCTATGCACCATGCCTTGCTCAGGGTCAGTTGTAAATTTTCAATCTAGTCTCTTAGTAATTTCCAACAATAACCTGCTATCTTTTCATAACTAGATACTAGCCATCTAACTATTGTCCTTGTTCTAAAGAGCAGGCATGATACAGTGTTTATCAATGGCATTGAGTTTGTATTTTTGTTTTGCTTTGGAGGAGGATCTGAACAGAAGGTCAAACAGGCATGGCCATTTTGTATTTATAAATAACCTGCACCTTTGAAGTAACAGGCTGTAAATGCTTCATAGGGAATGTTTATTCAGAAACAACGTCCAAGTCAGTATCTAGTGATGGTTTATCCTTAAACCTGTTCTTGTTCAAATCTCCCACTCCTAAGTGATAGAACAGCCTTGCCATTTGAATGTCAAAGAGCACTGTTTAATTCTTTTACTCACCATAGAAGCTTCAAAAGAAAAAGCTTTCCCTGGTGGTTTAGTCCAGGGATCGGCAACCTTTGGCACGTAGCTCACCAAGGTAAGCACCCTGGCAGGCCGGGCCAGTTTGTTTACCTGCCACGTCTGCAGGTTCAGCCGATCACAGCTCCCACTGGCTGCGGTTTGCCGTCCCAGGCCAATAGGGGCTGTGGGAAGTGGGCCAAGAGATGTGCTGACTGTGGCTTCCTGCAGCCCCCATTGGCCTGGAGCTGCGAACCGCAGCCAGTGGGAGCCGCGATCGGCCAAACCTGTGGATGCGGCAGGTAAACAAACCGGCCCGGCCCGCCAGGGGCCTTACCCTGGCGATCCGCGTGCCAAAGGTTGCCGATCCCTGGTTTAGTCACTTTCCATGTGCCAATTAAAGATTTTTCTTTTCCCTTTGGCTTATGATTAAGGCCCTACCAAATTCATGCCCATGAAAATCGCATCACAGACCATGAAATCTGGTGTCCCCCATGAACTCTGGTCTTTTGTGTTCTTTTACTCTATACTGTAAGACAGAGGTCAACAACCTATTGGAAGTGGTGTGCCGAGTCTTCATTTATTCACTCTAATTTAAGGTTTCGCGTGCCAGTAATACATTTAAACATTTTTAGAAGGTCTCTTTCTATAAGTCTATAATATATAACTAAACTATTGTTGTATATAAAGTAAATAAGGTTTTTTAAATGTTTAAGAAGCTTCATTTAAAACTAAATTAAAATGCAGAGCCCCCCCGGACCAGTGGCCAGGACCCAGGCAGCGTGAGTGCCACTGAAAATCAGCTCGCGTGCCGCCTTCGGCACCGATGCCATAGATTGCCTACCCCCTGCTATAAGGTAAACGTATACAAAAGTACACCCTTACTTCTGTGCTGCTGATGGCGGCAGTGCTGCCTTCAGAGTTGGGCACCCAGCCAGCTGTTGCACCTCTCCAGCCGCCCAGCTCTGAAAACAGTGCAGAAGGAAGGGTGGCAATACCGTGATCCCCACTACAATAGTTTGTGATCCCCTTGTGGGTCAGAACCCCCAGTTAGAGGAACACTGAGTCTTAAGGGCTTTACATGATTATATTTTGTTACAACACTGTGAAATTTTAAGTTAAATATCTGAAACCATTACATTCAAGATTTTTTAAATGCTATGACCATGAAATTTAGGAAAATGGACTGTGAATTTGGTAGGGCCCTACATACGATGAAAAACAAACCTTGTTTTTGTACCAGTGCTACTGATCATGTCAACAAAGCCTAAGCAGTCGATTTTGGCAGTTAGCTTACTTGTACTCCCTTAGAAGGATGGATGGATTGTCTCTGGAGCAGCAAAGCATAAAATATTTTAGGCCCTACATAAGTAGTTGATTTTTTTTTTTAATTCTAAGGAAGAATTGGGGTGATTTTATTTTTTTCAGACACTGTAAGAATCTTTATGAATAAATTTACCATCAGAACTTAGAATCATAGAATATCAGGGTTGGAAGGGACCTCAGGAGGCCATCTAGTCCAACCCCCTGCTCAAGGCAGGACCAATCCCCAGACAGATCTTTACACCAGTTCCCTAAGTGGCCCACCTCAAGGATTGAACTCACAACCCTGGGTTTAGTAGGCCACTGCTCAAACCACTGAGCTTTTCCTCCTTGGAGGATTTTGAGATTTGCTATGTATTCAGCACCTGCTAGCAGCCCTTTAGCATGCATGATCAATAACATACTAGCCCAAATGTAAACTAATAAATAAATAATAAACAAATAGGGTTTTGGTAGTGAGTAATACTGTTGTATGTTAACATTAAGCAAGATCCCTAGAATAAGAAATGTGATAATATACTCTCTTAGCCATTTATAATCTTTTCATTTATATTTTTTAAATTTGGGGTCAGGGGGAGTTATTATGATTCACATGAAGTGATAATGAGTCAAGTAGAGTTACATGGCAGTAGGGAACTGTTTGGATCCCTTTACCTGTTCATTCCCAGACTGTTTAACATTTGTGATTGTATAAACATGTAGAATTTCTGTGAAGAAAATGTCCTAATTTGGGGATGTAGTCACTGCACTGCACTGAAACACATTTTCATCCTTAACTCCTTTTTGTCAGTTTTTGTTTTTAACAACATCTCAGTCACCACTTCATTTCAGTTATTCTGCTAGTGATTTTTCATTGACTAATTAAGAACTTAATGGCAAAGATTCTCTGTTTGTCAATCACAGATCCTACTACAAGAAGGAATGCAAAAACTGGGCCAACAGCTCGCAACAGGTACGCTAGTCAATGGACTCTCAACAGACCCCATCCCACTATATCAGCCCACACCCTCACCACAGATTGGAGGCTGCCGACACCCAGAGCTGCAGGATCAGTAGACAAGGAAAGTGACAGCTACAGTGTCAGCCCCTCGCAGGATACAGGTATAATGTTACTTGCAGAATTCTCCTCTAAAGACAGGGCTAGTAGCATAACTGGAGTAGTATTCACTGCATGAGATTTACCATATTCGCTGCTGGGATTAAGAGTTTTATTTTCTTTTTAAAGCATTTTAAAAACATACCTTCTAACTGCAACTGCTGCTGGGTTATAGTACCATTTATGATAACAGGCGTTGTGTACGTGACTTCCTATGCTGAAAATGTACTCCAGAATCTTTTTGATGGTTCTGTGAGTAATTTTTCTGGTCACTGAAACTATGTACTTCCTGAGTTGTAAGGGAGAGGTATGAGAATTTGCTTCATGAAATGGCACCAGCCAGGAAGTGGCAGTATTAGCGCCAGGAAAATGGAATCAAAACTGGAATGGTTTTAAGGTTTGAGCTACTATAAGGTAAGTTGTTTCCAGTGGTGTAATTTGCTCATTGGGGGAATGTCCAGCTTTCAGGCCCAGTTCAGTATTCAATAACATCAATGGGCGTTGGACAAAGCCCTTATTTTCTTTGGGAACAACTATATAACTAATGAGAAGGGGGAACTTGAAGATGCAATTCTTCACTCAATCTTAATACTAGCCTTGTTGTGTCCCAGTTAAAATGCAGTTGTGAGATTAAAAAGTGAAGCTGATTTTCTTTTTCCTCTATACTGAACAAGAGATGAAAAAATGTGCAGCCTTAAATGAGTTACATCATGTGATCAGGGAAATACTCACACAGCAGCTCCAAAGATAGGTTTAAAAAAAAAAAACATGGAAAATGTTTGTTTTGAGGCATCTCACTGACAGATGAGGTGACTCCCTGCCTAGCTCAAGGCTCGCCAGAAGCAACTGCTTGTAATCCCTGGGGGTTTAGACAGGGGTGAAAGTAATTTAACAGACTTATAGGTACACAGGCTGGCCAGGGTCCTAAGCAAGGTGGGGGTGGCGGCTCTGGGTCTCCAGAAGGGGCGGGGCCTCAGGTGGAAGGGATGGGGCTGGGGCCAGACTCCCCCAGCCAGCTCTTCAGCACTGCCTGGCCCATACTGCATGGGGCTTCGGCGGCGATTTAAAGGGCCTGAGGTTCCATCCGCTGGCAGGGTAGCAGTGGCAGCTGGAAGCCCCGAGCCCTTTAAATCGCCACAGGAACCCCGGGGTAGCCACGGTGGTGCCCGGGAGCCCAAGGTCTTTTAAATCGCTGGGCCCCAGGGCAACTGCCCCTTTTGCCCCTCACCATCAGGGGCCCTGCTGGTCTGGTCGGCTGTGTACCGGCAGCCACTTTCTTACTGGTACGCCATACCATACCGTACCAGCTTACTTTCACCTCAGGGTTTAGAGTGGTTACACAGGAAAGTCTCAGAACAGTCAGGCCCTAGAAGAGAAAACCATCCAAAGCAGTATACACAAATAGCTTTTCACTAAATAGAAATATGAGGGGGTTTTTGTTGTTTTTTTAAAAAACCAGTTATTCTCTGAGTAAGAAAAAGCAGACATTAGCCTTGCCTTGATCTAAAAATGTTTAGTCCATGATTTTCAAAAATATATTCCTAAAGATAGTTCCTTAAATCCATATTTAGGGACCTAAATATGCAGCTTGATTTTCAGAAGTGCTGAGCACTATATATCGCCCATTGACTTCCACTGGGCTACTCAGAGTAGTAAGCACTGTGTGCCCAGTAATGTTTGTAGGATTAAGCTGTTATCTTTTAAGAATGGACACCGTCCTTTTAAATATCTTTTAAAATCTACCCTCTGCTTAAATACGCTATCCAACATTAATATCAGGAATTTCCTATGGGCTGTGCTTTTGTCATTGTAAGGTACATCGTTAAATCAAATTATGTGAAATTTACATGACTGTGGATAGATACATGAAAATAAAAAGATTTGTAAGACTTATTCAATTAAGAATCAAGGTACATGTACTTTGCTGTAAAAGATTCATGCATATCTAAATCAGTAGAATATTTTTTTTTCTTCAAAGGGAAGGTTGGGCCCTAATAATGTACAAATTAAAATCTAAAAAAGCGCAGTGGTGGGCTGCCCTAATGGCTCATGGATATTGCTGTGCGAAGCTGCATGGAAATCCAGGTGACTCTCTTGGGCTGTCAGGAAGTAGGAGAGTCGAGGAAGGCAGTATGTCCATCTTGGTTAAATAGAGAGTACTTCATGTTGCCCATCAGACATGCCTCCAGTTTCAGACTTCTTTCTCTGGAAGGATGGTGAAAGCCTTATTATAGGCATGCTAGATTGTGGGCAAGATCCTGGATTTGCTATGCCCCAACCTGTAGACCATCTCCAGGGGGCACCCCTTAAGTGTGTCAGACTCTCCCAAGGAGTCACATTCTTCCATAAGGTAGGCCACATGGCCTCAGTGCCTCTGGCACTGGGCCTCCCAGGCACCAGAACACCTGTTCCTCACTGTGAGTTTTTCTCAGTGAGTCCAACTGAAGCAGAGAGTCCAACTGTTCAGAGATTTTTACCCCTTTGGGAGATATTTGCTGAAGTGCATCAGTCTGATGTGACTTTATGTAGCCTTTTCAAAACAGAGTAGGGTTTATTAATCAACTAGAATACAGCATTGGGAAGTCCTTAGGTTAGCATAGAGAAGCAAAGATAAAGAGAGAGTTCAGACTGGCCAATGCTAGGGGCTGCATCCAGCCAAGCTATTCTAGAATTCACCTTGGCTCTGTCTCTTTGTCCTTCAGTCTCCCGTGAGAGCTGCTGTGTTTCTGTGTTGCCAGTTCTTATCACAGACATCTGACACACCTTGCCTTTGTTCTCAGGACACAGCCTGGCTGGGTTCACATGTTCAGCTGCCTCTGCAGTTAGGTGTTAACCTTTGGTCATAAGAGTTTCCATTGTCTCTTCCAGGACCTCCATTGCTAATTATTCTGGTCTCCAGCCAGGCAGCTGTGTGAGTCAGACACCTCAGGTGTCCTGCCCTGCCCCTGGAGCAACATTTTAACCCTTTTGTCACTCATTGGGTAGCAATACTGAGGTGATAGGTACAGAGTCATATGGATAGTTCATAAAAGTGTTACAGAAAATTCCCACATGCGTCACAAGCATATTGTCACATATCCCAGCACAGCAGGATTCCTCTCATCCAGGGTCATTTTATTTGACGGACAAGTAAAATATCCTTGGTTTTCTCATCATCATCCAATCATCATGGAAAAGGACATGCAAACTTTAACAATGATTTTACAAGCCTGCTTCATAACCTATAGTATTTGAACAAAAGTTGTTAATTACTAGACACCTTCCAACTCTATCCCTGCCCTTTAAGATGTGTAGGGTTTTTATATTAGAATTAAAATAGTTTTTTAAAATCAAAAGTACAGTTGGGTCATGGAAGGGGTACACAACACAGGGATGACAAAACAGTATATGTGCTATGCTTTTGATTTCTAGGAGAGGAATGGGGTCAGAGTGATAAATCTGTTGTTATTTTAAAAGATGAAACAATTGTGTATTGAGTTGTACAACCAAACATAGCCATGCTAGATGTCTAAAGCGATGTCTTCACTAGAAACACCGCACTAGCACAGCTGCAGTGCTTCAGTGTAGACACATACTACAGCAACAGGATGGTTTTCCCATCAGTCTAGTTAATCCAGCTCCTTGAGAGGCTGTCAATGGAAGAATTCTTCCATCAACCTACTGCTGTCTACTCTGAGGATTAGGTCAGTTTAACTCCATTGCACCAAGGTGTGGATTTTTCACACCCCTGAGTGATGTAACTGGATCAACCTAACTTTTTAATGTTGTGCTGGCCTAAGAATCAATAAATGAAATGAACAAAGAGTCTACCAATTTTGAGCTGCTTTCAAGCTCTGGTCTCAGATTTGTTACCTTCTGATGCAGCCATTTGCTCTATGTGAGATGAGTTGGTGGTTTCAGTCCGGTTCCCAGAAAACAGATGTCTGTCTCAGAATCATTGCCATTCTATTGTACCTTTATTGGCATTCTCAACAGAAGGGCCAAGGAGTGAATGAATACAGAAAGAGTTTTCCTTTCACCAGTTCAGGCCCAGCCCAGGTGAGCCCTCGGAAACATGACGGAGGCACATTAACAGGATACTGTATTGAAACTGTCCTTGGCAGTGCTGTGTCTGTTTTGTGGATAAACAGTGGCCTTCTGTTTTTCTTTTGACGTGTAAAGCACTAAAAACTTACTTTTCAAAAGATAAATTTGCAGGAGCGGAGGGAAGAGTAATCACATTTTTCTTACTGAATAAACGTTTTTTTCTGCCTCTAAGCAAGCAAGTCAGTTCTGATTCATATGCTGCTGGTAAGGCAATGAGACCTCATTTTAAGTGTGAAAGATCAATATTCATGATGAAGTAGATTTCATCCAAGTCATAGTCAGGAAAACTACACTGTACTAAAAACCTTTTAATATTAATGATTTAGGTTCTGGTATGACCACACTGTTTATCTTTTTTGGATGTTTAGATCGAGCAAGAAGCAGCATGGTCTCCACAGAAAGTGCCTCCTCTACGTACGAAGAGCTAGCGAGAGCATATGAACATGCTAAGATGGAAGAGCAGCTGAGACATGCCAAGTTCACAATTACAGAATGCTTTATATCAGACACATCATCGGAACAGCTAACGGCAGGGACTAATGAATACACAGACAGTCTGACCTCAAGCACACCATCAGAATCGGGGATCTGCAGATTTACTGCTTCACCCCCCAAACCTCAGGACGGAGGGCGCGTGATGAACATGGCAGTTCCAAAGGCACATCGGCCAGGTAAGCGTACAGAGCTAACTTTTTTGGTACTTTGGGTGAGTATTTCACTGCATGCATAACATGATAGATAGAACAAGATATATCAGATTGAAGGAAGAAAATGTTCATATTTAAGGTAAGTATTTGCAGAGTAAAGAATCACTTTTTATCGTAACTGATGTTATATTCAGTGTAAGTTTGTCCTCCTGTATACAGACAAATTAAAAACAATGACATAGTAATACCCTTTCATTAATCTCAAAGGAATGCCGCAAAATGTCATTGAAGTTGGTTGCAGATAGATATACCACCTTTTCAAGGACGTTGTTGAGGTGTTATAATTCCATAAGCACAGACATGAAGGGGAGAGCACAACTATCTGAAACTGGAAAAAAAACAAAAAATGTTAAGATCAAGGGAACAGGCTACCTCAGGGGACTGACAACATAAGTGCTGGAACTAGGGGGGCTGCTGCACCCCCTGGCTTGAAGCGGTTTCCAACATATACAGGGTTTACAATTTGGTTCAATGGCTCTCAGCATCCCCTCTATACAAATTGTTCCAGCACCCCTGACTGACAATGGGATATGGAGCCTTCCACTGGTAGGTCATTAACTTAAGTCCATCCCAAGTTGTTAGTGACTAATAATGCCTGATGGGTACCTATTGATTTTAGTCCAGCTCCTGGAAGTCAACAAATTATATCTTTAGTGACACCCTAATACTATGTATGTATTTATACAATGCATAGGTATGCATGGTGCTCTGCAGGCAAATATGTCACAATCCCTTCTCTGAAGAGTTTACAGTCTAGGTTAGACAATCATGACATGACTCAGGGAGAGATGATGTAAGTGAAGAAGGATTTAAACAGTAAAACATTGAGGTTATTTATTTTATTTGTAATTTCATTTTTACTAAGCTTGTTCATTAGGCTGGGTTGGTGTCAGGGCTCCCTATATGTTTAGAAAGCAAATCATACATTGTGGGTGCTATCCTAACACAAATAATAAATACTACTAATTGAACAAAGGGGATTTGGGGGAAGAGAGGAAACAAGCATAACAAATAGTGTTGAACAGGTTGTTCCAGGAGCAGGAAGTAGCATGGAGGGAAGCCAGGAGAGGCTTGTGGGAGAAGTATACAAGAATAATTTGAAAGGACTCAGAAAAAGAAGAAATTAAGTTGTAATAAAATAGGAAGGGAATTACCAAGCCATTCAAAAGGATGAAGGAGGGATGGGTAGAGGAAATACTTTAGTGGAGAAAATGACTGATTCCTACCTGGTTACACACTGGAAACACAGACCCCAAGAGTGGTGATCACTTGGGATATGTGAATCTACATAAAACAAGAATTAAAGGTAATTTTTTTCTTACTTTGCTTAGGGGAAATATCCACATTTCACAGTTGAAGGAAAACTACAATCTGCCCCTTCCAATCAGTCAGACATGTTCTATAAATTCCTCAGGAAAATAGAAGAGTAAACTCCTTTCATTTTTCCAAATAAATTATTTATGCTTATTTAATATTTGTAAATGTTCTAATGTATTCTAAATAATGTACATGCTCCCTGAGGGCAGCCAGTGCTAAAATTCAGTCCCCACGCTTGAGTTGGAAAGCTTCATGGTTTAAAATCTCAGCAGTTCCCCTCCAGTGAATTAAAGATTTGTAGTCAGCCCTGAGGCCATCAGCTAAATTGATTTGAATTCACACCCATTTTCTTGCTTAATTTTAATTTCCTTTTGCAATAAGGAGCAGCAATCTATCATGTGACATGGTAATTAGATTTAATAACTTGGAATAGTGATGCAAGTTCCAGTGGCCCAACATGATTGTGGCTAAGGCTATATTTTAGTCACGGGTATTTTAAGTTAAAGTCATGGACAGGTCACAGGCAGTAAACAAAAATTCACAGCCCGTGACCTGTCCATGACTTTTACTATATACTCCTGACTAAAGCTTGAGTGCTCTGTGGCAGGGGGCGCTGGAGGTGCTGTGGGGGTGGGGTGTGGCGGTGCATGGCCTGGGACCCCCATTGGTGCTGGGAGGTGTGAGAGAGACTCAGCAGCCAAAGACCCCTGCTGGTGCTGACGGGGGGCGGGGGGGTGGCCCAGGGGCTGCCCAAGCATCTTGGGTGACCCTGGGGCCAGACATACTGGCCGCTGCAGAAGTCATAGAACGTCCTGGAAAGTCATGGAATCCATGACTTCCGTGACAGACTCTGAGCCTTAATTATGGTTCATTTATAATAAATGTTTCTGAACATGAGCTTTCAATGATACTTTATAACTTAAAAGATTTAGACAACATATGGAATTATAAGGAAGTTGATTCTTGAATGCTAGAAGATAGATTAATATTCCCAGTGTCCACACTGTTGATGGGTGACTCAAAGGGCATTATTTTCAATCATTTAATTTTTTAGAAATGATGAGGAAGTTAATAATAATTGAATTATAATTACTTAAAGACAACATTGTGCATCTGGTAGCATGATGAAGAAATAAAAATGTTAAAATGTTTAGATTTGCTTGATGGAAACAATTGAAGGTGCATACCTTGACAATGCTCTTTGATTCTGGTTCTCATTTAATGTCATTCTTTTTCAAGATCACATCTACCTGTCTGTTTCCATGGTATTTTTCTTTTCCTCTGTCTCTTGTATTACATCATTTTCTGTAACCTGTGCCTCCTTCTTCCTAATTTCTGATCTCACCTTTCAATCAAACTTCTGTAGCCCTCCTGTTGCCAATTTATATCTGCATAAATAATAGCTATTGTTCAAAAATAATCCCAAGAGAGTTTTGGATTAAAAATAGAATATATTTAGAATTTACAAGACATTCCACACCGGATTGTTAACAACTGGATATTTTCAAAGACTGGAAATACTGCAGCTAAACAGCCTGATGGTAAGAGCTCCTTTTCATTAGAGCAAGGTAATGGATAGAGAGAGAGGTGCATAAAATAACTTGCTGTATAGCACGAATATTAGCCAAAGTCCGTGAGTCAAAGATTTGAGGATATTTTGGGCTGACATTCAGACCACTCAGGTACATAGCTAACCATTCCACAGTCTGTTGCTCTCATTAATGTAGACAAAACTCTGAAACCTTAGGGCTCAATCCTGCAAACTGCTGGATGTGCCTATGTGATGCTGAGCACCCTCTATTCTTATTAATTCCATTGATTTGTGGGAACATAGCATCCATGGAAGTACTGAGCACCTTGCAGGATTAAGCCCTTTAGTCAGAGTGGCTGACTCATCCAACAAGTAGCATTTCAGCCATTAGGTTGAGCCACTGACGATGGCTAATGGTGAGCACTGGAGAGTTTGGGGGCCTATTTGAAAGAAGGGAGGGAGAAAGGCAGGGTAGCCCATTTTCACTTTTGATGAGGTCTGTATTCAGGGATCTGAATAATAGGATCATCCCTTATTCCCCTTCAGCTCAGCTTCATTCAGAAAGTGTCATCTCAATCCAAATATTTGAATATTTACTTATCCCTATAAATGACAGCTGCAAATAATCATGCCAGGTTGGCATTTTACATTGGAATTCAATTTGGATGGCTCATCACACATCTAGGCAGGCTTAAAATGTGATCTTTTACAGCACTAGAGCTGGGAATTAGGACTGCCTTTCCGGAACCTCTACACTTTAAATGCAACTCTAAGTGTGTAATTAGTAATATGTGATAGAAGATCTCTACTTATTCCAATCCACTGTAAACCTTTCAGTCCTTTGGGATGAAATTAAAGACTGTGACTTTTTTTCTCTCTCAGTCAACTGTAAAAAGTGACACAGAGTCCTGTGGCACCTTATAGACTAAGACGTATTGCAGCATAAGCTTTCGTGGGTGAATACCCACTTCGCCAAACACATGCTCCAATACGTCTGTTAGTCTATAAGGTGCCATGGGACTCTTTGTCGCTTTTTACAGTTCCAGACTAACACGGCTACCCCTCTGATACTCAGCCAACTGTGTTTCTGATCGCCTGTTTTCTGATGCTCAGGCTTACCTGCAAGTGGCATATTTAGAATTGGCTTCTAGTTTACCTGGATTTCTGCTCCTATGTTATTCATAATGTTTAGTCTATACAATGAGGAGAGTCAGGTACATGAAACTATAAAATCATGAATTTAACATTTAGTCAATTAAACTGCAATAAGAGTCATTTAAAAGAAAAAGAAAATGATAGGACCTAATAAAACAAACTGACAAAGCTGAAAACAAGAATAATTTTATACTAAATTAGAGACATGCAGCATCACTGGAAAATCATTTAAATATTCAGCTAAATTATTCTTAAACAATGCAGACTGTTAAGCATATTCTGCTACAATATGTCTCTCTCTCCATCACATCACAAGCATTCCATCATTTTCACTTATATCAGTTGAACATATTCCACAAAGCATATTTATAAGGTACCATTGGAGGGGTTGCATTACTAAATATTCCAGTAGTTGTGCTTTTCTAAATATATATTTTTTTTTAGAAATCACAGCTGCAGGAGATGGAACAGAGAACTAAAATGGTTTATGAATTCTCACTTTCAGAGTTCTAAAGGCAGAATTCTAAAAGCATTTTTGCTAATCTTTCCAAACTCACATACAGTTTTTTGGAGAGACTTCAGATTATTTGCTGCTTTTGCTTTTATGTCAACATTAACACAGTGTTTTTTCTTTTACCTCTAAATAATGGTCAGTTGGACATTTTAGACGATTAAAATAAAATTGCTGCACTGTACCTCCTTCTCCCTAAGTTTCAAAATGCAAGAACATGTTTTCTGATCCACCTCCTGGATGGGCCAAGAGTGGTATAAATAGAATCTTCTTGTTAATAATTGCATCTTGATACCTGGAGTTTTTACAATTCTGCAGGCACAGAGCAGCTTACAGATTTTGCAAACCTTGCTGACTCGGTGTACAAAATCTAACTGGCTCTCTGAGTCTAGGTCATCTTGTATTGGTGATGGTCATACTGCACAGTATGCCATGGTGATGGCATCATGTGCTAGAATGAAGGTTAGAAGAACAAGGGGACATGAGAGACAGTATGATAGTATTTTAAACTTTGTGTGCAAAATGGGCCCTTCATAACGAGGAGGCCTGTTATGTTTTGGGGTGCAACCCAAACCAGTGAGAGGTTGTGTCACTGCTCTTCCTGAAACCCTGCGTTTCTTAAAGTGTTCTGCTGCTGTAGTTCCCTGTTTGGACATTCCCAGCCAACATACAAGTATGCACTGAGTGTCTGTGTGTTAAGCAGCCCTGGTTCAACAAATCTGACTCCAGCAGCCTGTTCATTACACCTCAGCCACATTCTTGTCTCCACCAACCTTAGTTACTGTTACCCAAGTGGACCCCAACACACCCCCCAGTCAAGAATTTCCCCCAAACCACCTTCACTGAAGTCTCAGCCCTCTCTTGGAACACTCAGAGAATTAATAAGGTTTGTTGCTTCTTCAAAGAGACAAAAGCACGGTTTATTACTTTAACTGGAGTTAGCAAACACTTCATTTCAAACACAGCTGAGCAGAGCAGTTTCACTGGGTTGGTTTAGATTAAAAGCAAAACAAGTTTATTAACAAAAAGAGATCGGTTTTAAGTGAGTTCAAGTACAAGGGTGTCATGGGGCAGGGCTCACCCCTGCAGCGCCTCCTGCTGGTCGTCCAGGGAATTAGGTCTTCCAGCCTCCGGAGCACCCTCTGTAGGCCGGTGTCCCGTTTGCCGCTGGGCCCAAGTCCCTCCTGGACCCCGGTGACCCTTTCAGGCCAGGGTGCTGCCCCCTGGAAGTACCCACAGAGATCTGGGTCTCCCCTCCTCAGGGAACCTCCACCCTCTATCCCCACCTCACCTCAGACTATGGCCACTGCCAGTCATCACCTAGCCCCCATTCCCTGGGGCAGACTGCAGTGTAAGTGCCACTCATCACCGGCAAGGGAGGTTTGGACCTGCTGCCTCTGCCTACCCCTGGGCTGCCCCTCTGCAACCCCAATACCTGTTCTTGGCCTTTAACAAGGCCAGCAGCCTCGGGGGTTTCCAGGCCAGAGCTCCCCAGCTCCTCCGGCCTTCCCCCAGCCCTGCTCCAGTCTAGGTACCCTGCTCAGCTCCCAGACAGCCAGGCCTTCTCCTTCAAGAGCTAGAGAGAGAGAGTCCTGCTCTAGCTTCTGGCCCCAGCCCTCTTATAAGGGCCACCTGGGCCTCCATTAAGCCAGCCACGGCCTGATTGGGGCATGGCCCCCAGCTGAGGCTGCTTCCCCCAATCAGCCCCACTTTTCCTTCCCTGTCACAGCCCTCTCCCCAGGCTGTTTTAAGCCTTTTAAGGTAGGAGTGGGTGACCACCCTGCGACAAAGGGATAAAGACAAAATGGTTACGAGCAAATAAAAATAAAATATGCTTTCTAGTGGCTAAGACCTAACTTGACAAGTTACAACATTGGTAGATTTTTTGCCAATCTTTTTCCTTCCACCCATGGCTGAGTTTCTCTCAGTCAGGACCTTTCACAGAAGTACAAGTTGATCATTCCCCATGTTTCCCTAGGTGAAAGGTCTTTGCCTAAACACCTATATTCAGTTCCAAGAGACTCCAGCCCCCATCTTTCTCAGCTTGCATGAGCTCTGGCCTTTTGTATCTGTCCAGGGATGGAGAAGAAGATGGCTTAGTCTTTCACCTTTTATCTTCTCAAACTCACTGTTTTGTCCCTCGACTCAAGATGACCTCATACTGTTCTTCCCTTCCTATGGTCTTCCAATAGGGCTATCTTTGTTTTTGATCATGCCTTGCTTAATTTCATTGGAGACAGGTAGATAGCTGCCTTATCTCCTGTCTGGAAGAAACCTTTTCCTCCCTTTGTTTGATCACAGAATTTAAAGCATAATATCAGTGAGTATTCATAATTCCTCATCTAGTGCTAATACATAAATTTTACCGTGATATTAATCACCAGTGTGTCATTAGCTTTCATAAAATACCTTACATGATGCACTTTTATAATGCAGTAATATTGTGTCTGATCAGTTGATCAATTGCTTATCATCTGAGGTTCAGACTCCTGAAAGAGGCAGTCTCCCCCATTCGCTAGGTTGATGGCTTTATCTTTTATGTAAATGTGCCTTCATTGTCTCTGCTTGACAACAAGCAAATACACGTTCCATTGTCTAGAGCAGACTGGGCTTACACACTGCTTGCCAAACACATTTTAAGAACATAATTCCAGCATGAATCCATAACTCTTTGTACACACCTCATAAATACATCACACACGAATATTAATGATCAGTGAGTTATTAGTTTTTCAATGTTATATTACATGCTACCTGTTTGGGTACACGTCATGACAACAGGGTATTAGGTGGGTTAGATGTCAGGCCTGACAAAAGTTGATGACACAAAGTAGTGAACCACCAATGGCTACTGTGTCACAGACTCCCAATGTCCATCATCTTCATAGTGTTAATAACATGTAATATGTGAAAAATGATGCCAAGATATTGTTAGCGTTGAACTTAATATCATCCTCAACTTCAAAGCTCCTGGAAGTCTGGGAGTTCACCTAACTTCAAGAGAACAATGGATAAATCAAATGAAAGCAATTGGAAATTGAAAATATAGAGATTTTTTACCTCTTGATCAACAATGTCAGAATAGCTCAGGCTAGTAGGTGCCTCAATCAATTAACATTTCATGGTGATCCAGTCATCTAGGTGAGAAGAGCTGATGGGCTTAGTGTGGTTCTTAGTGGAGAGGTGTCCACATCACAGATTGCACCCCTGTTGCCACTATCTGGCAGTCTCAACTGTGATTGAACCAGTTATGGAGACTGAACTATCATTTCAGCACAAGCCCTAGTCCTTTGGGTCATGACTGAGGCACATTAGCACATCAGTGTTAGGCAATTTCCACTGCTAATGCCTGTGGTCTACCTGGGAAACTGATAAATGTGTTAGTACCTGCTTTGAAAAAATTGGTGTGGGAAGTTGAAGCTAAACAAATTCAGGCTGGAAGTAAGTCATACATTTTTAATTAACCACTGAAGCAATTTATTAAGTGCTATGGTGACTTCTGCCTCACTGTCCATTTTTAAATCAAGATCGGATGTTTTTCTAAAACATATGCTATAGGAATTATTTTGGGGAAGTTCTGTGGCCTGGATGTTCTATACAGGAGGTCGGACTAAATGATCACAATGGTCCCTTCTGGCCTTGGAATTTATTAATTTGAAATAGACATGCCCCGTTCTTGCCTTTCACTGCCCTCTCAATGGTTTTTTTTAATGGAAGATAAGAAAAGATAATTGTAATAATTTATGAGGGGGTGTTTACCTCACACAAGGCCTGAGCAGGTAAAAAAGGCCAATTACCCTGTGACAGGCTGCACCTGGAGGAGAATCAGGGCTGATAGGGACTAATGGCTGATGAAGCCCAGCTCGGGGAGGAGCTGAGCTGGGTTTACAAAGAGAAGTTGGTAGTGGTAGAGAGGAACTCTACTGTCACACCCTAGAGAGGAGGGGAGTTGACAAGAGACAAGGAGGAATCCTAGGGGAGAATAAACTCTGGGATCCTGCCTGAGAAAACAGACTTTGGCAAGAGCCCAAGAGAGGGTGAAGTAGCCGCAGTGAATGGCGGAGGTTCCAGTGGTAACTCAGGCATGGGCCAGAAGACAGAGAAAGGAAAGAGCCCAGAGAAAAAGTGGCAGGGTTTAGGATTGCTTAGACCATGGTTGCTAGACATAGGATCCCTAGGCAGGAACCCAGAGCAGAAGGCAGGACTGGGTTCCCCTACCAGCCCCTGGGGAATTGGCATAGTCCGGCCAGTGGAACAGACGACTGCCTGAAACAGATCGTCCAGTGGGACTTGGATACCCTGGAAGGGGAAAACAATAGTGACCTAGCCGGAGGCCAAGCCATGAAAAGGGAGCAGTTGATTCAAGAGAGGGGGGGAGCAAGAACTGAAGGAGGGTGCATCAGACTGGTTGAGAGATAATCCCCAGGTACGGCCACAGGGAGGTGTCACAGTAGTGAGTAGCAAACCCCATGACATAATTGAAGTTTTCTCATAATGTTGCTATTTTCTGCTTTGAAAATATTAACACAAAATTGAGTTATCACAACAATTATTCCAACTTCAATAAACATACCAGTCATGGAGTTTATTAAAAATACATTTCTGTTATTATCATTTTAAATCTTGTAATAGCCTCATCAACAGAAGTCATAATAACATGAAATAGATTTAGTGTCATTTGTGGGGGGAGGAATTATGGCTCTGCCTACTCCCCACCCCTCCTTGGTAACTTGCTCCATGAGGATTATGTCAGGCATAAAGTCCCAGCGGTCCCCACAGCACCCAGTGAAGGCTGTCTGAGGGATGGAATCCTGGCTGTCCTCTATCCTTTGTGTAGCCATGTGAAGAACTGCTCCCAATATAGCTTTTAGTATGCATGTTATCCAGATCCTCTGATTTAAATACGCTTACATTGTCCAAGAATTCTCTTATATGCCCTTTATCAATAACAACTTTTATAAGGTCTTTAGTTTCTAATTTATTCAATGCTAGACGTGCCTACCAGAAGACTGAGGTCTGGTTTACTCTGGCATAACGATGTTAGTTAGGGAAATGATTCTTTTGGAAACTTAACTTTGCCAGTAAAAGCCCCAGTGAAGATGCAGTTATATTAGTATAACTGCATCTTATATCAGTATATCTTATTCCACTTACCAAACCACAGTAAGCTATACCACTATAACTGCATCTATGCCAGTGGGTTTTGCCACATTAAGTATAGCAGCATAGTTAAAGCAGCAAAATTTCTAAGTGAGGACAAGCCCATGAGATGCAGAATGCAATCACTTCTATGAAATAATTACTCATAAAGCCCCTCAAGCAGATGTTGAAGATTAGTTGCTGCATGTGGAGTGCTGCTTTATGATCCCAAGCAGGAGGTGAAAGTTAAGAGAGTGGCCTGGGCACAAATCTTATTTTCCAGACTCGTTCAGTATGGATAAAAATAAGCTACTCAGTGCAATGAGGGGAAAAAATGAAGTATGCAGTAATAAAGTTCAAAGGGTTCATTCTTTCTTTTCAAACATTAGCCCTGCAACTCAGACAAAAGAGATGTGAACTGGTATGTGATGAATTGAATGATGCTGAAGCTGGGGTTCAGTTTTCTACCTGCCAAAGATTAGAGTGCAACATGGAGGGGAAATCTATTTTGAAACTCAATTTCTACTGAAAAGTGGCTGGCAGCAGTACCTGAACCTGATATGAACTCAGCCATTGGAGATTTATTAATGACTGTGAGGCTTGACTCAAGAATAGCATTGACCTGAGAAAATGAATGTTTTATGTCCCTTTTTTTCTCTCTCTTGTATTTCTGCAGTGGTTGAAACTAGAGGTGAGTCCAAGCTGCAAAGTCTGTTTCCAGAACTAAAACTGAATTTCCTTAAAGATTCAGTGTGTTTGAATCTGGAGTTTTGGTTTAAGTTCACATCTAAACTGAAACCTGTATGCTGTTTGATAAATCGTGTAGTTGCAGGTTGTGTGATTTGAGATTACTCTTTATAGTGACAAGTCTATAGAGTTGATTAAACTGGTTGGAATAACATTGAGTTTCTTCCTGCTTTTTTGAACTCTATGTGAAAAATTTGCACTTATATGGTCACTCCATTTTTCATCAAAAATTGGGCCAAATTCTCCATTTCCTTATACCTGATAATCACTCGCACTTAGGCTAAGTGAGAGAATTTGCAGAAATGTGAATGACTGCATGAGGTGTAAAGCAATGGAGAATCAGGCCCATCCTTTCTATTTGGTGAAGGGACCTGGATTCCCTCTCCAGTTACCATCAACATTCAGTAGCTGCTAGAGATATCCTAGGGAGCATTACCCAGTCCTTTACAGTGCTTATTTAATATCCTTGGATTTGCAATACTAACTCTATGCTTCTCAACCTGCACAAATGTTGCAAGAGGACATTCAGCAGCTGTTCCAGGATTCTGACTAAAAAGAGTGAAATGGATGATATAAGAATGTAAGAATGTCCATATTGTGTCAGATCAATGGCCAGTCTAGCCTAGTATCCTGTCTTCCAACCGTGACTGGTGCCAGATGCTTCAGAGGGAATGAACAGAACAGGACAACTATCTAGTGTTGTCCCTTGTTGTCCAGTGCCAGCTTCAGGCAGTCAGAGGTTTAGGGTCACCTGGAGCATGGGAGTGCATCCCTGACCATTTTGGCCAATAGCCATTGATGGACCTATCCTCCATGAACTTATCTAATTCCTTTTTGAACTCAGTTATACTTTTGGCTTTCATAACATCCCCTGGCAATGAGTTCTACAGGTTGACTGGGTGTTGCATGAAGAAGTACTTCCTTATGTTTATTTTAAACCTGCTGCCTATTAATTTCATTGGCTGACCACTGGTTCATGTGTTATGTGGAGGGATAAATAACACTTCCCTATTCACTTTTTCCACACCAGTCATGATTTTATAGACCTCTATCCTATCCCCCCTTAGTTTTCTCTTTTCTAAACTGAACAGTCTCAGTCTTTTTAATCTCTCTTCATAAGGAAGCTGATCCATGCCCCTAATGACTTTTGTTGCCCTTTTCTGTAACTTTTCCAGTTCTACTATATTCTTTTTGAGATGGGGTGACCAGATGGAGGGGGATGCTTTTTCAGTTGAATATTTGCATCATGTGACTTAACATGCAATAGAAAATATTTTCAGTCAAGGTTTTGTTTGCTGGAAGCAGTTCCAAGACTGATTCAAATCATCGACTTGACTCTATAAAAGAGTTAAATGGACCCAGGACCAGTGCTGAGAAAACTGGATGGATAAGGCTAATCAAAGCAGGCAGGAAAACAATGGAGCAGGTGGAATGTTTGTGCATAGATTTTTACTATGTTTTTTTAATCTTCACTAGCAAGTCCCCTAATGTGTACTGTGTGGCAGAACCCTTACACATCTCCTGATTCTGAAGTTACTCCCTTGGATCAACTTTGCAGGAATGGCATCTAACATCTTATTTTATTATGTTTTTCTCTATGCTTGGGATAATTATTTATGTTTTATTGTGCTGTTGGTAAACCAGGAGGGCCTCTTCAAAATTCAGATCCATGCAGTCTGCATCTTGTCACAGGGGCAGCACATCAGTGATGAAAAGAGAAATTTTCAACATCTTCTCTCAGCTTTTCTTTCTTGGGATATCAGGGGTTTAGCCATCTTTGAGCCTTGATAAGCTAATGTTCTGCAAACCACTTAATTCTGCATTTAATAGAGACTCATTACAGAGTTTAAATCACTGGCTTGTGTCATTTCCTTAATTGGTTTACAGAATGAGGTTCATTTTTACAATTTGTATAACCTGGCTGCTGCATTAATATTGAACTAGAACAGTGTTAGATCAGTGACTGTACTGGTTTTGTATCAAACTGGAAACTATACTGAAGTGATTTTAATGCTTAAATCTTGCAGCTCTTTTGATCTAATCCTGTTTTCCAGCTAGCTTTAGCGTGAACATTTCAGTTTAAACAGAGTATGATAGACCTGAACATTATATTCAGTTCAATGGGCGTACAGGAGTTGTAGCTTGGTTCTGCAGCTACTATATATGAATCAGTAAAGCTCACGGAAGAAAACAGAATTAGAGTCCAGTTCCTCACGGATTCCAGTAACAGTGTCAAACGGCAGAACTGTGATCTGTTTTCATCTTGTTCTCAATTGGTGCTTCATTTTCATTCTTCTCATTTGAAAGTTTATAACTGGTTTTTCACAAGTACTTATTTTAGACTGCTTTAGTTTACAGTGTAGTTTGTTTTCTCTTTCACTTTCTGTCAGGTTAAAAAAATCCCGTGTTTTTCTATATCATGCGTATGTATAAAAGAACACAAATGTCCTTCTTTATTAGCAACAACTTAAATGATTAAAAATGAAAGATTTATAAAAATCTTTATTTTTCATTACTAATTCGGATTGTTGACTTTCTTTGTATTTCTCTCAGCTGAAAATAAAATTAAACAGCCCAGTGTCTTTTATACCATGGAGGTAATGGATGCAACTCCATAGGGAAGGCAAAGTTTTATACTTAAAGCAGGGGTTAAATTTATAGTTTGTTTTCAGTCGATGCTCTAGCCCATTGCTGAAATGTTTAGATTGCAAACACTACTACAAGGGAATGTTCAAATCCAAATTAAAAATATTTGTTTTATTTTAATGAAAACAGTAGTTTGTGAAAACAATTCTATTCATCTGATATTTTTTTAAACTTTGGATTTACAAAACCTTAATTTTGGACCTAAATTGACCTAAGAAGCATCGTTTTAATGAATAGTGAGTGAAACATTTCATCTTGCTGGTTTTGTGAAATGCTGTGTAATTTTTATATGCCATGTCAAGGCAATCCCAGAGTAACCAGAAACAATTGTTTCCATAGAAACAGTAAATGATCCAGCTGTGCCATAAGATGCTGTGGTCAGTTACAGGTGTCCCTGTCACAACTAGCTCATACCTGAGGTTCTGTTTCTTTCCATTATGTCAGGGGACCTTATTACAATTTTAGATTTACAACATATCTAAAATGTTGGCAGCTGGAAGTGTTAGTTTGTGATTACCTGCAAGAACATGATCATGCTTTTGTCAGACCATAATGTGCAAGGTAACAAGTGTCATTGTATGTGCAGGTAATCAATTTAACAGCATAGCCTTATCATAACTGCATTTTTTCTCAGTGTGAAGGCTTCTTCAGATGGTAACATTTAATATATACATATTTTTATGTGTTCAACCTTTGGTGTCAGCAGCTAGAAAGTTCTTAATTTAAGTAAGAAAATCTGGATTTCTGGCCCCAGTTGATAAATTAGCAAGAATTACTCAATGCACTCTGTCATCACCACTCAAATTACTTCCATTGCTTTGCATAATGAGACCCAGTTACACTACCTGTGCTCTGAGCATCACTTCAGGGATGTTATATATCAGCAACAGCCTTTGATTCTGATTGCTGCTTCCAGATCTTCCTACTATTGTTATTAGTAGAGATTGAAAGCCTAACTTTGAGCTTTTTTTCATAGGATTTCTAGGGCCATGTCTACACTGACATAGTCACATAGTGTAGATGCAGCCTACACTGAAAGAATGTGTTTTTCTGTTGGAGTAGGAACGCTACCTCCCCAAGCAATAGTAGCTTGGTTAATGAAAGCATTCTTCCATCAACCTAGCTGCATCTACATTAAGGGTTGGGGTGGCATAACTGTGTTGCTCAGGGGATGTGGATTTTTCACACCCCTGAACAATGTGACTATATCAACTTGTATTTTGTATGTAGACAAGGTTTATGTCAGATTTAATCATGGATTTCAACAGCAGGGCCTGATCCAAAGCCTATTGAAATCAATAGAATAACTCTCATTGACCTCATTGGGCTTTGAATCGGGTTATATTTGCCAGTTGAATATCCTAAAATATCCCAGGAATATACTGTGAGGTGTACCAGGTTCTTGAAAGTGGCAACTCTATGAGATGGTGCATATTTAAAGAATTTTCATTCAGTTCATCCAGTCATTGTTAAACACTAGTGTTACTAACCATGCATAACTGAGTGATAACTTTAGTATGTTTTCTCTATTGCCTCATGGACTGGAGATCATTGTTTCTAAGTGCCCTTAAAAACATGAAGCAGTTTGGCTGATGAGCCAAAAATGTTGATTTAACCAGAGAGGTCGTTTTTACAATCTTGCTGCTGCATTCATATTGAACTAGAAAAGCCTCAGATCTGCATCTGTGCTGGTATTGTCAAAACCTGGACTCCCACCCACCAGCTGTGGGATCCAAAGGATTCTGTACTTCCATTATGGTATCTGGAGTTCATTCATTCTTAGTGCCAGTGCCAGCAGCACAGTGGCTGCCCTTAAAGATGTACCAGTTTTGCCTGATACATATAACTAAAATTACTGCAAAGATTTTGCAATGTTCCCTTGTACTTTCTACTGTAGCAAATACCTTGGATACTGAAGATGTTGTGCTAAGATTGTCTAAATACAAATGCTTACTTAAGTATGAGGCAACTGACAAGTTTTTAAAGTCTAGTGCTGTAAGTCAGTCCCACTTCTGCTTGCAACAGTAAGGAGAAGAAAAGTACTTCTTTTACTGTTTTATTAGAGGCTTCAAACTAGAAATGTCTATGCCTGCTAGTATCCAATTAATAGGTGCATTGTTTAAGTATGTTTCATTGATTTAATACAAATGTATGTTCTCAGTTCAATTATAGTGGTAGCGGTTTTGTTTAAGACACTCATTGATTAAGAACCTGTTTTAGGAATTAGAAGGCTTAAGCCTAAGTATCTTAGTAAGTTACATTCTTTTAAAATTTTCCATATGAGATGGAATTTTCATTTTTGATCACTGAGGGTCAGGTCCTCACCAAGTGTAAATCAGTTTAGTCTCACTGAAATCAATGTAGCTATGCCAGTTTACACAAACTGAGGTTCTGGCCACTAAACTATAGCATTACTCATCCCCCGGTGGATATTTGGATTATGATTATAAATGAGTAGCTGAACAATGATGAATGGAGTCAACAGCAGGTGGGTTTGTTTCATTGCGTGAAACTTAACTGCTAATTATTCAAAAAACTAGGGGGGAAAAGCTTTTGTGAACACGCAAACATCAGCAGCTTGCAAGAAGCAGTTAAGTATATAGGTGTGCATAGATATATAGCTCTACAATGATTTCATAAATATAA
Source organism: Mauremys mutica (assembly GCF_020497125.1). Taxonomy (NCBI): domain Eukaryota; kingdom Metazoa; phylum Chordata; order Testudines; family Geoemydidae; genus Mauremys; species Mauremys mutica. The sequence goes on along the minus strand of NC_059072.1, from coordinate 204,614,235 downwards.
TTCCTTTCCCGAGTATAAAATGCAGCCATGAGGGGAACAAAAGGAGTTTTAATATCCCAGTCTAGATATAGTAAATATTACAGGGAAGTTCTGGATATCTCCTAATGAGTGTCTCACTAGTGGAGTGTAGCATAGAGATTTTATTTCTTTTACATTATGTGCTTACAGGCATAGGTCCATGTTTTCATCTTGGGTTGGGGTTATTTTTGTTTTTGTTTTTTTAGTGCCATCTGTGAACTATTAAAACCCCTATCTCCATCTCTGTGAGAAACTCTAAATATGGAATGGCATGGGCTCTACTGTCATGGTGGTTACCCATATGAAAAAGAGAAGCTGACAGTCACCTAGCTGCAAGTTAGCAAACTACTAAAATGCATCAAAAATTGAGTATCCCTATTGGATCCCATTCAAAATTAACCCTTTAACTCATTTAAATATGCCAAAAGTTGAGCCCTTTGAGGTGTTTTCATAGGCATTTGAGCTCTAGTTGAAGGGATTCAAACCAAGCTGAGAACTAGTGAGTGCTTTCACAGCTAGGTTTCTGGCCAATCAGAGAACGAGTTACACTTCCACTTCCTTTTTTCTCCCGGCTACATGGCTAGTCAATAATAGAGCCACTCCTTTGACGAACACTTTCCAACTCAGGCTAGATAATAGTTCTATGATAGCTCTATGTTAGTGTGTGGGGTAGAAAAAGGAGTGAATAGGCTAGGCCCAGTCCTTCTGTAATAGGGGAGGCAGCGGATAACTCAAGCAATAGTTTTTATAACTATGCAGTCTCCTTCTTCCTGCACCTGAGCTTGACTCTTTGCTGGAGCACAAGCCAGCATTTTGTCTTTTCAGGACTTTTTGAAAAGCAATACACCAAGTTAAACCTCAGGGGTGTTCTACGTAAAACCTTAGTAAATAGATGTTAATAGGTCCCAGTCAATTTCAAAGAGAGCATATCGTACATAAATATTTAATGCACACTAAACACATCATTAATAGTATCAAACATTGTAAATGGTATTGGGAATACTATGAATAACTTTTAAACAAAAGCTATTACACAGTAAAGCTATTGGTGTTCCTTACACAGACTTTTCATAGACTCATAGAATCATAAGACTGGAAGGGACCTTGAGAGGTCATCTAGTCCAGTCCCCTGAACTCCTGACAGGACTAAGTATTATCCCCCTTTGTTTCTGTTACAAAGATTCAAATATAAGGTTTTGTCATAACACTTGCTATACTTCAGCACACACATCAAGACACATTCCCCGCTGATCTCCTCTTGGAGATGGTTTCTCAGTCTTTATAGTGTGACCATAGTATATAGCGTGTGTCACCTGTAGTCTTCAGAGCTGGAGGAGATTGGCAGCACCTCAGTCCTTTCAAGCACTTCAGAGCCCTGTCAGCAAACAAACAGCCTGGGGATCTCCACAGCTAGTGGCATTCCAGCCCTTGGGTTAATAGCTGATTGGTTCTCACAGTTGCTGGTGCAACAGAAATGTATCCAAAGTAGTACAGGGATTGGGACCCAGCCCTCACTGCAGTCACATTTCTTGGTCCTGTGCCAATCAGTCACTGAGTCCATAAGGCTCTGATTGGCTCTACTCCCAGAGGGCTACTAGGGTATAACCTGCCAGGTAAGTGGCCCTCAATGAAAATTTCCTATACAGCCTCAGAACAGTTATTGAGCATGCCTAGTAACTACCACAATCTGTTCTGGAAGTTTCTGGCTCTTTCTAATTGAGTTATCCTGCCTGGCTCTCTGCACAGACCATCCAACTAAGATCCATGTCTCCTCCCCACTGGTTCTCTTTCCCTCTTCTGGAGAAAGTCAAATGCTGTGGTATAAAGCATGCGGTTACACTTCCTCTTCTGGCTTAGGCTACTCTAAGGGATTCAGCAACCAGAGAGAGCTCTGAGGCTGCTACAAAGCATATGTTCTGAAAAGCTTCCTATTAAAGTTGAAAGATTGTTTCATCTGTTGTTCAGTCACCCTGCCTGTTTTCTTAGAGGACCTAGAGGTTATCCAATGTGCTTTGAAGTGCCCAAAAGAATGTAGGTTTCCATAGCTCATTGCTACTGGAGGGCTCCATTTGGTTGAGAGCTAGTTGAGGGCTCTATTCAGTTGAGCAGTCACTAATTTGCATGGGAAAATTTCAGTTCCTTTTCAACTAGTCTTCAGCACACAGTGGAGTCCTGTTTGATCACTCTGCCCTCTGTTGAGTTTTCCACATTAGTATATTAATTTAAAACACCCTGGCTGTGTTCATTCCCTGTTTTTCGCTTAGAGGGACTTGCATACTGGAGCAGTCTTGAAAAAAGTGAACATTTAAAAAATATTGGGTGAATATTTTTCTAATCTTTTTCCTTTTCATTTTCTTTAAGGGCTAAATTGAGCCTGTGGGTAAGTCCACACAGCAGCTGGGAGGTGTAATTCCCAGCACAGGGAGACCGATTCACACTCGCTCTGCTCAAGCTCGCACGCTAAAAATAGCAGTGTGACCACGGTGACACAGGTGGTGTCTCAGGCTAGCTGCCCAACTATGTACCTAAGGGGTTAGGTGGGATTGTACTTGGGCAGCTAACCTATGCAACTGCGGATTTTAGGTGTAATGTATGTCTGTGCAGGGTATCACACCTCCCAGCTGCAGTGTAGACATACCCTGAGACTCAGTGCTTAGTAAGGGATGACGTAATTTCTATTTGCCAGGAACAGGTGATTCCCTCTTCCTGTGAAAGAGAATAAGTAATTTTAGCTCTTGAAAGGCTAGAGCTTATTTCCCCCTGATGGCTGGCCAGTGACTGCCAGTGAGTAAGAAGGGGAGGAAGCAGAGCAGAGTTTCTCTCTGGGGCTAGCATTCACAAAGCAAGAGATGTGCTCTCCATCAGATTCAAACCCAAGATCTGTGTAGGCCAAGCAAGGAGGCACAAGGGTGATCCTTCTTACTGCCCTACTCAGTTGAGTAAAACATGAGCACTATCTAATCCTAAGAGGTTTGTGTTTGAATAGAGGCTTTTTCTTTCTCATAGCTTCACTTATTCTTTGTGATTATTATAACTCCATAGCCTGTTGCTATGGAAATTATTGTAATGCAACACAGACAACTCTTTTGGTTCAGTGCAGCATAAAACGGTCAATGTGGGCGCAAGATCTCATTTCAAAATACTGACAGCAACAATTGTAAGAAGTATTACAGCTAGATTGAGACAACAACCCTATTTAAGGCTACCTAAGAATTTCCTGACACCCAATTTTCAGCCACTTGTAACTTTCTGAAATGTCTCTTTCAAACTGATGTTTCCTAGCCTGCGATTAGCCAAGCTGAAATTTTTTTTAATGTTTGAGTGAAAACTGTTTAGCCATATTTGAGAATGAAAAGCCTTTTTGATTATTCAAAATCTTGCCCACTTTGTTTGAACCCATTTCATACCTCAAGAGGTGGGAATAGAATGTTGAAATTTGTCAGGAAAATGGTCGTCATTGAGGAGAAATACTTTGGGGCGTTCAGGTGAAAATTGGTTTTGATTTGGCAAAGTCACGAACTATTAGACACACCACACAGATACTGCATACCGAACTGGTAAGAGTATCTTTTTACAGCCTACAAGACTCCCGTAATGAGCATGGCTCAGATCCTTGGCTTGTGTGGAAGAGTTTAAAAAAAAGGTGGCGAAACTTTCTGAAGTTTGAAGGATACTTAGGCTATGTCTTCACAGGTTAAAAGATGTGGGCTTGGTTTGGGTTTGAGTTAATTGGTTGTTTGGTTTGGATCAAAATAGCTATCTCACTTAAAATCCTAGTGGAGGAAAAGCATAAGTAGTTTTTATCTCATTGTAGCCAGTCAAGGTCAGCCCTATGTCCCCCAGCCTGGATCTGACCTCCCTTAGCTGCATGAAGTTAACAATTACTCATCTTAGCTAGGATTTTCCATCGTTTGCTTTCTCAATGTAAAAACACACCTATTTTGCAGTGCAGTCACAGCCTTAGGAAACATTCCTTTTCTGGGAAAAAGATATTATAAATGATAAATGCATGTATGGAAGTCACAGTATTTGGTTATTTTAATTTTCTAGAAGATATCACTTCATAACATGAACTGTATGAACTGTTTCAACTGCTGTAGAGGTTTGGCCACTCAGAAGGAAGGACAAAGTCAATGCTCAATTAAATTGCTGGGCTCATATTTGAATGGATGATTAGAATTGATGTACATACTCCATTTTTCCACAGACAGTATATCTCTTATTTTTAAACCCATCAGAAAGCTGTAGATTCTGAATGGCTTTTGTACTAATTAAGCCTAAATGCATAAATTATTAAATGTATTCATTTGCAGTGCTTACGCAGTTGAAAGGTTTGCTTTCTTTGCTAATAAGGCACACACAGCACTGAAAAGAGGTAATTAGAGCATCAAAGGCAATGAACCATCTTAAAACCTCATAATGCTTTGCCTGAAAATTTTGACATTCAACTGAATTCAACTTTGGCAGAGTAGGAACAAACCGACAACAAATATACCAATGTATCCAGAAATATGAGAAATGAAATCTTGCTATGTTATTTCTGTAGCCATGGCTCTCCCATCCTTTTTAATCTTCTTAAAATATCCTCACCCTTGATCTAGGAAGCTAAAGTGGACCCCTGTGGTCATATTTCAAAGACTGTTTTTCAGTCAGAAATATTAGTTCTAACAAATCAAAGACTTTTTTCATGCCGTGATATGGCTCCAGTCCTAACAAGGGGAGTAAGGGGGATGTTAGATTCTTGAAAGTTTTCTTTTTCAACACTTTTAATCATCTGTTTATCTTAGAAGTTGCAGGGAATTATGCTTCTTTCTTGTTACAAAAACTACTGCTTCATTACAATATGAAAATGTGCACATCACACAAAATAGCTAGTGTTCAGGGTAAATCCAAGATAAGATGACATACTTTGTTAGTGGATTTTGGAGAATCATAGAACTGGAAGGGACCTCGAGAAGTCATCTAGTCCAGTCCCCTGCACTCGTGGCAGGACTAAGTATTATCTAGACCATCCCTGACAGGTGTTTGTCTAACCTGCTCTTAAAAATCCCCAATGATGAAGATTCCACCACCTCCCTAGGCAATTTATTCCAGTACTTAACCACTCTAACAGTTAGAAAGATTTTCCTAATGTCCAACTTAAACAGCCCTTGCTGCAATTTAAGCCCATTGCTTCTTGTCCTGTCCTCAGAGGTTAAGAAAAACAATTTTTCTCCCTCCTCTTTGTAACAACCTTTTATGTACTTGAAAACTGTTATCACGTCCCCTCTCAGTCTTCTCTCCAGACTAAACACACCCAGTTTTTTCAATCTTCCCTCATAGGTCATGTTTTCTAGACCTTTAATCATTTTTGTTGCTCTTCTCTGGACTTTCTACAATTTGTCCACATCTTTTCTGAAATGTGGCACTCAGAACTGGACGCAATACTCCAGTTGAGGCCTAATCAGCGCAGAGAAGAGCGAAAGAATTTCTTCTCGTGTCTTGCTTACAATTCTCCTGCTAATACATCCCAGAATGATGTTTGCTTTTTTTGCAACAGCGTTACACTGTTAACTCATACTTAGCTTGTGATCCACTATGACCCCCAGATCCCTTTCCACAGTACTCCTTCCTAGGCATTCATTTCCTATTTTGTATGTGTGCAACTGATTGTTCCTTCCTAAGTGGAGTACTTTGCATTTGTCCTTATTGCATTTCATCCTATTTACTTCAGACCTTTTCTCCAGTTTGTCCAGATCATTTTGAATCATAATCCTGTCCTCCAAAGCACTTGCAACCCCTCCTCACTTGGTATCATCTGCAGACTTTATGAGTGTACTCTCTATGCCATTATTTAAATCATTGATGAAGATATTGAACAGAACCGGACCCAGAACCAATCCCTGTGGGACCCCGCTCATTATGACTTCCATCATGACTGTGAATCTCTGATAACTACTCTCTAGGAACAATTTTCCAACCAGTTATGCACCCACCTTATAGTAGCTCCATCTAGGTTGTATCTAGTGCACTTCTTAGTTTGTGATGTATTAATACAATCCTGTTAAAATTGTGCACCCCTTCATATGCAAATTACTATAAAAATTACTGCATATTGTTTGTAAAGATCAAAGACTTTCTTAGCAGAAGTGGATTCAGAGAAACCTTTTTCTTTCATATAGTACAGAAAGCTCTCAAATGTGTGTATATATATTGTTTTTTATCCAGCATCTTGAAAGTAAAACTTCAGCTATATGAAGTTAAACACTTTTCTTTTTTACAATCCATATTTAATCCACTAGTCTCAGGAAGCAGCAAAGTGGTAAGTGATTGAAATGCATACTTAATATGAGAGTAGGGCCTGCCAATAATCCAAGATCTGGATTTCACTCTGAGTTTGTTACTGTTACATAAAGTATATTGTGGAACATATAGTGCAAGCTGCAATGGGTATAAATGGCCAGTTTGTATGGCATATTTAAGACATGACCAGTTCCATGCTATTCTTAATGAAGTGGTACAGCTGTATCATCTTGCACTGTGGATCGTAGGAGTTAGGTGCGCTAAAATCATTACTATGATGAGAGTGATCTCCAGGGAAAAAGCCGTTTTTGCAAAAATTGTTTTGGTGATTCAGTACAGTAGATGGCGCTTGTTCCCTGAAGCATATGGAACCAATGTTCCAACATGGTGTTAAAGGGCTCTGTGCTGCTGAGTGTGTCATTGTTCAGATGCAACATAAAACCCAGGTCCTGATGGCTAATAACCTAACCTCAAAACGTTTGCAAGCATAAACGTGTGAATCCCACAGGCCTGTATAGGTAATTACATACCATCTACCATAATTCTTCCTCCCATTTCAGTTGCATACACTGTCGTTCACTTCCTGTCCTTACCAGCTGAGCAGTGTAGCTGTGTACTGGTGCACTTCACCCTTGTGGTGGCTGCAGTCCTGCAGTAGTTAAAGTGGCTCGTGTTCATGTAAACTCCTCTGGGGTGAGGTATCAGAGAAGTGTAAAGTAGTAATTATTAGGCCCTTGACAATTTGCCTTTCATCTTCCAAGTGGTAACCATATGATTACTGGCACACACTCTTTTTCCTGCTCTTGTATAAATGATGCTGCAGTATGTCAGCTGAATCCTGAGACGTGCACTACATCCTACTATGTGGGGGCTAAATACCGTGTACTGTACATCTGTATTAGAAATGTAACTAGAATAAAACATATGGTGCCAGACAGTGCCTGCAGGAGATCCACAGGAATAAACTGTGATTCTGTCCAAATATAACTTCTCAGCAATTTTTCTGTCCTGGACTTTAAATCATGAATACATTAGAAGCTAGATTAGAAGCTATTTTTAGATAACAATAACATTGCCTTTACTTTTAGGACAAGGTAAAGAATCTGCTTTATTTTAAAGTATTGGGCAACTTTCAGTTTGATTAGTCAAAAATCCCACCCACCTGCATCAATTGACCGGGCCAGCAGTGAAAGGGGGACAGTCCCAGTAGAAAGGGAGGGAGGAACTTGCCAAGGCACAATATGTAGCTCCTCCCATGGGAGTCTTTGGCACCCATTGGCCAGCTCAAGGAGAGGGGTGCTTCTTGGCCAGCATTCCCCACTTCCCAGAATTTAGTCCAGTGCAGGGGCCATGTGGAGCCTTATTCAGCTCTATTCCAGCAGCCCACCCTACCCACCCGAACTAGGAATGTGAACCCAGCCTGACAGATGCTTCAGGGCTAGCCAATTACCTGTTTAGGGGGTCAGGAAGGATTTTTTTCTCCCATGTGCCATTTGGCAGAAGACCAGTGAGATTTTTGCCTTTCTCGCAGCATTTTCAAGCCACCATGGGTTAAGTAGGATCATGCTTACTACCTAAATGAGGTACTTGGATGTAGTTGTTTATCCAGCTCAACTTGTGGCCGGTTTCCAGTGTGGGTAAGCGAATAAAATGAACAGTTCCCAGAGGTAAAAGACCTGTGATTTTGGTGATGGGCCTTGGGCTCATGTGATAGGGTGAGACCTTGTGGCCTTTGCAGGCTGCGGTCCCCACCCTGCTGCACCCTCTATCCACTTCACAGAGGGAAGGTGCTAGGACTGAGAGAAAGAGCTGAGTCTTGGGGGGTAGACTGAGGAGAGCCATCTCATGTTAAGGGTCATATGGTAAGGAGTCCTGGAACCAACTAAATGTCTGGGATAGGAGAGTAAGGATGATTGGCAGGTAGCGCCCCTCCCTTGTGTTAAAGTTTAATAAAAGTTGCAGCCTGTTGCTTAATTCCATGCATGTGTTCTCATTTTGCCACTGTGTCCACATCAAACTCTCTCTGCAACATGGTATCAAGAAGTTCTCTGCTGTTTATGATACTGATATAAACCGGCCTGTATTTCTGCCATTTCTAGCAGTTCAGGTGTATGTACTATTATTTGTGCTAGAAAGGACTTTTACTTAAAACATTTGGCATGCATTCATTTTATAAATATGGGTGTAATTTTACATATAACCCTGAAGGGAATTCTATCCATTTACAGGAGTACTCTGACATGTGAAAATGCTGTTCTCCAATTTATCTAAATCATGGGATGCTGGAAGTGGTTGCTGTTGCATTGTAATAGAAAGCTATAAGCTTCTGAGAACTCTCATCCCCTTTTAGGGTATGTCTGCACAGCAGTTAGACACCTGTGGCTGACCCGCACCAGTTGATTCAGGCTCATGGGGCTTGGGCTAGGAAGCTGTTTAATTACAGTGTAGTCATTAGGGCTTGGGCTGGAGCCCAGACTCTGGAACCCGGTGAGGTACAGTGTAGAGATCTTCAGTTATGTGGCTGTGGATGGGAGTGGAGGCCCAAAAAAGATGAATTGTCATTATCCTGCTATACTAAGCACCCAGATCTGAAGGTATTTCCCACCATCATCACCCATGGATGCATCTTCAATATCAAAGCTTTTTGGAAGGAGACATGCTTTAAATTTGTTTCTTTTTTCTGGTCTCCTTGAATTTTTGCAAGTGAGTCTATGAAAGAATAAGACAATATTAGATTAAATTAAACTGGTTTGTGTAGCAGGGCTAGCAGATGGGCAGATGCATACATAAGAACAAGGATACCCTACATCATCTTCCCCACGTGGTGCACAGTGACCACAGAGCAGCTCCAAAGAGGCTATTCCAATTCAACAGTGGGAGTGGGTTCCCTAGCTCTGTATGACGCCCCTTGCCTGCAAAAAATGATGGGAGGATTTGTGCAATCATAAATCCTCTAGCCCCGTCAGTGTAGCATTATTGGCTACAATTATAAATGCTCAAAAGTCAAGAGATGAAAAAATTGAGGGTTCATAGTAGTGTTAACTGAACAGTGTTAATTGTTCATGTGTTGTATTTTGTATCCCTGTGTTGCTCTTTTAATGTGTATGCTAATAAGTGAATGTGTGTGTAGTTAAATGGCAACCATAAGGAAAGGAAGACGCATGCTGCAGTGTGTTGGCCACTAACCTCGGTAATTTGGAGATCCAGATTCAATACCCTGCTCTACCACAGATTTAGTCTCTGTGCCTCAGTTCCCCATCTGTACAACAGGGATGATAGAACTTCTCTACCACTCAGATGGTGTTGTGTTGCGGACCAGAGATGGATGTCATAAGACATACAGGCTGTGCAAAGAGGGCACATTGATATTACTATAAGGGACCTCACTTTTTTATATTTTGAGTTTGGTGTGTTTAAATTTGTAACCTAGTGTTATTTCATCCAGATGTTATATAATTAATTATTTTTGTGCTAGATGGAGCCTTTAGTCAAAATTTGGGGAGAGGAGGGGAGGTCACTAAAAACCAAACCAATATTTTTCAAAGTTCAATGGCCAAAGCCTTCCAGTTTTTGACAACCAAAAACAAATTTATTTATTTTTTTGGTCTTTAACAATAAATTATGAAAAAAGTCCTTCAATTTTTTTTCATACAAAATAAAATACATTTTGACCAGCTTCATTGCCTTTGTGTTATGAACATTCTGACTGGGTCAGGGAAGTCTTGTTTTGAAATCAGATTAAATGGATGCCTAAATGCTTGAGTCTATATCAGCCAAATAGGCAGTTTTACTGAATTGCATGAAGATAACTAAGAGGTGTCTTTTCAAATTTTTCTTCACAGGTGACCTCATGCATTTGCCACCGTATCTTAGAATGGACTTTTTGTTGAACCGAGGAGTTTCAGGCACTAGCAGAGACCTGGGTTTGGGCCAAGCCTGCTTGGAACCTCAGAAAAGCCGAACCTTGAAGCGTCCCACAGTTCTGGAGCCGATACCTATGGAAACATCCTCCACGAGAGAAGTACAGTCATGGCAACCTGGTGCCGTGGCAACATTACCTCAGCGAGAAGGGGCTGAGCTAGGACAGGCAGCTAAAATGAGCAGCTCCCAAGAATCCCTGCTGGACTCCCGGGGCCACTTGAAAGGAAACAATCCCTACGCAAAATCTTACACCCTGGTATAACAAAGAGAGCATGGCTGGACAGTGGCTGTAAATACTTACAATTAAAAAAACCAATCAAAGCTACCTTTTTTATTGAATTCCAATATTTATAATTAAAGAAGATTGCCAAAATATTTGAAAAAAAATGCAAACTACAGACAGTGCAAAGACTCTCCTGCTTTTTTTCTGTCTGAGTGTGAGCTTCATCTGACTGGACATCTGAATTTTTGGGTAAAAGAAGTCCAGTTTTCTGATCTTCACAAGCTTTTGTGTTTTTACTGATTTTCTACAAAGTGCATGGGGACTAAATAAAACATTTTAACTGGAAGTTCCATCACACAAGATTAAAAAGAAGGAAAACAAATCACCCTATTTGTGAATTTAACAGGGACATTGATCTGGGAAATCAAAAAGTCTTTTGTCATGTTTGCACACTTTTTTTTAATTAGAAAATGGGTCCTTGATCGATCTTTTTGTTTTGTTGTTAATTAGGATGAGTGCTGTCAGTGGAGTGTGGGGGGGATCAATTTGCTTTTGGTTTTTCTTTTCTTTTTTTTAAAATAATTTAATGAGACACTCTTTGCATTTTGTCTATGCGAAATAAAAGGGTCTTCTGCCTTTATTTGTGATCTTTGCTTGCATTGCTTTCTGCTGTGCTTGGTTTTCTTTATGTCCAGTAACTATTTCAGCACTTCTCCCTGTATACTTTACACAGGCAAAACCTTCATTGACTTTGCTGTTTGGATGTTTTTATAAAAGAGATGACCTAGTTCAAACAGGAATGAATTCAGGGAAGTCCTATGGCCTGTGCCTTAGAATCCCTTCTGGCCTTAGATTCTATGAATCTTTGATTTAGAATGGAGTTTGGCCTATGTAAGGAGAGCAGGGACATGCCTTTAAAATGTATTGGGGTTTGCTCAGACAGAGATCCCTTGCTAATGGAGTAAAGGGCAAGACTGTTGCAAAGGAGTGAGGTGCTTGGAACAAAACCATCACTGGACCTTCTGTGTACTCTTTAGATCTGATCCAAAACCCATTTAAGTCTATGGGAGTCTTTCTATTGACTTCAATAGGTTTTCGATCAGGCCCTTTATTAGCGTTTTGAAAATGTAACAAGAAGTGTTTTGGTGTTACTTTGCTCTAGGGGTAAATCTTTAGTCCTTTATGTAGGCATCATTTCCATTGGCTTCACTGTTATGTTGTCTACTTCAGGACTGAATAGTCAAGCTTCTCCCTATGACAGGACAAGGTGGGTCTTTCCAGCCATCCAGAAAAATCTTTGTACGCATTACTTCCTAAGCAAATATAAGAAATGTGCTTTCTATCAACCTGTCTCTTCTTTTTAGGAAGACAAAGACATCTTTTTACCAAGGACTTCCCCACTCATGGATCTTCATTGCATCTTTTGCTTACATGAAAATATTGTTTATTTTGCAGAAAATAGAAAGTATTAAACCAATACAGTTTGTGGGTTTAACACAACAAAAAAATAACCTTAGCAATCTTTAAGCTCCTATTTCTGTGTTCTAGTCTTTCTCTCTTTGATGGAATATCCATAACAATAGGGTAGCATACTGTATGTCTTATTATTTTATTATGTATTTGTAAAGCCCCTGAGCATAGTATTTGAGCACATGCTATTGAAGTCAATGGGACTTAGACATGTGCTTACATGCTTCATTACATCAGGGCCTAAGCACTAATGATGTGGTTGTTACTGCAGAAGGGACAAAATGAAGATGGCCAAAGGCCTTTTCAGCTGGCAGGCCAACAGAAAAATAGAGGGTAACAACTAGGCTATGTTTATGTCACAGAGGTCATGGAAGTAACGGAATCCCTGACTTCCTCAGTCCCTCTCGGACAGAAGGAACTACTACCGAATTGCCACCGAAGAACGAAGCGGCGGTGGTAGAGCTGCCACCAATCACGGCTTTAATTTTTTAAATTTTTTTTTCGCTGCTTGGGGTGGCAAAAACACTGGAGCTGGCCCTGCTAATGTCCATTCTTTTCTTCAGCCCCTGGGGCTATGGGACTGGTGCTGGCAGCCAGTGGGGCCCTGGCAGGGTTCCAGAGACAGGCAACAGCAGTGACAGGCGACAAGGGGCTCCCTGCAAGGTTCCAGCAACAGGTGACAGACTCCTGAGGGGGCCCTCCTCAGGGTTCCAGTGACGGGGGGAGCGGGATGCCTCAGGCAAGCAGCTGGGGGTATCCCATTTTTTCTTTGGAAAATACGGTCACCCTGCAGCTTCTAGCTGCTACGGAGAGAGGGGGAACCCCACAGCTCCCAGCCACCATGGTGGCGGGGAAACCATGAAGCCACAGCAGTAAAAGTCACAGACAGGTCACACCTTCCGTGAATTTTTGTTTATTGCCCATGACCTGTCCGTGACTTTTACTAAAAATAACAATGACAAAATCTTAGTCTTAGTGATGACCATTTCTCCATGTAGACCACTAACCTCACCAACCTGATTCTACAGCTGGTCAAAACCCAGGGTTTTTTCCAGCAAAAATTTCCAAATTACAATTTTTTTTCAATTTTTCACATGACATTTCACTTAGAAGTTGCCTATGAAAAATGGAAACATTTTTAGTGTAAACTTGTCACTTGAATTTTTTTTCATTTTGGTTCAAATAGAAATTGCCATTTTGTTTGGGTTTTTAATAATCAACATTTTCATCTGAAAATCAAATGAAAAATCCCAGCACACACTGCAGTGCTTTGCTGGATCAGAAACAGAGTACTCAGCACCCCACAAAACTGGGTCTTTACTGCTCTGTGATCCTTACACACTTTTTCCTTTATTATTAAGACAAAAGCACACATCTGTTAAAATGTCTCTTAAAGAATTAATCGATTTACATCAAAACGTGTGAATGACCCAGGGAAGGAACCTGGGCTCGAATTTATTGCAACAGACTTAGAAATGCTTGGTTGAAATTGCTTTCTTGTGGTGCATGCAGTAACTGTGAATAGTTGACAGTGCCCAGGGTTGAGGGCAAAATCTCTACTGTAGCTTTTATTATTTTAACCCCACAAAATAGAAAAGGAGCAGCCACCCCAATTAAACTAAGTGTAGATCATGTAGAAAAATGTCTAACGTTCTTACAGGTTTCACAAAAATAACAAGCTATGGGAGGAATTGGTACCCAGGATCCAGGCAAAGAGGATCCAGGCTGTATGGAGGTTTCCCCTTTCCTACAGTGGCATTGGCGTGTCAACTATCTCCAACATATGCCCTTCATAGATCTACATAGGGAGAGATGGCCAGGAGGACACACATTGCAACCTGTGGTAACTCTACTAAAAGCCAATGTAACCTGAGTCTGCATTAACTCTTGTATGGAGCCCACTCTTTATTGCGAAACATTTATAATGAGGCGGGGAGAGTTTTAGAGGTAGTTGTGTAGGAGCTAAGCCTAAATAGTGGATCTTGGTGCTAGAGACCCAGGGCCTAAGTAATGGGGAAGGCAATCCCTGAGCTCTGTGTAGACATAGGCCCTCCGTTGGATTCCCCACACTCAGTGTGGAGATTGACAGCTTCTGGGGGGATAAACCCTACCATATGTTCCACAGCATTGGGAGTGGGATGGAGGTGAAACCCCATCTACCAGATAAAACAAACTGTAGGAAACTAAATAAGGACAACCTCAGTGAGGAGTCTTCCTCCACTGCCACCTGCCCCCAAGCCTCTTCGCACAGATTTTTCTGCAGGAGGTGGTGATTCCGTTGCAATTCCTATTTATCTACTTCATACCTCCTCCAATGATCCACCCCTAGCCATGCTTGGAATAATCTCCTATTTTCTGTCCACCAACCACCCATTCTCTGTCCTTTCCATTGATCCACTGAGAGGAAGAAAGGTGGTCCAGTGGTTAGGGCACTAGCTGAAGACCTGAATTCCAGCCTCTGCTTTGCTACAGCCTACCTGTGTGACCTTGGGCAAGTCACGTTGTCTCTCTGTTCCCTAGCTGAAATATGGGGATAATAGTACTTACCTATCTCGCAGGAGTGTTGCAAAGATAAAATACATTAGAGGGTGAGATGCTCAGATACTACAGAAATGGAGGCCATATACATACGTAATGGGTTGTTATTATTTGTATTATTGTAGCATCTAAGGGCCCCATTGTGCTCAGTGCTGTACAGACACATAACAAAAGACAGTCCCTGCACCCAAAGATTATAAGACAAGATATAACAGCTAGGTACAGACAGACCAACGGGGGAGTACAAGGAAAACAATGAGACGATATTGGTCTGCACGGTAGGCTGTGGTCTCAGCACACCGGCAACCTAGCTGTTGTCAAGTTTTTTGTAGGCTTCATGGCAAAGGAGAGTTTTAAGGATGGTTCTGAAGGAGGCTAAGGAGTTAGCTTTGCAGCTGTTTACAGGGAGTGCTCCCAAGCATGAGGGGCAGCATAGAAGAAAGCACAAAGGTGCTTGTTTGGAAATGTAACAAGTGAGCCATGGAAGCTGACTTCACAAGCTGACCGGAAGTGCGAGCTGACATTTCAATAGTGATTGAGAGATGATAGATAAAAAGGAGATAGGCCATGAAGGGCCATGAAAGTGAGGACAAGCAGCTTATGTTTGATGGGATACAGAAGATGGAGCCAGTGGAGGTCTATAGAGAGAGGGATGACCTGGTCGGTGACAGGCAAGGAAAATGATCTTTGCAGCAGTATTTGGAATGGATATGAGGGTGGCATAGCCTTAGTATATTTACCAAGGCCAGATTAAAGGATGATACAATAAGCAAGATGTGTGATAATGAGAGCCTGGCTGAGTATTTGAGCAACATGGATGGATAGGAAACACCACATCTCAGAGATGATATACAGAAAGAAGCTGCACGATTTAGACATAGCTTGGATGTGAGGAGTTAGAGAGAGCTACAAATTGAAGATGACACCCATGTTACAGGCCTGAGTGACAGGCAGGATGGTGGTGTTGGCCATAGTGCTCAAAAAACAAGGTAGCAGGGAGAGTTTTCGGGGGATGATTAAGAACTCTGTTTTAGCCATGCTGAGCTTCAGCTGAAGGCTAGACATCAACAAGGGGATGTCAGAGACATAAATTGAGATATACGACAGGTCTGTATATCTAGATATTATCTCATCACACCCTTTTTTACTTACATTTTGTCCTTTGTTTTGTTTGTGGTAAATTGTGGGCTCCTTGTTGCAGGGACCATGTCTTATTCTGTGCCTTTTAAAGGGCCATCTTCGTTTACACTAACTGGCAGTCTCTGCAGAAAAGCCAAAGATTCCATGGACTTGGAGATTGAGAGTTAAGGATGTGGAGGTCTGTTTGGATTTGTACAACAGTTGACCATGCTTTAAATGATTTTAGATTAGCACAGAATATATAAAAACATAAGAATGACAATACTGGGTCAGACCAAAGGTCCATCTAGCCCAGCATCCTGTCTCCGACAGTGGCCAATGCCAGGTACCTCAGAGGGAATGAGCAAAACATGTATTCATCAAGTGATCCATCACCTGTCACCCATTCCCAGCTTCTGACAAACAGAGGCTAGGGACACCACCCTGGCCCATCCTGGCTAATAGCCATTGTTGGTCCTATCCTCCATGAACTTATCTAGTTCTTTTTTGAATCCTGTTATAGTCTTGGCCTTCACAACATCCTCTGGCAAAGAGTTCCACAGGTTGACTGTGTGTTGTGTGAAAAAATACTTCCTTTGCTTGTTTTAAACCTGCTGCCTATTAATTGCATTTGGTGCCACCTAGTTCTTGTGTTATGAAAAGGAGTAAATAACATTTCCTTATTTACTTTCTCCACACCAGTCATGATTTTATAGACCTCTATCATATTTCCCCTTAGTCATCTCTTTTCCAAGCTGTAAAGTCCCAGTCTTATTAATCTCGCCTCATATGGAAGCTGTTCCATACCCCTAATCATTTTTGTTGCCCTTTTCTGAACCTTTTCCAATTCCAATACATCTTTTTTGAGATGGGGGGACCACATCTGCATGCAGTATTCAAGATGTGGGCATACCATGCATTTATAGAAAGGCAATATGATTATTTATTATCTATCCCTTTCTTAATGATTCACAGCGTTCTTCACTTTTTTGACTGCTGCTGCACATTGAGTTGTTTGACTCCAAGACTTCTTTCTTAAATGGTAACAGCTAATTGAGACCCCATCATTTTATATGTATAGCTGGGATTATGTTTTCCAATGTGCATTACTTTGCATTTATCAACATTGAATTTCATCTGCCAATTTGTTGCCCAGTCACCCCGTTTTGTGCGATCCCTTTGTAACTCTTCTCAGTCTGTTTTAGACTTAACTATCTTGAGTAGTTTTGTATCAGCTGCAAATTTTGCCACTTCACTCTTTACCCCTTTTTCAGACCAGTTATTAATTTATTCCTACCCTTTGTTTCCTATCTTTTCACCAGTTACCAATCCATGAGAGGATCTTCTCTCTTATCCCATGACAGCTTACTTTGCTTTAGAGCCTTTGGTGAGGGACCTTGTCAAAGGCTTTCTGAAAATCTAAGTACACTATATCCACTGGGTCCTCCTTGTCCACATGCTTGTTTACCCCCTCAAAGAATTCTGGTTCCCAGGGTTATCAAACCAACATCTTTCACCAGGATGAATTTGTGTATGTGTAATTTTTATTTTTATATAGACAATGCAAACAACACACAGGTGAGTATGAATGTGCTGAATCCAACCGATTCCTCCAACATATCATAATGATGAGAACATCTGTGCTGAAGCACTTTATGCTGACTTGCCGCGAAAAGTCACAGAACAAACAACCTTCCAGATTTCTCACTTCTTCTTTCTAACTATAATTTGGTGTCTTGTGCAGCAGTCGATTCAAACTTTGTCATTACCGTGCTCCCCTGAGATATAGAGGGAGCTTCAGCTATCTGAAAGATACATTGAAGTCAAAGGAGCTACACAATTTACACCACATGAGAATCTAGTACATTCTTCTATATTTTTTTTTAAATTGAGTTCTTTTTCAAATATTTTGGGGGGAAGGAGGATGGAGGGAAGATCCCCTTTGGAGAAATAAAATCAAACATGCAGCCTATTAATTTTGTAAGTCTTTGCTAGGTTATTTCCACTTAGGTCATGGCAACGGTTTAATGGTCTCTTGCTGCTGACTCCGGAATATTCCAGAAAGGAAAAAAATGCCTTTCAGTATTAATTTTGTTTGATCATACCTGAGCTTCCCAGGGGAGATCTCAGTTCCTCCCAAAAGAGACACGTCTATCACCAGGAAATATTCAGGTCCAGTGAACATATTAGGTCACAGCATAATGCAGTGAGGGGGACATTCTACACCTGCTTTGGTTTAAGGCTGACAATTATATCCAATAGGTTATATTTCCTTATATCAGCATTTCCATGCAGCATACTTACAAAAGCTAACTTAGATTTCAAAGGTTCCATATTTATGAACTGCATCAATAGTGGATTTCATGCAATTACTGGGCAATGTCATAACAGGCTGATTCTGGGCGTGTTCAGAGGTCTCTGTGAATGTCCAGGTGAGTCTACAGAAATGGTATATTCTGTGTGGCAATTTGTGGCTAGAGCTGGGCAAAAGTTTTTAGATGAATAGCTTAGTCACCAAAAATGCACCTTTGGATCAAATTTGGTGAACAGTTTCGGGCAAAAAAATGAAAAAAATGGAACCGTTTTGTTCTGTCATTTTCTAAACCATGGATCGGCAACCTTTGGCACACAGCCCACCAGGGTAAGGGCTGGGCCACTTTGTTTACCTGACGCGTCCTCAGGTTCAGCCAATCCCATCTCTCACTGGCTGTGGTTCACCGCTCCAGGCCAATGGGGGCTGCTGGAAGCAGCACGGGCCAAGGGATGTGCTGTTCACCATTTCCCGCAACCCGCATTGGCCTGGAGCAGTGACCCATGGCCAGTGGGAGCTGCAAATGGCTGAATCTGCGGACACGGCAGGTAAACAAACTGACCTGGCCTGCCAGGGGCTTACCCTGGCAGGCCACATGCCAAAGGTTGCCGATCCTTGTTCTAAACAAAATGCTTAGATTTTTTTTTAATTCAAAATGATGTTGTATAGAAATTTATCCCAATATAGGAAAAGAAACCCAAAAAAAAAGGAGCAAAAGCACCCACAAACAACATGAATTAAAAATAAAACAAAAGCACAAAGAATTATAATACTTTTGGGTCAAACAAAATGTTTCACTTGGCTGAAACAAACGTTTTTCACATTTGCAATTCAGCCACCAAACAGGCTATGACACAAGAAAAGCCATAGGTATATTGTGTGTGGCTTGATCCTGCAAGGTGCTGTGCACATTTCAGCCTTCAGTGGGAGTGGAGAGTCCTCAGCACTTTGCAGGACTGAGTCTGTGCATATGGACATGTGAGAGTGTGATTGTGTGGGATGAATCCAAGAACACGACGGGCTAAATTCAGTTTTTGAGTAAGTGACTGCAACTCCACTGACTAATTGTAAAGTGCTTCTCATCCTATGGTGGTATTGGCCTTTTACAGAAAATCATTTAAAGCCTGAAATGAATTTCTTCCTCTCTTGGATAATTAGAGAGAGTTTCATTGTCTCAAGGTGTTGAGTTGGGAGGGAGAGTAATAACGTTGTTTTAGGCATCTCTATGTCCTGATTGGATAAGAAAAGTTTCCCCTGATTCACCCGACCAAAAATATATATATATATATATATATATATATATATATATATATTGTAACCTTGAACTCCCAAGTAAAAAGACATATTTAATATGTATTTATTCTTTGTTAATCGTTCATAGTAAAAGTGGTTCACATTGCATGAAGTGAATAATGTACATTTAGCCACACAGCCTTACGTCAAAATTTACACATCTAGATGTTTAAAGTTTAGGCTTCTAAACTCATAGTTAGGCACTTAAATAAATGAGGCCTGGTGTTCAAAAGTGTTGGGCATATCTAGCTCCTGTTGTCTTCTATGAAAATACGACCACTTTTATCTTGGTGGCTAGATATTGATTTAAGAGCCTAACATTTTCTATTTATCTGCGGCATCCATGATCTTAGCATCTGAGTGCCTCACACTCTTTATTGTATTTAATCTTACAATACCCCTGTGAGGTAGGGCAGTGCTTTTATCCCCATTTTACAGCTTGGGAATTGAGGCACACAGAGACTAAGTGACTTGCCCAATGTCAAAGCAAACTAGGAAAATGTGGTCTAGATGAACTTACTATAACTGGTTGAAAGACCATACAAAGAGTGTTATCAGTAGTTTGCTGTCAAACTGGGCAGATGTATCTAGTGGGATTCTGCAGAGGGTCTGTCCTGAGGCCAGTACTATTCACAATTTTTGTTAATGACTTGAAGTGGAGAGTGTGCTTACAAAATGTGTAGATGACACCAAGCTGGGAGGAGTTGCAAGCACTTTGGATGGCAAGATTAGAATCCAAAATAACCTTGAAAAATTGGAGAATTGGTCCAAAATCAAGAACTTGAAATTCAATAAAGATAAGTGCAAAGTACTACACTTAGGAAGGCAAAAAATCAGACGCACAACTATAAAGCAGGGAACAACTGGCTAGGTAGTAATACTGCTGAAAATGATCTAGGGGTTATAGTGGATCACAAATTTAATATGAGCCAGTAAAGTGATTCAGTTGCAAAAAAGCTAATATAATTCTGGGGGGTATTAACAGGGGTATCATATGTAAAACAAAGGAGGTAATTGTTCCATTCTACTCAGCTTCAGTAAGGGCTCTGCTGGCATAGGGTGTCCAGTTTTGGGTGCAACGCCTTAGGAAAGATGTAGATAATTTGCAGAGAGTCCAGAGGAGAACAAAAAAAAATTATAAAGGTTTATAAAACCTGACCTGTGACGAAATGTTTAAAAAATAGGCATATTTAGCGTTGAGAAAAGAAGACTGAGCGGGGACCTGATAGCAGTCTTCAAATATGTTAAGGGCTGTTATGAAGAGGATGGTGATCAATTGTTCTCCATGGCCACTGCAAGTAGGACAAGATGTAATGGGCTTAATGGGCAATGGAGATTTAGGTTAGATATTAGATTTCTAATGGTAAGAAGAGCTAAGTACTGGAATAGGCTTCCAAAGGAAATTGTAAAATCCCCATCATATGAGGTTTTTCATATCAGGTTAGACAAACATCCGTCAGGGATGGTGTAGGTATCCTTAATCCTGCCTCAGCACAGGGAGACAGACTAGAAGCCCCCTACAGGTCCCTTCCAGCCCTACATTCCTACGAATGTTACACCGGGAGGTAGTAGCCTAGCAGAGAACTAAATTCGGGTCTCCCAACTCCTGACTAGCACACTAACCACTGGGACATTCTTTGTCACTTTAAGCACTTGGGTTTGAATCTGTTGGCCTTCACTTCTTTGTGACCTGGAAAAGATGCTGCTGTTGTACACAGGATTATTGCTGTGTTCCACATGCTGAATTATTTTTCTGGAAACCATAAAGAAAAACGTGGCATGTGTTCAATTAGTTTTGGCATTTCTGTTAAAATGACCCTGTTGTATCCGATAGATTAAATGGGATTATATTGTTAAGGATTTCGGTTCATAAGCCTTTAGTCCCATTGGAAGTCCGACGCTGTGGGACCTGTCAATGTCTCTACATAGACAAATTGATAATCTGTGTTTTAATATCTCCTTCATTTCATTAGGTTCACCAAGACAAATTGGTTCCTAAAAGTTCACCGAGATTGTTTGATGTAAGTAGTGCTATTCCAGGGGCCTAGTTTGAAGATACTTTTGTTCACAAATTAAAAAAAAGAAAAGCATGATGGAGCTATAAGGTTGCACACCACCGCAGTTTCTTCACCTCTCTATAATTACCCTAGCTTCACTAATAGTGTAATTATATGCTTTTGTGAGGGAACGTACGTTAACTGCAACCTGAATCAACTTGAACTTGAAAATTGCCAAGCACACACCACCATTGCTGCCAACAGAGCAAGTTATCTTAAAGCTCCCACAAGTCAGGGGCTAAAGGAATGCTAAATTAAAGTTGGTGGCAGAATAGATTCACACCTGAGCCAACATATACAAAGAACTGAAAGCTGCTCATGTTGTTTGGGGATTCCAGTCTCTATTAAAATAATCTAATAGCTATTATTTAAAAACCAAAACCAAAAAGTAACAGCCTCACTTGTCTTTTATCCTGAACATAGGGAAATGGGTGACTGACAGGTGGTTTGGTAAACTATTCCAAGCCAGCCTAGAGGGGCTTGTTCATTAGGCTTTGACTTGTAGGCAAACAGCTCCCACCAGCTCTAATTAAGTCACTGTCCTTGAAGGTGAACCCTTTTCAGTATTTATAAGCAGAGTGATGCAAGGTAAAGTGGCTCTGAAAAGTAATAGCATGGGCTCTGTTCTGTACTGTTGAAATCAGTGAGAGTTTTGACATTGATTTCAGTGAGAAGAAGATCAAGAGTCAAATCTCATAATGCTGTCAAGAATTGTGTTGTTTTTAATAAAAGAGAGGGAGGTTGTGTAACAACTGGAGAAGAGTGTAGCTAGAGTAGCTATTTTAAAACTAGTGTGGTACACTGGGGAAAAGGAGAAATGGGGTATATTTCAGTGTCATTGTGTCATGATTTTACATGTTACATACACCAATATTTTAGGCATAGGTGTCTAAAGTTAGCAATCTAAACCCATATAAGGGCACCAAAATATGTGGCCTGGTTTTCATAGGCACTGAGCTGTGTGTTCGGCACCTCTGAAAATTGGGCCATTTGTTTAGGTGTCTATCTTTAGACCCTCAAATCTGAAAGTGTTGGCCTTTAATTCCTTGCACACCACACTGAAAGTGCACTCCCAAAAACTGCTTGAGTTTCAGTTTAGTACATGGACGTGTAGCCACTCCAGCAAGATTACATATAACACTCGGCTGGTGTGCTCACCTGCTTACACAGCATATGACACACAGGACATGTTTTGAATTTGGCTGGAGTTTGATTGGCCGTGCATCGCCACTGGTACAGCCAGGTACGCTTTAGAAAGTGCACATTCTGAAAGACAACAATGACGGTGGAGCATACTCTCATCTATCTACTGAACAACAGAATGGGATTTCCAGGAGTCTCAAGTCAGTCTTGCACTGCGGATCCAGCTGTCATCGATACTATGATTGGTTTGTTTATTTGTGGTTATAACAAACAGACATAAATACACATTCTCCTGCACAGAAAACGTCAAGATCAATGTGAAATCTATCACATTCTTGTTACTATCACTGTACATTTTTCTTAATGGAACAGAGGAGGGAAAGTTGCTTAGCTTTGTGAAACCTCATCAATCAACCACTTGCAATCACATCACTTTGAAGTGTTCTTCTGTGGGTGTATGTGCAGGTATTACTAATTTAAGGCCAACTCCTTTAGCAAATGTTTTCCTTTCTAGCAGACAGCGTCTCCCCTTATTTTGGTCATTTTGGTTCTTATTCTCAATTGATCACAGTACTGAATTGAGCTTTCAAACCCTTTGCCCACCAGGCCACGAAACAGAGCATTTATGGGCAGTTTTCTAAAGGAATGTGTTATAAGAACTTATATAGAATAGGATGCTCAGTCCAGTGCACAGCTGGAATCGCTGACTGAGTGCAGGGAAGATGTGAAGGGGTTAGAGGAATAGACACCTCTCCCCAGGCCCTGGGTAACTGCTACATCTGTCCTAAAGCTACACAAGTCCTTGTGGTCCTAAAATATCTTCTTCAAAGGGATGTGGCTTAACATAGCAGCACAGTCTCTGACCCACCTTCTGCACACAGATAGTGCTATGAAGCTGAGTTCACCACCATGTGTTCTCCCCACATCGTACAGCAGAACTACATCAATTCCCCTCTCAGGGGCCCTGGGCAGATGTGGGAAAAGGGCCGGGGTCTTGCCCCTTAAAGCATATGCAAGCAGTGTTATTACAAAACTAACAGGCTAACAGGGAACATGTTCAGTGTATAACAAAGCAATTACCACCACATTAATACCTATGCCTCATGGTGTGTGGTTTAAAATGGAACAGCCAGACTAGGACTGGTTCTACACAGTCTTGATAAAATTATTGGGTATAGCCCATATGGAAACAGCGCACAAAGGGCTGAGCTAGAACTTTCAAATAACACTCAACTAGCAGTATGATGGGCACTAGCTGAGAGGACTTGAAATTTTGCCCTGAAAATTAGTGACTGAAGTTCTCAACCAATGGCATGATCCACTAGCACTTATGTATTTGAACCTGCCATTGATCTCAGAATCCATGGGAAACTGAGCATAGCAAATCCCCATGTGCAACCTCTAAACACACAAGCAATATGCAGAGTGCTAGAAAATAGATGGTACTGTGACATACCAAGGTAGAATTCAGACCAGTGGGGTGCTGTGTCATCCCTGCCCTGTGACTGGGGGTGCCCTTTACAATGCCTTGCTGCTGTAGCCTCCAACCTGGACTTCTCACAACCAGCCACCGCTGTGCAGGTCACTCCCAGATGTGTATGCATGACTGCACCCTGCCAGTGAGACCATGGCTGTCATCAGACTTAATTATACTGTAGGATGACCCAAACACATGCCCAATCTCGGACTTTCCTCCAGGAAACTATGTACTGCACTGTCCAGCCTTCTCCCAGCTAGTCCAGAAATAGTAAGTTTGTTTTTCCTTTAATATACACCAGTTTATCACGATAAATGAAGTTACCCAGACACTTTAACTTGAACACACTGGATTAGATGGAAACAATAAAACAAGTTTATTAACTACAAAGAGTGAGTACAAGTAATGAGGCACAAAAGTCAGAAATGGTTACAAGAAAAATAAAATGCTTGCTAGTACCTTAACTTAATAAACTATATTGGATTCAAGAGAAAAATTCTCCCCACATACTACCAGCAAGATTATTGACCAAAAACTTTGTGTCAGGTTCTTCCCCTCCACCTCCCCACCCCCAAAAGTCCAACGGCTGTTTCCTTTTGTCTTCTCAGGTGCAGAAGACTGTGCTGGGCAGGGAGTGTCTTGGGGTGTTTGTCAGTCCCCCAAAACATTTATAGCTGAGAACTGGGAGACAAAGAGTCTCTGTGGAAGGATGGATTTTTTTTCACCTGTTTGAGCTTCCTTTTTTCCTCCTTCCTGCTTGCTGACTCTCTTTACTGCATAAATGCAAATTAAGGCGAGCACACATTCCTTTGTTTAGGACAGACCCGTTTGCCAACTTGTTTCTGGGCAGGGCTGCGGCATTTGGAACATGTGTTAATAACCTCATCATAACTTCGCATACAATGTTGTCACACATATTTTATCAGAATATTACTGATTGGCAACTTATGAATTTTTAAATGATACCTCACAAGGCCTAATGTGTACAAAGATTATTACAGTAGTGTGTACCGTATGAATATAGGAGTGTATTCTATCCCCGTGAGATAGCCTGAATTGAATAGACTGCTTTCCAGAACATGGGTTCGGTGTGGGCTCAAGGGAACTAACTGTCTGAGCTTAACCTGGGCCACACAAGGAAAATCAGGCCCAACCTACTAACTCCTCTACTTCGCTATTTCTACCAAAATACAGGGTAACTTTTCCATGCATGTTGCAGTAACACACATGCCCATGCTCCGATCCAAAACTGTGGATGAAGAGCTGCAAATTAACCTTGAGTGGGTAAGCAATTCTCAGAGGGGCAGCCCTTCTTAATTTCCAGCCATGCAGAAAGAGAGATAGGAAGAAGAAGTGTGTGACAAGAAAACAAGCAACTTGCTTGGTGATGGACTAGAAACCTATGTCACCATGCTCAGTAACCTGTGACAGTGCTTAGCTCCTCTCAGAGCTCAACCAGCACTCAATTTTCAGCATGTCTTTTTTTAGATGATGCCTTCAGTCTGAAAGAACCCAGCCAACTTTTGGTGCATTTTCCCTGACTCCTACTTGAACAAATTAAGGTGATCAAAATACCAGTAAAAACACAATCCAAATTAATTGGTACCTGGAGAGCAGAAAAATTAACACCCACAATAGAATTAATTAGTGATCAAATTATGTGACAGCCAGTTGTATTCACGGTAAAATAATAATGATAATAATACAGACCCAAATTATGTCCTGCTTTATAACCTGTAGAACCCTATGACTTCAGTGGGGTTTTATGGTGAGCAAGTACGTCTGGCTTAGGCCAGCAAGAAGCAGTATACATGGTCTCCTGGGTTCACAAATGCTGAAAAAGTTTCAGCTCAAAAGCTAAAACTGCACAGTGTACTGAAATTTGCCAGTTTTAAACCCAGCATGATACGAATGTTGACGTTGCTACACATTTACATGTCTGTATTACAGAGCCAGACTGATGCTTGGTAGCGTCCTTTTTATAGCTTTAATCAAAGTTTAAACATTTAGGAACAGCTGCATTGTCAAACGTTAGTTTTGCTCTGTGAGATGTGGTAAATGGAAAGCCCTCAGTTGTTGTAAGGGTGGCACAACTGTAAGCTCAGATGTCACAGGACTAGGTCCAAGAGCCGTGTCAGACTGCAAAGAGGGGAATCTCCCCTCCCAAGTGGATAAAGCTGCCATTCCTAGCACTAGAGAGCCAGAGGATGACAGGTCTTAGGAAAGCTGTTATTTTGTTTCCTCTGAGGCTTTTCTCTAATACACACCTCATTTGTTGCAGAAGTTGGAAAATGTGTAATGGCTGAGCCAGTAGACTGTAGGAAGGGAAGGTCTGGGCTCATGGCTAAGGCAGTTGCATGCCACCCTGGGAAGGGGACTCTATGCCTACCGCTGCCACAGAGTTCCGGGGCAAGACTAGGCAAATCCCACTGCAGCCCACATCCTTAAGAGGAGTTAGGCACTTACCTCCCATTGACTTCAATAGGCGTTAGGCACCTAAATGCTTTTGTGGATGTGGGCCTTAAACCAAAATGTGCACAGGTGGCCACTAACTGTGTGTCCTTCATTTTCTGAGTGCCCAATTTGAGACACCTGGTGCGAGATTTGCAGAAATGCTGAACATTCACAGCTGCAACTGAAATCGGCTAATACTAAATACTCAGAAAAATCAGGCCCTATAGGAAAATTTTTGACAATTTGGGCCTAATCTCCCTAGTCTTCCATTCCCCTGATGTAAAATGGGAATAATAATACCACCTAAGCTC
Source organism: Mauremys mutica (assembly GCF_020497125.1). Lineage (NCBI taxonomy): Eukaryota > Metazoa > Chordata > Testudines > Geoemydidae > Mauremys > Mauremys mutica. The sequence goes on along the minus strand of NC_059072.1, from coordinate 204,587,618 downwards.
CCTGAGATGTTGTGGAGATAAATTAAGTAATGTTTGTGCAGCACTCAGGTACTGAAGAGAGAACACCATAAAACCCCTCAGGAGGAAATTAATCACTTTGTATTCAGTGCAGGGTTTGGATGGTAGGTATTAAATAAGGCCTGGGGCTACACATTGAAAGTGGAGGATAAAATTAAATATTGAATACTGGGTTTTTTTGTTTTTCGATTTTTTTGAAAAAAATATTAGCTGAGCATGTAATTAAAGTCTGTATCATAATTCATATACACAATGAGGCTGAATTAAGGTTACACAGGCAACCTTAATTCTGGCATTTCCTAACTGTTGAGTGCTTGACTTTGCAACCTAGTTTTATGGATATAATATAGAAAATATAATATTACAAAAATACTGAATAGGTGTCAGCCAATAGTTATGTTTAGAAATAACTTTTATAGGTGATTCATTCAACCAATAGGATATTCTTGGTTCCAAGCCAAAATATATTCTGTCTTGAATATATTCTGTTTTGAATCACATGTCAAAGTATCCCAGAGGCCTAGAAAGTGGCCACTGGGGCAATACATATAAAAATACAAAGATAATAAAACTACTATTAACAAAAGGTCACATTAATATGCAGAGAAGCTTGCAAGGTTTGCTGGTTGATATACATTTAAAGTGTTTTCTACATACTTAATAAAGGGCTGACATTTATAAAAAATGATGCTTCCATTTTGTGTTATCATTTTTATTATACTGACTCCCAGGGACTTTTTGAATTCCATACATTAGGAATTCTGTATGTTATTCTGGGATTGTTTTATATGTCTTGTTTTCAAAACATTGTTTCCAAGCACATGGAAATGCTGCAATATTTTTACAAAGTGTAAGTACTGGTCACCAATTCCTAGGAATTTCAGTACTGATCTTAGTACCTTAGAAACCTGTCTAACCTTTTAAACCATAGTTGAAAAGGGGAAGACACGGAAACTTCCTGGATATATGCAGACAAAATCCCTGTACTTGACTAGTTATACCTCTACCCCGGTATAACATGGTCATGGGGAGCCAAAAATCCCTACTGCGTTATAGGTGAAACGCCGTTATATCGGGGTAGCGGTGGCAGGGCTGCAGTGGTGATTTAAAGAGCCCGGGGCTCCGGCCATGGGGAGCCCCAGGCCTTTTAAATCACCGGTGAGCCCCGCTGCCGCAGCCCCAGGGTAGCAGCGGCAGGGCTCTGGCGGTGATTTAAAGGGTCATGGGGTCTCTGCAGCAGCCAGAGCCCCGGACCTCTTACAGTGCCGCCCGAGCCCCGCTGCCGCAGCCCCAGGGTAGCAGCGGCAGGGCTCCGGCCACTGCAGGGAGCCCTGGCCCTTTAAATCGATGGCCGAGCCCTGCTGCTGCATTCCCGGGGTAGCGGCGGCAGGGCTCCGGCGGTGATTTAAAGGGCCCTGGGCTTCCCGCAGCAGCTGGAGCCCCAGACCCTTTAAAGCACCACCGGAGCCCCGCTGCTACCGCGTTATATGCGAACCTGTGTTATATCGGTGTAGAGGTGTATAAAGATAACAGTCCAATTACCAACCAGATGTCAGATTCTTGATAATTAAGGGCCCAATTCTGCAACCACTTATGCAAATGAGTAAGTTTATTCACATAACTTGTCCCCATTTAGTTCAATGGGACTCTTTGAGAGTAAAAAAAACAGGAGAGGTGCCACAAGTACTCCTGGTTTTTTTTTTTTTTTTGCGGATACAGACTAACACGGCTGCTACTCTGAAACCTGTCATTATTTGAGAGTAAAGTTACTCGTGTGTAAATGGTGGCAGGACTGAGCCCTAACTCACTCCAGATACTGAGGAACAGACTCTTTTAATCTGTGTCTTCTGGCAAATATAGAATGCTAGTGCTCTTCAAAGCACTTGACTTTCTCACCTGAAAGGGTGATCTGGCAAGGTAAGATAACATGTAAGAAGCACTGAGACTGCACTACCCTTTAATGAAATCACTCTGAAATATAAAGGAAAGGAGGAGGGAAGGTGCATGGGTACTCTCCTTTTTTAGCATGCATATATTTTAAAGGTTACAAACTACCATGACATTTACAGTTCTCTGCTTTGTTGGAGCTTATAAATTGAAGCCAAATTGTCATCCAATTAACTGTTCACTTAAGTCCCTTCTTTTATCTCTTCTTCCGTACCTCTGAGAGCTCAATAGGACTGCTCAAAAATACTGCTGAAAGCTGAATTTGACCCCAGTCAGCCTATGCTGCATCTGTATAGTTGTAAACACATTTACTAGCTTGTGCTTAACAAATAGAAGATCAGCAGAAATACAAAAATAAGAGGTGAGGTCTAGAAGATTTGTTTTTTGTTTGTTTGTTTGTTTTGCCATTTGACAATTACAGGAGATGGTACCCTATAAGAAAAGTTTAATGAACTGCTCTATTGCCATATTGGATGAAACGTCCATGTTTTCCCCTTCCTTATTCATAATCATAATTTGGGCCAGGATTGTTGAAGAGGAGGATCTAGTATCCACGGGCCTCCCCTTTCACTGCACAGGCTCTAGAGATAGAAAATTTTGTGTTCACTTCTAGTGGAAGATGTTCTGATACCACGGTGATGGACAACCTTATAAACACCTAAATAGATAGACAGACGCACAAGAGACCAGAAGCTTACCTAGTGTAAAGCAGCTTCACTTCTTTGAAATTAATGCCATAATGCTAATTTACACCAGCTGAGAATTTGACTCTGTATGTGTGCGTATTTATATTTATAATAGGCAGGGAGTCTTAGATTTGGGTCCATATATTTATAATATAATACTGTGTATGTAAGCCTATACAGTCTTAATTTTTTTAAAGCTTTCACATTGGTATATCATGTCATTTGTTATTGCATATGGGCCCAATCTAGCATCCATTTTAGTCCATAGAAGACTGCCTTTGGCTTCAGTCAGGTTTGGATCAGTACCCTATGAATTATTTGCCAATGTGGGCAAATCTTAAATGCAGCACTGAATGTGAGATTCCCCACACAGGGTCACTAGGTAATATTCACATTTCATCTCCCAATACTAATGTACAATACAGTATATCTCATTCATTCAGTGAATACATTCAGCCTTGAAATCTATTTCTACTTGTGGAATGAGAGGATAGAAAAGAAAAGATGTATTTAAACCTACCAATCAGCCCAACAGTGATTTAAAAAAACCTTCACCCTTTCTTTCTGGAAGGTATTTTATAAATTCTCCTTTCAATCTATCGCCTTCTCTACTTGACTGATGACAAAGCACTTGTTTGTTTGTTTTTGTTTGGCTGGGTTTTGATATTTGGTTTTGGTTTGGTTTTTGGTGGAAGGGTGTCCCCTTACATACAGCAGTTGGTGGAGCAACTGGACAGCAATTCCTCAGCTCTGCAAAACTGAAGCCCATGAATTGAATTTCTTTTTTGTAAGAGCCTGATAAAAGTAAGCCTACAATGAATTATTGAAAGGAGTTCATTTAACATCACTGTGATCTGACGTTGAATATAGACATTCCAAAGGGGTCCCTCAACTCTAAATGTTAGTTTAGCAGCAGAAATATCTGCTGGAGGGAATTTAATATGAATCAAAATGACCTCTGGAGAAGGAAAATAATAAGATGAAGTTATTGAAAAAATAAGAGGAAAAACTATTTAATTTTAAACATTTCAAAATAGTTAAAGAAAAACATGCTGTGACATGCTGCAACAAACCAGTGGGCTATGAGTTAGGTGTCAGATAGTTTTAGATTTGGGAAACACATGATGAAGCTGGAATTCAAGGTGAATCACCCTTAGACCAGAAATGGCACTAATTCATTGTTTACTACTTGTTTCATTAAAGGTAAACAGAATTGTTGACAGGACAAGTAATTTTCTATTAGTGATTAAAGAAAGGTTTTCACCTATACAAGTTTATAATGGAATGTGGCAGAGCAAAGGCAGTTAAGGTTGCAATAAATAAGTGTACCATTACTAGAACTGTTATATAATTTTTTTCATCTGTTCATTCCACAGGATCCACCTTTCCTCCAACAGGTTTCAGAGTAGCAGCCGTGTTAGTCTGTATCCGCAAAAAGAACAGAGTACTTGTGGCACCTTAGAGACTAACACATTTATCTGAGCATAAGTCAAATAAATTTGTTAGTCTCTAAGGTGCCACGAGTACTCTGTTCTTTCCTCCAACAGTTCATCTGTTAACCTAATACAGGTATTCCATTTCTCTTAACTCCCTTATTTTTATCAGCTACATTTCTTTGGTCTTGCAACGACAGGTCCCAGTTCAGCAAAGCAAGTAACGTGTACTTAAGTCTATCCCTATCTATGGATGTACTTAAGTGTGTGCTTAAGACCCATTCTATGAAATCCTGGCTCCACTTAAGTGAATGGCAAAGCTCCCATTGACTTCAATGGGATTTCACACATTAACGTCAGTGGGACTTAATCATATGCTTGAAGTAAGGCACATGCTTAAATACTTTGCTTAAAAGGAGCCATAGTGCAGCTATACTTTTAGGGTTTTTTTTCTTTGCTTGTTTTTTTTGTTTTGTCACTGTTTTATTATATTATATATGGATAAAGAAAACAAGGAACAACTATGACACAAGTTGTTGGGAAAAGAACATCTGTAAATATAGTACAATGAGATTGTTTACACACAAAAAATGCAAAACAAAGATCCTTTACAGAATTGTCCATTGTATTTAGCTACACAGTTATAGAAGATATGGGAAATACGTAAGGGAACACTGTCGGTTTATATTTGACCCCAAAATTAGCTATTGTAAAACAAAAAGTTTTCCATGATTTTTTTTGTAAATTCCAGTGGAATTAATTTTTTTAAAGTTCCCCTGTAATTTTTACAACCCAAATATTTCAGCATTGGGATGCTGAAAGTGAAAATGACTACAAACTAAAGTGAACTGGCATAATTGATTTTCTTTGCTCAAGTAGAGCAAAATGCAAAAAGTAAACAAAAAGCATAAATACAAGCATACTATATTTTTTAATTCTTTCACTTTAAATCAAGTTTCCTTTTAAATAATTTCCAGTTAACAATTAACTCATTTTCATTTCTTGTGTCATTTTATTTTATTTATATTTTGCTTTACAAAAACTGAAATCACTTGAAATTCTCGTTTTGGGGTCACACTCCGTTTTTGAACCCACAGGATTTTGTTCACATTTTATTCCAAGCTTAAGAACCTCTCATCAAAAGCACAGATGAAAATGTGTTACTAAACCGCTGCAGACGCTGTGTGTCACTGTTCATTTTGGGTTTGACTGGGAATCATTGAGAGATCACCCAGAGAAATTCACATGCTAAGGTAAGCATTCTGTTTCCTGGCTTGGCCAAGCCTCGACAAATGTTTTGGAGAAGCAGCCAGGAAGATGGTTGTGGATGGGTACCACAGAGATAGGCTTTATTTAACTGAGCTCTGTAATTCCAGCTACCCAGCAGGACCACTGGGCAGGGAACTGCAGGCAGAAGGGGTGGGAATGGACCCCCCACCTTGCTCTGGCCCACGGCCTCACAATCTGCCTCTGACCTCACTTGCAGGGTCTGATCTAGTAGGCATTCTCAAAGCATGCCTAGCCCCACACAAAACAGCCAGGTGGAAGTCTACCTTTTAACATTTACCTCAGTGGTTAGGGAACAGAATGTGGGAGGTTCCTAGCCCCCCTCTACCTAATGAGGAGATGGGATATGAACAGGAGGTTCCCGCTTTTCAAATATGTGTACTAACCACTGGGCTATGGGATATTCTGATGTAGGATTCTCTCAGTCTCTCCTGTTTAAGTCCCCCCTGTTTGGGTGCTATTGAGATCCTCAAAAACCCCTGCTCAGCTGCCTTCTAAAGTGGGAATTAGCTGTCTTAGTTCCTTTATGAATCTAGCTCATTGTATAAATATCCATTATCTTATCATAACTTTCTTTTGGCAGGGACTAGAGGTGTAGTAGGAAGGGAGATTTAGTGTGCGTGTGTGTGTGTGTGTTTACACATATGAATGAGTATATCTGTCTACATCTGTATAGCTGTGGAATGGAGCTATGACAATTTATACCAGGTGAGGAAGAGGATCAGAACCTGAGGGCAAGTCCACACTATAGCGCTACATTGGCACAGCTGCAGTGGTGCCGCTGTGCCGCTGTACCGCATCTGGTGAAGACGCACTATGCCAACGGGAGAGCTCTCCCTGCAGCATAATTACTCTACCTCGGCAAGAAGGAGAAGCTATATTGGCGGGAGAGAGTCCCCCGATTACATAACGCTGGTGTGGCCAGCGCAAAACTTGCGTCGCTCGCGGGGGGTGCAGGGACTTTTTCACACCTCTGAGCTGCGTAAGTTTTGTCTACTTAGGCTGTAGTGTAGACCTGCCCTGAGAAAGAGATCAAATGCCTCCTTAAATTCTTCATTGCTGTATTTTCTCTTTTCTTCTTCACTCCCAGTATATGACATATATTTGAGTACGAAGCTTTGAAGTGGCCTTTTCTGGCTTTTTATTAACATCAATATAATTATGACCTTACATCTGAGCTTTTAATACTTGACCGAATGTGCCTCCTTATTCTTTAGAATGCGCTTTAATTGTGGAAAATATGCTGGGTATATTTAAGGCTTGAGTAGGTAAAGGAAAACATATGTTTTTTGGTTTTTTTAATTTCCTTAATGGACGTGGTAATTTTCTCAGTCTTGTCAAGAATCAGAGTAAATTAGTTTCCTATAACAACTGCATTTGGAATTAATCAGTATGCCTCGTTACTACACAATTATTTCCTAAATGAAAAAAGTGCACATTATCATGAATATTCCAATGAGAATGTAGGCCATTAAAGCCTCATTTGTTCTACAAACAGAACTGTGGTGATTTTTGAACTAGGACTTCCTGCAAAACAGTTTTCTAAGGCTGTGTTAGGCAAGGCCTTTTTGAAAAGGCTATGTCTGTTTACTAAAAGAACAGTAACTGAACAGGGCTGCTAGCTCATTCTAATTTTCTATTTGATTTTTCAAAATTGCCGGACTTTTCAAATGTATCGTCAAATCTCCAAATGAACCTGAACAAAATTGCTTGTTCCTTTGAGTTTAATGGAGCTGTTACTTTTTAATCCAGGCTAAATCGCTGGCCAACAAGTTTATTTTTATGATTAGAGAGTGTATGTATAGATCCTCAAGGTTTTTTTGTATCACTTGTAAAGGTTCAGGAATAATTCTACTGCTATTCTACATTGCTTTTCATCTGACAATCTCAAAGTGCTTTAAAAACTTTAAATAATAGCCACAAAACCCCTACAAGAAACATAGTCTACAGTGTGAGCTAGGGGTATGGTTCCCTTGCTCATGTGCAGATACTTCAGTAGCTCACTGAGCGCTAGGCTAGCACAAGTATAAATAGCAGTGTAGCCGCAGTAGTGGCAGCAGAAGCACAGCTGAGCCATGCTGAATACAGCCTGCCTGAAAGTTATGGGTACATGCATGGCATGACTCAGCCTTGCACCTGCTGCTGCTCCCCATGCTACCGTGGGTACACTCTACTTATACTCGTGCTAGCTCCATGAAAGCTAGGGCAAGGATGTGTATGCAAGCAGGGAAACCACATTCCTAGCATGTAGTGTAGACATAGCCTTAATGTTAAACCCATAAAGAATGTTAACACCAGCATATTAGCCAAATTTCTACAAGATGTTCTTACTATCTTACTGAGAAACTGGTAGAAGTGCTGCACTCCAATAGGCTGGAGAACAAGTCTGATAATTCAGCAGACAAAAACTCTGGCTCATGGATCTGAGTCTATAGATTTTTGAATGCAACAATAATTGTATATACTGAGAGTTTTTTTCCTCTCTGATTTTAAATGTACTTCCACCTTACTGCTAGTGAAGACCCTAATAGCTTTGGCCCACATCCTCAAATTTAGTTGCTTAAATTTCATTGGTATTTAGGTATAAATTAGGTATTTAGGTGCCTAAATTTCATTGAAATGGATCCTTGTCTGTAAAAAGTGATTCCTTGTATAGGGAGAAGAGAAATTCTTTATCGCTTAGGAGAAGTTTAGTCTCTACAGTAGTAACATGCAGAAAGGAAGAGAGAGGGAAGGAAGCATACAGTGCACTATTTAATTAGGGAATGGGGAAAGAATGCGGATTGTGCTGATGGCACACAGGATCAATTTTCCCCTCAAGTGCACATGCATAACTCCCATAAATGCTGAAAGAGGTCATGCAGCAAGAAGAATGCTGTTGCCTGTGGGATCATGACATATCCAATGAACCAAATACTGTTCACACTCATCTCCAGGCCCGCCAACAAGGGGGAGCAAAGAGAGCAATTGCCCTGGGCCCTTTTAAATCCACCCAGGTGGGCTGCAGGGCTTCTAGCCGGGTGAGCAGGTGGAAGCCCTGGCCATGCTGGAAGGGCTCCCATTGACTGTTCTGGCCTGGGGCCTGGAATTGCTGTCAGCGGATCTGCTTATCTCCAAGTAACCTTGTTGAAGTCAATGAACAAAAAAAATGGGGATGTGCCATGAAGTCGGCAGGGTGGCACTGGTGTAACTGAGGGACAATTTGGTTCATTATGTATACTACCTTCCCCTCTCCCCCATCCCCCCGAAACTAAATTCTAAGGCCTTAATCCTTCAAGTTGCTCTGCATGGCAATCTCCAGAACTCATGCAGTGCTCCTTTGACTTCACTGGGGATTTACACAGGAGAAGGGGGCCACCTGTGAGGAGCTCTTGGAGGATTGGGGGCCTAGGATTGTAAGATCTTCAGTTCATGGAGTGTCCTATTACTCTGTGTTTGTACAGGGCCCAGCACAATGGGGTCCCGATCCTGACTGGGACTTCTAGACTCCTCTGCAATGCACATAATAATAATTGGCCCCATTATAGTTTATCATTGAAACTGACATTTTTACTTTAATTTTTGAAGCATACTGAACTAGGTTTTTTTTCTTTTTGAGGGGAAAAAACCTGTAAACACAATCCATTTTCACCACCACTGCTAAGCTCCCAATGACATACCAGGGCTGGATTGCAGATTTTGCTTTCTATTTCATTAATTATTTCACTGAGGAAAATAATTAACACACAAAGGGCTGAAGAACGAAGAAGGAAGCCTTGCTTTTTCACTTAGGCAGGCTGTCAGTGAAATTTGGATGGTTGTATAGCTTTAATGGCTTCGGAAATGGAGTCAGCAATCTTAATATGCAATTGATGCATGGTGAACAGATGCAGCTCCTTGGGAGGCATTCACATTGACTATTATGATATTTCCCTAATTAGATGCCTGTGAATACAAATCTATCTCCAGCATGTTTTTTTTATGTTGAACTACCCAAGAAATTCAGTTCAACTGGCAGTTTAGCTTACTCAAATGCCATCAAAAGAAGTTGGCTAAAATAATTTACAGAAGCAGTAACGTGCTTTCAGCACTAATATTAGCATTTCATGGCCTTTAGCTAGCTTGGGCAATAAACAAACTTGAATTGTGCAAATTCATTCAGACAAAAGTTTACTGTGTGCCGCCAGAATGGTGGCAGAACATTAGGGGCCAGCATGCTGCTTTTTGTCAGAAGCCATGGCTTGCTCTCAGCTAATGGAGTGCTGCAAATCTTAACCATGGTCACAAAGCATCTTCCCCCCTTAAGAGGAGATTAAGTGTGAGAAGTAAAACAAATAAGGGCATTTTGACATTACACTCCATATTCTTTATGGAAATATGCTTACGATATGGATATGGCATAACTGAGATAGACAATGCAAGATGGCTCATGTGAGATATCATTGGAAAGGTTATGATTTACTGAATGTGATTATCCAATTTGTATGCCTGTATCATTCCTGTATCTGAAGTCAGGAATATTGACCATGTATCTGTATTTCAAATGTATTACTTTGGGTGACACCCTGTGACGAGGCAGAGCGGCCCCACACTGGTACTGCAGGGGTTAACCCTTCCTTCCTAGCAGAGGAAGCCACACCCTTGGGGCTCTGCTGGGCATGCTCCAACTGGAGAACAGGTATAAAAGCTGCTCAGTCTGGGCTGACCACTGGAGGGGAAGGAGGCATGTCACCAGCTTCTGAAGAGGGAAAGCCTGTGTTCCAGGCTCTGACGGCCAGCCAAGCCGGGACATGCCCCAATGCCCAGCCGGAGTTCATCACAGAAGGGGAACAGAGCAGAGGACCCCCTGAAATGGAGGGCCTGGAGGTTATGGTAGGAAGTGACCCAGAGGAACTTTAGAAGAAAATGGCGTTAAAGTCTCATAGAGGCTCGGCGTATTTCGGGCAGATCCCCGTCGAGCCAGTGGCAAGGGGAACTTGCCACTACCAGGGCCCTATCCCCTGGCACAGGAATCATATGGACTCTGGCCATTGGGCCACACTGCCCAGAGGTTTGGGGTGAGTTACCTGGACTCTGGCCACTAGGCTAAACTACCCTGCTTGTGAGGGGATTGTATAGACTCTGGCCATTGGGCCGCACGGCTCTGATGCTGGGAGCAATTTATATGAACTCGCATCGTTAGGGCACACTACCCTGACCAAGGGGTGATTGCATGAAGGGAGGCTATTAGGCCACATCGGGCCACACACAGAGAGGCAAGCACATGAACTTGGGAGTGGCAAGGTTCGGACGCCCCATTCCCCCCCCCGCCCCAAAGAGGCAGTGCATTGCCAGGCCCACCACACACCCCCAACTAGCCCTTCAGGTACAACAATGAAAAAGCCAGACAAGGCTGATGGCCCATTAGCAGAGACAATGGACTGTGAAAGAGCTTAGTCTTCCTGTGGACGCTCCTGACAGCCTGCGAGTAATACAGCCCTGCAGAGACATGAGACCGAGTATCCTGGTTCTGGATGCCCCCCCTACCCTTTTGGAATGCCAGTGTTTTTCCACTGGAAGACAAAGGGTTCCCACCTTACACAGAAGCTGTATAAGGCAGGGGAGTGACATCATCATGGTTTTCCTCTGCCTCCCCACACAAAGAGACACTGAAAAACACCTGGAACCAAGAACTGAACTGGGGAGAGAAGAGTTGAGCCCAAGCTGGAAGGGGGTCCAGCTTGTGAGTAATAATACCTGAAGTCTCAAGCTGGAGACCAGTGCAGCTGCCTTTCAAGACTTTCTGTAATCTGCCTGCAACGATATATAGGGTGAGAAATTACTATTTGTAACCAATTTCTTTAGTGAATCAAGTTTGCATGTTTTGTTTTATTTGCTTAGTAATCTGCTTTGTTCTGTTTGCTACCCCTTTAACCACTTAAAATCTACTTTTTATAGTTAATCCATTTATTTTGTTTATTATTAAACCCGGCTTATTTAATTTCTAATGGGGGGGGGCAAGAAGTCATGCATATCTCTCTTCACATTGAGGAAGAGGGCGAATATCTATGAGCTTGCGCTGTACAGATTTTTCTATACAGCGCAAGACAATATACCTTTGGGTCTGCACTCCAAGGGAGGTGGGCACCTGAGTGCTGGGGCAAGTCCCTTAAACTGAGCCTTCTCAGAGCTGATCTCAGTGTCTGTGTTATTCTGCAGCAGGGTGTGGCCCTGCCTGTGTGCGTGCTGGAGGAGGCTTAAGAGCCTAGCTCAGCAAGACAGGTAAAAAGGGTGCCCAGGCTGGCAGAACAGGCAGGCTCAGTGGTATCCCAGTACATCAGGAGGCATCTTAAAAGGGGGCAACCCATCACAGGCCTAACTGAAGGAGGTTTGATGTAAGAAGCTTGGCCCAGAACACTATAATAAGCTGATGATGTTGAAGGGATGGGTGACTCAGTAAATTCTGATATTGCACCTTTCACTTGTAGGACATGGGTTCAAAAATAGCCCAGATGAGTAGTGTCTGAAAGTTTCCATTGACTAGCTGTTCACTGGCTCATGGGAAATAAGTTGGTCATCTCAGTCATATCCAAAGAGAATAGGTGTTCGTGTTACTTAAAATGTCATCATTAAATGGCTTTGTAAAGAATCCAAAGTTTGAAGGAACATGGACACTGTACTACTAAATCACCCCCAGAGCTTATGGTGGACCAGTATGCCCTAGGACTTGTCCATTGTGGGACAACATGCAGAAGCTTCCATCGTTGCTTTCCATGCTGCATGTATACTGTACATGTATACAGGACTTCAATCTCCAGGGCTGTCAGTTCAGGAACCTGCAAGAGTAATACATTAACTAAAGATAATATTAGAAAAGTTATTTGGAAGTCATAGCATCACACCTAAATCTCACCAAGAGACGCATCATATCTCTATTAGAATTTCTGATGAAAACTTGCTTACAAAAGGTGCATTTTGTTCTTTGATAACATTCTATCTTTTCCCCTCTTGCTAGAGAAATAGATACTTTTAAATACCTTTGAGTACATAGGTAAATCATAACAGATTTTTTTTAAAACTACCTAAAATTAGGTTCCTAAGACCCAGATCATCAAAGGAATTTAGGCATCTGACTCCCTTTGACTTTGAGGATTGGGCCTAAGTCCATATTTAGGCACCTCTAGAGATGGCTGGCTAGATTTTCAAAAGTACTGAGCACCCAGCAACTTCCATGGAAGACTAGCAGGCATTAAATGAAAGTAATTCTTTTAGCAATGGTCCATTGGAGTATGACTTTGTCCAATGATTCATGCTATGACTTTAGCCAGGAAAAGAACAAAAAAAAACAACCAGACAACTCAGAGGAAACTGACAGTACTGAGTTACTCTCAAATAGCCATGAACAGCTAACAAGGGTGACGATAGAAACTTTTCTTGTAGAATAAAATGGGGTCCCAAGATGTACTCATAAAGAATGAGAACAAGTCTGTTCAAAAAAATATTTAACTTTCTTGAGGCCCAAATTGTGGAGCTGCCTTTAAACCCTTTAAGGGTGGACATTAATAGTTTAAGTGAATACAAAACCTGTAAGGATCTTGAGTAAAAAAGAGTAAAATGATATATATGCGAAATGAGTTACCTAACTAGGTTACTATCCATCCCAATCAACACAGCATCTGAGCATCTCACAAACATTCAAGGGCTTAAGTCAGAAGGAAAGCAGCTTCCTTCCTACCCCCTACTGAAAGTAGAGGGAGAGATTATTTTCCTGGGTTTTGTTTGAGGGAGCTAAATTTTTCTCATGATTATTCCCTGACCGGTGAAATAAGTTTGCATCTGGCAGGAGAATCTATGGCAGAAGCAGCAGACAGAGGTGTTTATAGAGTCCTAGGCCTTCCTGCCAGTCAGTGGACCACAATCACTCCTGATGGGAGAAAAAGAATTGTCCAAGCTGGGTGTCCCCTAGCTGCTTTTATTTTACAGAAAGATTTACTCCCCGTGCTGGCTTCCTCTCCCCCTAAGGAGACAGAGGTGGAAAGAGGTAGAGCCCGCAATCTCTGACACAATTCTCTGTGGAGGGAGAGCATGCCACTGGTTTCCCCTTAGCCAGAATCCAAGAGAAACAGAATAGCCCTCTGGAATCCCTTTACCCTACTGGCTCTCCATAGCAGGCTTGTGTAGAAAGGGTGGTTGAGAAAACAAGGGCTGTTCTTCTGCATAGCCCCACACTCTCTGGACCTGCTGGGGGACACGGATTCCATCATGAGGGCTGGAACAATTTTTATAGTGGGAGTGCTGAGAGCCATTGAACTAAACTGTAAACCCTGTATATGATGGAAACCTCTTCAAGCCATTCCCTTGCCGATAGCATATCCTCTCTCACCTGATGTTGAAATATAACTTTAGTAGGTGATGTCATTCCTCCAGGACAACATGCATTCACCAGAATTATTCAGCTCACCCCTCCTGTTTGGAGATACTTTAAGCACCAATGCTGAGTCAGTGACTTCACAGGTTTCAGAGTTTATTTGGGCATAAGCTTTCGTGGGCTAGAACCCACTTCACCAGATGTATGAAGTGAAAAATACAGGAGCAGGTATAAATACATGAAAGAATGGGGGTTGCTTTACCAAGTGTGAGGTCAGTCTAATGAGATAAATCAATTAACAGCAGGATACCAAAGGAGGAAAAATAACTTTTGAAATGGTAAGAGAGTGGCCCATTACAGACAGTTGACAAGAAGGTGTGAGTAACAGTAGGGAGAAATTAGTATTGGGGAAATTAAGTTTAGGTTTTGTAATGACCCAACCACTCCCAGTCTTTATTCAGGCCTAATCTGATGGTATCCAGTTTGCAAATTAATTCCAGTTTTGCAGCTTCACATTGGAGTCTGTTTTTGAAGTTTTTTTGTTGAAGAATTGCCACTTTTAGGTCTGTTAAGCGATGGTCACATAAACACCACCCTATACCGGAAACCTACTGACCGCTCTACTTACCTACATGCCTCCAGCTTTCATCCAGACCACATCACATGATCCATTGTCTACAGCCAAGCTCTAAGATACAACTGCATTTGCACCAATCCCTCAGACAGAGACAAACACCTACACAATCTCAATCAAGCATCTTAAAACTGCAATACCCACCTGGTGAAGTGAAGAAACAGATTGACAGAGCCAGAAGGGTACCGAGAAGTCACCTTCTACAAGACAGGCCCAACAAAGAAAGTAACAGAACGCCACTAGCCGTCACCTACAGCCCCCAACTAAAACTTCTCCAGCGCATCATCAAAGATCTACAACCTATCCTGAAGGACGATCCCTCACTCTCACAGACCTTGGAAGACAGTCCTCACCTACAGACAGCTCTCCAACCTGAAGCAAATACTCACCAGCAACTACACACCACACAACAAAAACACCAAGCCAGGAACCAAACCCTGCTACAAACCCCGGTGCCAACTCTGTCCACATATCTACTCAAAAGACAACATCATAGGACCTAACCACATAAGCCACACCATCTGGGGCTCGTTCACCTGCACATCTACCAATGTGAAATATTCTATCATGTGCCAGCAATGCCATGTACATTGGCCAAACCGGACAGTCTCTATGCAAAAGAATAGATGGACACAAATCTGACATCAGGAATCATAACGTTCAAAAACCAGTAGGAGAACACTTCAGTCTCTCTGGTCATTCAATAACAGACCTAAAAGTGGCAATTCTTCAACAAAAAAACCTTCAAAAACAGAGTCTAACGTGAAGCTGCAAAACTGGAATTAAATAAAGTAGTTTGATACATAACTGCACTCAAAAACAAAACAATGTAAAACTTCAGAGACTACAAGTCCACTCAGTCCTACTTCTTGTTCAGCCAATCACTAAGACAAACAAGTTTGTTTACATTTACGGAAGATAATGCTGCCCTCTTCTTAATTACAATGTCACCTGAAAATGAGAACTGGTGTTCTAATGGCACCACAGCATTGCTAGGTATTTATGTGCCAGGTGTGTTAAACATTCGTATTGCCCTTCATGCTTTGGCCACCATTCCAGAGGACATTCTTCCATGCTGATGATGCTCGTTGAAAAAATAATGCATTAACTGAATTTGTGACTCAACTCCTTGGGGGAGAATTGTGTCTCCTGCTCTGTTTTACCTGCAATCTGCCATATATTTTGTATTATGGCAATCTCGGATGACAGCCCAGCACATGTTGTTTGTTTTGAGAACACTTTCACTTCAGATTTGACAAAATGCAATGTGAAATTTCTAAAGATAGCTACAGCACTCTACCCAAGATTTAAGAATCTGAAGTGCCTTCCAAAATCTGAGAGGGACGAGGTGTAGAGCATGTTTTCAGAAGTCTTAAAAGAGCAACAGGCTTATGTGGAAACTACAGAACCTGAACCACCAAAAAAAGAAAATCAGCCTTCTTGGTGGCATCTGACACAGATGATGAAAATGAATGTGGGTCAGTCCGCACTGCTTTGGATCGTTATCGAGCAGAACTCGTCATCAGCGTGGAAGCATGTCCTCTGGAATGGTGAGCGAAGCATGAAGGGACATATGAATCTTTAGCACATCTGGCAAGTAAATATCTTGTAACGCTGGCTTCAAAAGTGCCATGTAAATACCTGTTCTCACTTTTGGGTAACATTGTTCAATTTTCATGATAAAGAGGTTGCATTACAGTTCTTGTATGAGGTGAATTGAAAAATACTATTTCTTTTGTTTCTTTTTTACAGTGCAAATATTTGTAATAAAAAATAAATATGAAGTGAGCACTGTACACTTTGTATTCTGTGTTCTAATTGAAATCAATATATTTGAAAATGTAGAAAACATCCAAAAATATTTAAATAAATGGTATTCTATTTTGTTTAACAGAGCAATTAATCGCAATTAATTTTTTTAATTGCATGATTAATCAAGATTATTTTTTTTAATCAGTTGACAGCCCTACTTTCTAGTGAAAGTTACTTTCCTTTCCTGCTCCCAATTCTTCTCTAGGCCAAAATGGCTGCTTCATGTGCAGATTTACCATTTCCCACCCCTGATCCTTGGATTTAGAAATCATCTGTAAAGCTTAAACAGCCTACTTTAGGGATCCTCTTCAAATAATTAAGCCTTTTAAGGGTTACATATGCATCCATGAATGATTTTAACATCTGCTCATGTGGAAGTGTTAG
The DNA here is from genome assembly GCF_020497125.1 of Mauremys mutica. Classification (NCBI taxonomy): domain Eukaryota; kingdom Metazoa; phylum Chordata; order Testudines; family Geoemydidae; genus Mauremys; species Mauremys mutica. The sequence continues at coordinate 204,571,091 of NC_059072.1, read as the reverse complement.
AATTTTTACCTGCAGCATATATTGGTGCAAATGGATCTTTTGACTTCAAGTTATAACATTTGTGTGCATGCAGGTATTAGATTTTGTTAAGTGTGCACATAGGTCGTTGAACCTGAGCAGTACACATCTGCCCAATTCCATGAGCTGCCTAAGGTGCACACCGCCCGGAGCTCGAACCCCCTCCTGAATCCCAAACCCCTGAGCCCTCTCCCGCACCCAAACATCCTCCCAGATCCCACACCCTGTGCCCCCTCCCACACTCCAACCCCCTGTCCCAGGCCTGAGCCTCCTCCCACACCCAAACTCCCTCCCAGAGCCTGCACCCCCTCCCACTCTCCAAACCCTTCAGCCCCACACCAAAGCCAGCCCAGCAACCCCAGCTGGGGGCCTCACCCCCCTGAACCCCAACCCCCTGCCCCAGCCTGGAGCCCCCACACACACTCTGAACCCCTCATTTCTGGCCTCACCCCAGAGCCCTAACCCCCTTCTGCACCCCAACCCCCTATCCAGACCGGTGAAAATGAGCAAGGGTGGAGGAGAGCGAGCGACTGAGGGAGGGGGGATGGAGTGAGCGGGGGCAGGGCCTCAGAGAAGGGGCGTGGCAGGGGCCGGGCCTCGGGAAGGTCCGGTGCAGGAGGCAGGGCTGGGGTGTTTGGTTTTCTGCAATCAGAAAGTTGGCAATCCTACAGCAGGTCCAGGTCCAGGTCCCCTTACCACACTCCTAAGGGCCAAGACCCAGATGCAGGTGGAGAGCTGAAAATTCCTGCTTAGGGTCAGGAACAGGCATCTCTACTACCCTGACAGAGAGGCAAGAGGCTGGACGTCAGGTGCTCTAACCACTAGGCTGGCCAGCCCTCTGAGCACCCTATCACACAGTTGAAAGCTTTAAAGATAAGGAACAAGGCCCAGCTCCTGAAAGGTATTTAGGCACCTAACTCCCAATGGAGCTGGGTTGGGCTGGGCTGTGGTTCTGGGCTGTGGTTCTGGGCTGGGCTATGGTTCTTGAACTGGACCTGGAATTGGATCAAAAGCCAATGTAGAGCATAAATGTGATGTACTGTCTTGTGGCAATCCCCCCTGAAGCCCATCTTGCTCATTCATTTCATCACCTACTTTAACCGTGAGCAGTTGCTCATACAATGGCTCCAGGAAAAAATCTGCCCATTAATGTTAATTGTTTTTTTTCAAGTGTCCCCATTTACAGATAAAAAGTTTTACTCTATTGTTAACATATGCAGCTCTCACAACAACAAAAATAAGATGGAATGTTGGTTTTTAATTTTTCGGTGTAAAAACAATTAGATATCACTGAAATTGTGACAGTGTAAACTGGTGGCTACTAATTGGAAGCTGGTGTTTAATATATGTGGTTTATCATGTTATTGATGAGAATTCTTTAACAATACCGCACTATGATGAAAGGGGCTGACAAACCTCACTAGCTGGCAGAAACCTTGTTCACCACTGAATCGTTACAATAAGATATAGAACAGTCATAATTCTGGGAGAGATGTTCAAAAGTGCCAATGGGTATGCCTACACTGCAATTACACACTCATGGCTGGCCTGTGCCACTGACTTGGGTTCATGGGGCTCGGGCTGGGAGGCTTTTAATTGCAGTGTAGACTTCCAGGCTTGGGCTGGAGCCCGGGCTCTGGGACCCTGCGAGGTGGGAGGGTCCCAGAGCTCGCTGAGGCTGCAGCCTGAGCTGGGATGTCTACACAGCCGTGAAAGAGCTCCGCACGCTATGCCCTGTGAGCCCAGGTCAATTGCACAGATCAGCTGCAGGTTTTTAACTGCAGTGTAGACATACCCTATGAGGCTTAAGAACACAAATCCCACAGACTTTCAATGACACTTGTGCTCCTACATCCCTTTTGAGAACCTTAGCCTCTGTGACTAAGGTCAATATATTTTTGCACTTAGTTCAGGACAAAACCAAAACGAATTGCCGTCCAATATTACATGCGTATGACTAGGCTTTCTTTTGTGTTAATTAGACTAAGACAGGAAGGAAAAACAAATCCAGAATAATGAATACTCGTCCAGGGGCTACCTAGAAAAATGGAATGTAACAGTTACAAGAAGGCCTAAACTGGTGGAGTCAATCATGCAACTATCCCCATCTGCCAAGAAAGAGCAGTTACTAGGTGAAAATCATCTGGTCAGCATAGCTCAGAGAAGAGGCAAGCAAGAAAAACTAACTAATCTTGACTTCTCATCTCATCTAAAGAATATTGTCACTGACAGCAGTACATGATAATGGATTCACAGGGTGGGGGGGAAATGTGGTATAAGGCATGCAAACAAGGGTAACCTTTAAAGCTGATATTCAACAGAACCTTCCTATTACCTAAAAATAAAAATGTTGACACCAGCAACAGCAGAATATAAATCAAACTTTATCTGCAGTGTATCAGCAGGAGAGCCATTTGTCTGATAGTATCTTAGCAGAAGGAAGGAGAAAAGAACAAAAGTGAGGAAGTTTTGGTTGCTAGGGAAAAAGTGTGAAGTCCAGCTGATTCTGGCTGTGCCTCTTAGTGCCACTATTGTTAAGTATCTCCCTGAGGTTCGTATTATTATCTGAGGGCTTTAATGCCACCATTATAATGTCTTTCTTGGCACATGTGTTATTGAACTTCTGCAATGTAAAGGTTATTTTAAATTAAATTTTACAGGTCATGAGTCTATAACGCAAGTTGTTGTTTTTTAAATGAGAGCTGAAGTGAAATGAATGGGTTACCTATGGAGGTGGTGGAATTTCCATCCATCTTAAGGCCCAGCTTGACAAAGCCCTGGCTGGGATGATTTAGTTGGGGATTGGTCCTGCTTTGAGCAGGGGGTTGGACTAGATGACTTCCTGAGGTCCCTTCCAACCCTGATATTCTATGATTCTATGAGGCATTCTTCATTCTGCTGCTGCTGTACAGGGGGGTGCATGGTAAGCAGAGTTGGGTAAATTCCTCAAACATTTTCCATAAATATTTGTTTGAATAAAACAGGAACTTCCCCTTTGGATGTTTTGTGAACCTGATTGTTCTTGGTTGTTGTTCGCTTTGTGGTAGTTCCTAGACACCCCAGTCATTGGCCAGGACCCCACTGTACAAACACAGAGTAAAGACATCCCTGCCCTAAGGAGCAACAATCTACATGTGAGAGACAACAAATCGCTACAAACAGATAGGGGAGGACATGGAAACAATGAGGCAAGTCAGCGGTGATAGGCAATCTCAACACACCAGCTGCCTGACCATTATTTTGAGCATTTTAATGGCCAAGTTTACGGGCAAGAATGTTTGTGGGTAGAGTGAATTTTATGAGACTATTAGAGGATATATATAGAATATGAATTTTGAACTTGTAAATGCAAGTATTTGCACTGCAAACAAGAGTCTGAGAGTAGTACTTAGTGAGCGATTGTGCCATCCTTACTCGAATTACCAGTACCTATAACCAGGGGCGGCTCTAGGAATTTGGCCGCCCCAAGCAGGGCGGCATGCCGCAGGGGGCGCGCTGCCGGTCCCGCGGCTCTGGGGGACCTCTTCCAGACGTGCCTGCGGAGGGTGCGCTGGGAGGGTGGCAGGCGGCTCCGGCGGACCTTCCGCAGTCATGCCTGCGGGAGGTCCACCCGAGCTGCGGGACCAGCGAACCCTCCGCAGTCATGCCTGCAGGAGGTCCACCGGAGCCGCGGAACCAGCGAACCCTCCGCAGGCATGACTGCGGAAGGTCCGCTGGAGCTGCCTGCCGCCCTGCTGGCAAAATGCCGCCCCAAGCACGCGCTTGGCGCGCTGGGGTCTGGAGCCGGCCCTGCCTATACCCAAGCCTTTTGTACCAGTCAGTTGGACGACCTGTGGAGTGAAATACTACTCCACACAAATAAGGGTAAGCTCCAAGCCCATACACAAAGGAAACATCACTACATTTCACCCAATAGTATTCTCGAGTGTCCTGTTCTCTCTGTCCAATTGCACCAACGGCTCATTTATGGCATGTATATTGGAAGTACAGCTATAACTGACTGGTCATTGGAGAGTTTCCCTCCTACTCAGTCACTGGACATTCCATATGTCTTTCTTCCTTTTTCTTCTTCTTGTTAATATTGAAACCTTCACAGACATGAACTGTGAACACTATTGTCAATTGCTCCTTTAAATCAGTTTTATTTACTACAAGGCTTGCAGAATTATAACCTCACTGTGTGGCTCATTCATATATGTATGAATTGAGCCATTTTAGGTAGATTGCTAATGCTAAGGAAAACATATGGTAATAGAGAAGTGCCTTTCTCTGACTATAAAAAGACCATTTACTACTACTCTTCTGTGTAAGTGTATAGACTATGAATGTATAATGCATGACTTTCCCTTACACTCATCAGTATAGCAGTATTGAAAATGAGCAGAAATGGACAGGCTAAGCATCAATCTTTTTTGTGTGTGTTACAGAAGTCTTAAGTGGTAGTTTTCCATTCTAGGAGTCTTCCAATCTCCAGACAATGTCTTCTCTTTCAACACAGCCTGTACTAATATTAGGGGTGTCAATTAATCACAGTTAACTCACACAATTAACACAAAAAAATGAATCATGATTTAAAAAATTAATCGTGATTAATCGCTGTTTTAATCACACTGTCAAACAATAGAATATTCACTGAAATTTTTATTAAATATTTTGGATGCTTTTCTACATTTTCAAATATATTTGTGACGGGCTGGATCACAGAAACCCCCTTGGGGCTGCCAGCTGATGTGCCAAGGCTACTTCTGCCCCTGCTTTCCTGCCCTGGCAGCTTAGGACCTCAATGCCTTGTCTGGTTTGAGCCAGACCCACTAGTCTGCTGCAAACCCAGACTCAGGGTCTGAACCACATCCCCTAACAGTTGTAGGCTTAACTGAAAGCAACTTACAGAAGTGTTCCTGCCTTTAACACTCAGATGCCCAACTCCCAGTGGGTTCCATACCCCAAATAAATCTGTTTTACCCTGTATAAAGCTTAGACAGAGTAAACTCATGAATTGTTTGCCCTCTATAACACTGATAGAGAGAGATGCACAGCTGTTCCCCCTCCCCACCCCCCACCCCCCACCCCCACGTATTAATACATACTCTGGGTTAATTAATAAGTAAAAGGTGATTTTATTAAATACAGAAAGTAGGATTTAAGTGGTTCCAAGTAGTGACAGACCGAACACAGTGAATTATCAAGCAAAATAAAATAAAACACACAAGTCTATGTCTAACACAGTAAGAAACTGAATGCAGATAAGATCTCACCCTGAGAGATGTTTCAATACATTTCTTTCACAGACTGGACGCCTTCCTAGTCTGGGCACAAACCTTTCCCTTGGTACAGCCCTTGTTCCAGCTCAGGTGGCAGCTAGGGGATTCCTCATGATGGCTCTCCCTTTTCTCTCTTCCACCCACTTATAGATCTTTTGCATAAGGCAGGAATCCTTTGTCCCTCTGGGTCCTCCTCCCTCGGTGGAAAAGCCCCAGGTTAAAGATGGATTCCAGTTCAGGTGACATGATCACATGTCACTGTAAGATTTCATTACCCACTTGCCAGCACACAGGGAGACTTACAGGTAAAACAGAGCCATCTGCAGTCAATTGTCCTAATTAATGGGAGTCATCAAGATTCCAAACCACGCTTTGTGTAATTACAATAGGCCCTCAGAGTTATATTTCATATTTCTAGTTTCAGATCAAGAGTGGTACATTTATACAAATAGGATTATCACACTCAGTAGATTATAAGCTTTGTAATGATACCTTACAAGAGACCTTTTGCATGAAGCATATTCCAGTTATATTAGCATATTTTCATAAAATCATATAGAGTGCAACATCACAATATTGATTTCTATTACAACACAGAATACAAAGTGTACTGTGCTCACTTGGTATTATTTTTGTTACAAATATTTGCACTGTAAAAATCATAAAAGAAATAGTATTTTTCAATTCACCTCATACAAGTACCATAGTGCAATCTCTTTATCATGAAAGTGCAACTTACAAATGTAGATTTTGTTTGGGGTTTTTTTGTTACATAACTGCACTCAAAAACAAAACAATGTAAAACTTTAGGACCTACAAGTCCACTCAGTCCTACTTCTTGTGCAGCCAATCGCTAAGAGAAACAAGTTTGTTTACATATATGGTAATAATAATGGAGATAATGCTGCCAGCTTCTTATTTACAATGTCACCTGAAAGTGAGAACAGGCATTCGCATGGCACTTCTGTAGCCGGCATTGCAAGGTGTTTACGTGCCAGATATGCTAAGCATTCATATGCCCCTTCATGTTTTGGCCACCATTCCAGAGGACATGCTTCCATGCTGATGATGCTCGTTAAAAAAAATATATGTTAAGTAAATTTTTGACTCAACTCCTTGGGAGAGAATTGTATGTCTCCTACTCTGTGTTTTACCCGCATTCTGCCATATATTTCATGTTATAGTAGTCTCAGATGATGACCCAGCTCATGTTGTTCATTTTAAGAATACTTTCACTGCAGATTTGACAAAATGCAAAGAAGGTACTAATGCGAGATGTCTAAAGATAGCTACAGCACTCAACCTAAGATTTAAGAATCTGAACTGCCTTCCAAAATCTGAGAGGGACAAGGTGTGGAGCATGCTTTCAGAAGTCTTAAAAGAGCAACACTCCGATGCCAGAACTACAGAACCCAAAAAAGAAAATCAACCTTCTGCTGGTGACATCTGCTCAAATGATTAAAAGGAACATGCTTTGGATTGTTATTGAGCAGAACCCATCATCAGCATGAATGCATGTCCTCTGGAATGGTGGTTGAAGCATGAAGGGACATACATATGAATCTTTAGCGCATCAGGCACATAAATATCTTGCAATGCCAGCTACAAAAGTGCTATGTGAATGCCTGTTCTCACTTTCAGGTGACATTGTAAGCAAGAAGTGGGCAGCATATAAACAAACTTGTTTCTCTGAGCAATAGGCTGAGCAAGAAGTAGGACTGAGTGGACTTGTAGGCTCTAAAGTTTTACATTGTTTTATTTTTGAGTGCAGTTATTTTTTGTACATAATTCTATATTTGTAAGTTCAACTTTCATGATAAAGAGATTGCACTACAGTACTTGTATTAAGTGAATTGAAAAATAATATTTCTTTTATTTTTACAGTGCAAATATTTATAATAAAATATAAATATAAAGTGAGCACTGTACACTTTGTATTCTGTGTTGTAACTGAAATCAATATATTGTATTTGAAAATATGGAAAACATCCAAAAATATTTATATAAATGTTATTCTATTATGGTTTTACAGTGTGATTAATCGTGATTAATTTTTTTAATCACATGATTAATCACGATTAATTTTTTTAATCGCTTGACACCCCTACTAATATCCATGGATAGGTGCATTAATGCTGAGTGGAAAAATAGTATTGTATTTACCTATGACCAAATTATATTTTATGTGTTTCCACTCACTGCTTAAAAATGATTGATAGTATTGAGTTATTTACTGTAAATATGGGACTTCAGTGAGTAAGTAGATATTGTGACAGAAAAATTCTACTAATATTGCCTTTCCTTGTAAATAATTATTTTAATTTCCCCATATATGATTTATCTAAATCCATTTTTATCCTAGCTGTAAGGAATGCTAGATCATTCTCCAGAGACTGGTTGGTACCATATCTCAGGAAAATTCTAGGAACCGAACAGGAAGAGATGAGTGATCAAATATTGAGGTTTTCATTTTTTTTTCTAAAACAAAATGTATGTTATAAAGCTGTGATCCTTAAAAATGTGCCAGTTGCTTTACAGAACTTTAAAATTTTACAGTACCTCAGGACTTCCTGTGTTGCCTAGGTATTGCCCATAAACAATACTGCCCGGTTTTGTTTTAGATAACTAAGCAGGCAATACTTAGGTAATGCTCTAATTAATGTGACTTTTCCAAAGGCAAAACCAGTATACTTTTAAAGGTGACCAAAGTACTTCCAAACCATATTGAGCTGGGAAGAAGAGATACTTTCTCGAACACAAAGGTTCCCATGTAGAAACAGGATAACTCCATGTTTTTTTAAACACGTTCATGCTGTTGGAAATTGCAATGAGTGTAGGTTGTAGCTTACTACCCTGGCAGCTGGGCAAACCTATGCTCGCTGGGCTGCTTCTTTACCAAGCTTTAGGCAACTGATCTTAACCCTAAGAACATATGAGGAATGAAAGACCCTTGAGAATATGGCTGAACCACTTATCCTGTGTGAAGATGTGCTGAGCCAGATCCTCCATCATGATCCAGCTCTTATACATCACTTTAGTGGCATGGGCGGCCAACAGAAATAGTCCCTGTGGAATACCTCTGGCATAAGGGGGTTCACTGAGCAACATACAACTGCTATAATGACTCAGTGCTGTGCGCCCCACTTGCAGTCCCTGACTTAGGGGGCATGCTAGTGTAAATTGGTATCAATCAATTACTGCAATTACACTGATTTATACCAGCTGAGGCTCTGGCACATCGTAATGGTACTGTAGCCCAAAATGCTACACTTTCTCATCTAGCAGTCTCTCACATACAACTTAGACTGTGACCTTGCAGGATCCCTTACAAGACAGCCCTTGAGGGTAGATAAGCAAATACCTGGAACTGCCCTCTGAGATCTCCCAGAAAAGAATAAACAGAGCCTATAAAGAATAACCCCAATTACATATGTCCAGATCTATGGGCAAATCTGAACCAAGAAGCAATGGGTGACAGTTTTCGTATCCTATTACCAATTGCCTGAGCCATCCCATTCCTTATTGGCACTTGATAATATAATGCATGTATGTTAAAATTAACAATGAGCAAAGCTGTACCCCGATACCCAATTCCATTTTCCTTATCTTATCTTCGTGTGCTGGAGGCGTAGCTGATTCAATGTCTTTATTCTTGTCATCCAGTCTGTGATTATAGAGCAGTCTTATCTTATATAACTAAATGACATATTTAGTACTAATAGCTTTTCCTTCCTATCTTTTGCTGTTTTATGACCTACTGTAGATAATCTACAGCATTTTTAGCACACTGGATTAGATGTACTCTGTTGGTTTCTGTCATTTTGCTTGTGAAGGGTTCTTACTAATAAGCAGGCAGTGACTCAGCCAGTCAACACAGTGGAGCTCTTTGTTCAGGATGTGTTACTTTGGAATCATGAGAAAACAAAGGAGCTTCCTTAGTTTAGCAGAACTACTCCTTTCTACATGATGGCAAGGTTTTTGTCTGGATTCTGGCCAAAACTTTCCAAAACGAGTGGCAGTCTTGGGTTTCTTAATTTTCTGAGTGCCCAACTTGAGATACCATAAAGAGACCTGATTTTTCAGACAGCGGTGAGCACCTATCCTCTGAAAATCATGTCCCCTCAAGATGTGTCAGGATGGGCAACCAAAATTGAGGTATCCAAAAATCAAAAAAATTAGGCCAAACTCTTTACAAGTTAATACTTTTTATAAGGTTTCTTTTTATGCAACCCAAAACATATGAGCTAGAAACTTTTTCCAATTTTCCTCTTCTAACCCCGAATTAGCTGCTCAGCTTCAGTAGTTTTTCATGAGATCTAAAGCCTGCCTGAGGCACCACCTCTCTCCTTATGTCATGCTGCCACAGTTATGACCAACAGAGATGCTCAAATTGTGTTTCCCCTTGATTTAAAGCAACAGGCTGGTGGTAGAGTTTATTCTGTGGGAATTAATCAACTGAAGAGCATAGTGGCTCCTCACTAATCATCAGTCCAAAACAGCCTGACCTGTGCATGCTGTAAGGTTTATCCATTTCCATGGGCTTTGGAGGCCCTGTTTGTGGGGACAGGAGTGTTGTGTGGGTATGAGTTCTATGGTGGTGTATTGGCTGCTGGTTTTATTTAATTATGTATTTTTAACTTGGTGTCAAGGGCACCTAGAGCACTGGAGAGGTGCCTTCTTGTATCTATAAATACAAATACATAAATAGACTTCAAACATTACATTGGAAACTAGATGTGGGGCCTCCATTGTTAAGAGAAATCTAAACAATTAGTGAATCTAAAATATTCAAAACAAATTTCTCCCAACAGATTTTGACTCTAATATCCTGCCCACCTTGCCATGGGAGTCCCACACATGAAGAGAAAGCAGAATATTGGCATCTGGATTTACTGTGCAGGTGCAAGAGGAGAATTTGAGCTTAGTATAAATCAGACTTTAGAAATAAATGTCCTCAAACTGAACCTCCAAACTGAACTCTCTAAATTGTGGGGAAGTTTGAATCCAGATCCCAGTGTTTTTACTGGTTCCGGTCACCATTAATGGGCTGAATCAAACCCCTGCCTCTAAAAACACACAACTACAACTTTGGGAAAATTAAGATTGAAAAATTCCAAATTTTGCATCTCTGACCTATCTTTAATAAGGGCCATTTTAATAAGCATGTAACACAGAATTCCTTCTCTGTCCTCTGTCTTGCACTTGGTGTGGGACAATGATTTGCTATTGGACTATCAGCTCAGCTATGCTGCCTGATATGTTGTGCAGAAGATTCAAGACTTTGCCTATTTCTATGATGCACTCTGACCACTCCTTGCCTACCTACATAGGACAGGAAAAATACTGGGTATGTAGACTCTCTTCCCCTTGCTACTGCTGGAAGCAGGGAGGGAGGGATATTAACATGGGCATGGTGTGTGTGTGGGTGGGTGGGTGTGTTCCACTCCCCATTATGCTTCTGTGGCAGCTGCATGTGGATCAGAAACTGGCCCAAAGAAAGTGAAGATAAACTACAGTTGATTGTCTGAAAAATATATTGCACTGAAAAAATAATAATCCTAGTTTCAATAAAAATGCATTTGTTCAATACCAGTCTGTACACTTTTGGGGTTGGGACAATATTTTTTTCTGCCTTTGGAAGTGCTACCATAATTTAAGATTTTGGCTTTGTTATTGTTTTATTATCAGTATTTTATTATCACTATTAATATTTATATAGTAAAGCATTTTAAGTGAACTAGACTTGAATCCCTACTGAAATGTTGATGGTTAAAGAAAAATAGCAATATCATTTTGCCTCAACTCTAAACTAAATGTACCTATTTTATGTGTTTTCGGGGGGGGGGGAGGTTATAATACCCTTAATCAGGTGAAATAGTATCTTACTTTACAAATAGGCCTATTGACTTCGGTAAGGCTATTTATGGTGTAAACTACTATTCATTGTAAATAATAGCGTCACAGTCTGGCCCCTGTACGACAGCATACCACACTGAAAGCGGGTAGCAGTCCTCAGGCTTATTTTATGGGTTATTTTTAGATAAGCATATTCAGACTTTTCCCACCAAGTAATTCATCATTGCAAGAAGAGACCAGCCAACTCTTTTGAATAAAAGAAGTGATCCAAACCTTTTCTTAAGTTCAAAAAAGTTCATTGGTGTTTCTGCACCTGGCTGAAATAATTAAGTACTAGAAAACACACACAAAAGTGTGATCTAATTAAAATTCCCGCTCAGTTTACAGGGTAAAGAGCTGTGGGTAAAGTGTATTTTCCTGGATTCCTGAACTGTTACAGCATTACAAAGTTGTACTTGAGTTAGAAAGATAGAAGAGGTACTTAACAGCCAATACATTCTTTTAAAAATGAAGACAACTGTGTAGAGAATGGGAAAATATAGACTAGACAGTGGGAACACAGAGAGGCTCTGGGACTTAATGGAAATAATAGTGAATATGAACCAACAAAGTGACACTGTCATGAAAATGCCAGAAACCATATAGATCTGTGGTAAGGGGAGTATCGCATATAGAATAATCAAGGGAATTATTTGGCTGTGCTTGGCATTGGTTATGTTTCAGCTGGATGGAGGCATTTAGTTTCAAGTGCGTAGCTAAACTGGCAGAGTTCACAGGATAGCAACAAAAATTATAAAAGTTTTGGAATATGAGACCTGTGAGGAAAGTTAAGGGAACTGGGCATATTTGGTCTACAGCAAATGAGTATAAGTGGCACAAGGAAGATTTAGGTAAAATACAAAGGAATCTCTATAGCTTTAAGAAAAGTTCAGAATGGAACACACAGCCAAAGAAGTGTTTTATATTCACCAGGACTAGAGCTATTGAAGGGTAGGAGCCCATCTGTCAGGGACAGTTTAAGGGTAATAAAAACAGCAGTGCCACATTATAGGAGATGGAGTAAGTAACCAACTCAGAGCTGGACTGTGAGCACTAGAAATGTCACAGTTAATCTTGGCTTTCTTTTTAGATGAGTTTTGAGACCTTTTCACTGTGAAGATATAAACCAGTGGTCCCCAACCTTTTTGTCTGGCGGGCGCCAGACGAAGGACCGTGGCGGCGGTGGAGCACCCGCTGAAATGCTGCTCAATTTCGGCGGCATTTCGGTGGCAACGCCTCTCGATGTTCATGTCACTGACAAGTTCATGTCACTTGTCAGCAACAAGCGGTGTCATCGAGAGGCGTCGCTGCCGAAACGCTGCAGAAATTCGGTGGCATTTTGGCGGGTGCACCACCGCCAGCCAGGACGCGGGCACATTTAGATGCCCCCACGGGCACCATGGCGCCCGCGGGCACCACGCTGGGGACCCCTGATATAAACTAATGCAACCCAATCATTAGGCCAAAATACTAAATTGATTTTACCTTGGGTATGTCTCCATTTGAATTTTTAACACACATTAATTAACAAACATGATTATAATGTCTAGTGTACACAGAACACACACACCTGTCCTGGATCCAACATCTGTAGAGTTTCTACACTAGAATTTACAATCAGGTGAGTTAATGTGTGTTAAAATATGACTAAAATGTCAAGTGTATACATATCCATTAGAACCATAAGTAATTAACGAACCCTCTTACAGCTTCCTAGTAATCAACTTTTGTGTCTGTGACAGCCATGGCTAAAGGTTTCGCAACGTTTGAGAGGATCCCAGCTCAGAATCACCCACTCTGGCAATAACAGATCTTAAAGCTGATAAAAACTGTCCCACTGCCACTGCCTGCAACCTCTGGCCAGGAGAGACAACTTTATTTAAAGGACTAAACATGGTACTGAGACCAAAGGACTCCAGCATTTCAATCCCAGCTCTGACAAAGACTCCCACTGTGGTCTTAATCAAGTCATTTAATCTCTCTGCCTTAGTTTGCCTCCCTGTAAAATGAGGATGACAATTCTTACGTATTGTTATTACCTCACAGGAGTTTTGTGCTGATTAATGAGATCTCATAGGATCTGATCCAAAGCCCACCGGATTCAATGGGAGTCTTTCCACTGACCTCAGCAGGTTTCGGACCAGGCCCCAAATGTCTGTAAAGTGCTATATGTGCTAAAATTCACCAAAATGCACCCAATCCCTCTGGCAGGAGGAGCCTACAGTTCCCTTATTTGTTTGAACAATTTACCCTGAAGGGAAAAAACTTTTATCAAATATTGGCAACTACACATGGATCCTAGCACATGGGCAACACTTCTGTAACAGGAAACTGGGAGGTCTGAAGATTCCCTCTCAACACACACAAAATTTTATTTAAAATGAATCAGCTGCGTTTGGTTGTATCTCAACGAATCATCTAACCTCCCCAAATCCTCAAGCCAGCCCAAAGCATAATGGTGTCATCATAGTAGACAGCAGTTGGGCATTTTTGGAGACCAAAGAAGAAAAACTTGTTTTGCAGACCCCCACAAAAAAGGGTAAGAGTAGTTTTTAACAAATTAGCGTTTCCGTTCAAATGATTCTGTGAACTTTCACCCACACCCCTTATTTACTACATTTATTTTCTTTTTATTCAGCAAACCTCCTCTGCTGTCTGCCACCATCCTCCCCAATTCATACTTCTCTAAATATCTTTCCTGACATATTTACACTGCTATATTCAGCCAAGATATTTTGGATCAATTTCAAATGTGCTGCAAACTGATGTATTTCTGGCTGAACTAGATTATACAGTAGCTGCTGAAATACATTTCACTAATCAGATCTGATGAAAAGTCTGCTCTGCAAGCAATCCAAAAGAGTATTTATTACTGCCTATGCACTGTGTATATATAGTTGAAACTATCTTTCCAGTTACTCAGTCTCTTAACATTGCACCTTTACGTTCACTGGGCTTGATTCCCTGGCTGATTCTAGATGGGTCATTTTATACTCAAGAAGGTGAATGTCAAAAAGAGGTGCAATTTGCATAGTCTAGCAAGGCTTGTGGTGGTCTGCATTATATAAGATGTACAACTACAAAGGGAGACAGGCATATTTTTTACTGCTGCATCCAGAACAACATGTCATTATTAATTATTAGCACATGGAGTGAAATAAGCACAAACAAGACACCTGTATATCTCTTACTTGGATGCCAGAACTGGGGCCTGGACAGGATATTCAGGAACACTACCACAACCACACATGGGCTGCAGGGTACTTTGTGGGATAACAGGTAGATAACTGGATCAGAAAAACCATTGGTCATAATGCAAGTGAGGCACCCAGGGGTGGCAGCTCACTAGGATCCCATAAGGCAGAAGAAAATGTACTGTTGGCCTGAGAATGGACAACATGTGCAAGCAATCCAGGAAGAAAATTAATAATGTGAAGAGCACTTTGCAAATCTAGAGGACTTGCCAGATCCCTCATAACAGAGAAGAGACAGGCGTAGGTGTAGTAAACAGAAGGAAGTTCCTTTATTGAGGCTGCTGGGCCCACACAGACACTGCAGTTCCCTGGCTGTCTAGCTCACAGACACAGGAAGACAGGTTGTATTACCACACAGGGGCCTGGTCTACACTAGGGGGGGGGGGTGTCGATGTAAGATACGCAACTTCAGCTACCGTAGCTGAAGTCGAAATATCTTATTCTGACTTACCTCCCGTCCTCACGGTGGAGGATCGACGTCTGCGGCTCCCTGGTCGACTCCACTACCGCCGCTCTCTCCTGTGGAGTTCCAGAGCTGACGGGGAGCGCATTCAGGGATCGATCGCTACCCGCCAATATGGTGAGTAGTCTGGACTTACCCAGGATCTGCCTAAATTCTGATCTGAAGTAAACAACCATGGAATGAGTAGCTGACTATTCCACAAGCCTTCCCCACTGAAGTATAGGCTAACAATAAAACATTTGTACTTTGTCCTAACTACACACGTAACCAGGCATGTACACAGCTATAATTATAAAAAATAAGCTGCTGGGGGTTTTTTAAAAGTGACTTAAGCATTTGATTCCTGTCTCCATGACATTGCTGATTATTCACTGATGAGTTTGAGGATTAACCATTTAGTGGGGCCATCTCACAGGAATTGTTAGTGTTGCAGTCTCTGGAGCTGCTTATGGAAAGATGGGATCTTCGTCATTTTCCACCTCGTGATTGTCTGGAGGTTTTATCCATTGAATTCACAGTTAAAATCCTACACATGGCAAGGGTCTAGATCTACTCAACCCACTGTCTACTATTACATTATCTTTGACCGATTTGTGATAGGTACTTTTTGGGGCTGATGTCCTTCTATTCTCTCAGAGCATCTGTTGTGGAACAATCTTTCAGATTACCTGTTGGGACCTGGGTATTTCAGCAGCAACATAAACGTAATTGAGATATTAGCTATTCTCAGCTAGGAAACTCCCAGGGCAAGTGAATTGAGTGCCAGCTTGGTGTTTGGAAGTAAAAATGAGTTACAAATGAAAATTATAAGCATAGCCCCAAGTATAGGGCAAGTTATTGGCTGAATATAGGTCATGTGCTTCAGAAAAGCATGCCTATGTCTGCAAACCCCTCCCACAGCCCAACAACAGCCATATTTGTCTACTGAGGGTACAGATTTGTGACAAGGAAAGCCTTGTTTAAAACTGTTCTGACTTGAACATGAGCAAAGAACCAATGAAAAGCAAGAGTTAGATGTTAGAATGGTGCCCACATGGATGGGAATCTGCAATGAAGCTGTGGTATAAAAATACTCTGCTATAAAAGGATTGTCTGCATCAAAGTCTGTAGCGATTAATCCAAATGTCATTCTCTCACGCCTTCTTGATTGTTCCATCGTGTGGCAGACTTTATTTGTGAGTTGCACTCTGATCTTGAAGCTGAAAAATAGTCCTGTTGCTGAAAGGTCAGTAATCCATTTACCAATAGCCCTAGTTGCTGTGTTTCAACAATGAAATGGTTTTCATTCTGCCCCAACCATATGATTTAACCATGTGAGTTAAATTACTCCAAGTGGTGTCAGATAAAGAATAAAAGCCTATTGCTTTGTCCATAGCTTTTATCCAATTAAGGAACTATTACAAAGTTTATGCTATTTCACATGACCTAGCTCACAAGGTTAATGCAATCCTTTATTATTTTATTTTATAAAGATTTATTGACCTAAACAAAATGGTATTACCACAACCCAAAACCCATTACAATTTTAAAATTATCATCCTGAGGCTCTTATTATATGATGTGGTGTACCTTTTGAAAGAAAAATGAGAAGTCTGTGTTCTCTACGGTCTATATCCTGAGATTACTAGGCTCATATTCACAAGTTATTTGTGAAATTTCTAAAGGAGGTAAGCAACAGAAAGGCATCAAAGCTAGAGACAAAATATGATCTTGTGGTTGAGGCACTGAACTAGGATTCAGAAAATCTTAATTTATTCCTGGCTCTTACTTACTTTGTCAGAAAAATAGTGCTTCCCTACTTTACAAGGGTGCTATGAGCTAAATGTATTAATGAAAAGCTAACATATTTCAGTGACTGGGGGGTGGGGGTGGGGAAGGATGGTCACATAAAGTACCTAGAGAAAGAGAAAACTGTAACAGGAGGCAAAGCATATGTTGTGGTTTACTTAGCAAACCATGGGAAAATACAGAGGGTCAGGAAAAATACATTCATTGTTTGGATAATCAGGAAAGAAAGAGTTTAGAGGGGAAAATCTCCCTCTACATCAAATCTCTGAATGTGTATGTTGGTGGGAGGTGGAGGGGGAGGGTTATTTCTAGAACTGTTGACATCTGGCATAAGCTGTGTAATTCTGACCAGTAGGATCCAAATGGGGATGTATTGTGTTCTCTGTTTTCGATCTTGGGACCCACTGTGGGTGGTGATTTCCTCACCTGAACCATTTTATTGTCCGAATTGTGAGACGAAAATAAATGGCTCACCTGCCTCCTCCATACCACCTCCTGTCTGTGATTTTTCACTTTCACCTCATTACAGGAAAAATCATTTTATTGTCACATTTGACTGGCAGCTAGAATTCTCTAAATGAGGTAAGCAGGGCTCAGACATGTTATATCTTCCCTCAGAAAAAAAATCTCATAATACACGGTGCTACATTATGTCTCCAAGCTGTAAGTGAAGAGGAAAACAGGTATCTGAGCTGGATTTGTTTGTAACACTGTGCTTGCTGTATTAATATAAAGACAGATGAAAGAAGACACTTTAATTACTTCATCCTAACTTTTTATTACAACATCAAGTAAAATGGTGAGTTACAGAAGAAAAGGGATTGGAGATAATCACAAGGATGAAGCCACTCACAAGCTCATTGTTACATACCTGCCAATAGGGTTTTAAATATTCTGTACATGCATCTTAGTTTTATTTATTAATTTCCTGACAGATCACCTCAGAACTACCACTTTAAACTACAAGGTAGCTACTAAGACTGGGATCCTGCCTTTTTCTTCTGGAATTTTCTGAACTGAGACTGTATCGCCACTGCAGCCCGTTCTGTCTCTGGTGCGTCCATGTCTATGTCAAAGTCCTCTTGAATTTTCTTCTGTCCATCTGTCCAGAGAAAATGAAAAACAAATTAATGCACCATGCATCTCATGCACCATGAGATGGAAGTCGCTCCCCCCCCTGTTTCTCTCACATAGTCTGTCTATGAAGCCACAAAGGCTATTCGAGAACCAGAAGGCAACTGTGACAGAGTGCTGAGTCCCAGCAGCTGAACTAACATTCTGGTCACAGAAACTCCAGTGCTCTAATTGGTGCTCTAATTATAGCAGAGTTCTCATTATAAATAAGATCTATTTATTTGATGTCTGAACCAAAAAAGTTTTGTTTTGTTTTCAAGGTTATTTTAACCTTTAAAAGTATTTGTAATAAAACTGGCCTAAAATTTGAAATGAAAAGTTGTTGTGAGTTGAAAAGTCAAAATGTTTTCTTTTGAAAATGTCAAAAGGAAACATTTTGACTTCTTTGGAATTTTTGTTTCGAGGGATTTGGGAGTTCTGACTGAAACAATATGGCGAATTCAACATGAACGTGCACAGAGTTTCAACCTGCATTCTTGGGAGGTGACCAAAAAAAAGTTTCATCCAAAAATTTTCACCGTGCTCTACTTATAAAATGTTATGGCCAAACTTAGCACCCAGTCCTACAATGAACTGCATGCCAGCGAATGTCTATGCCTGCATGGAGCCCCAATGGCGTTAGTAGGGCTCTGTGCAGATCCAGGGGTCCACTCATTCAGAACAACTTGCCTTGTCTTGCCTCGAATTGTAATCTACAGTATATTCAGGGCAGAGACCATTTCTGGTGTCTCTATATTTTGTAATTTTATCATGAGTTTTGCAATATTTGAGGTGTTTCTTAAAGCCCTACATCCTGGAGTCATGGAACTACACCAGAAATTCAGCTTTAATTGAAAAAGAATAAGGAAGTAGCTAGCCCTTTAACTGAAAAAGAATAAGGAAGTAGCTAGCCCTCACATTAGCAGAGATAAGCTTAAAATATGAATCCTAAAGGTGCAAAAGTCCTAGAGCAGGGATCGGCAACCTTTGGCACGCGGCTTGCCAAGGTAAGCACCCTGGCGGGTCGGGACGGTTTGTTTACCTGCCACGTCCGCAGGTTTGGTCGATCGCGGCTCCCACTGGCTGCGGTTCGCCGCTCCAGGCCAATGGGGGCTGCAGGAAGCGGTGCAGGCCGAGGGATGTGCTGGCCGCCGCTTCCCACTGCCCCCATTGGCCTGGAGCGACGAACTGTGGCCAGTGGGAGCCGCGACCGGCTGAACCTGCGGACACGGCAGGTAAACAAACTGGCCCAGCCTGCCAGGGGGCTTACCCTGGTGAGCCGCATGCCAGAGGTTGCCAATCCCTGTCCTAGACCAAATAAAAAGAATGCCAAATATACTATTCTTGAAATCTCATGATTGTATTAAAAATCTTATCATTAGGGGGTACCTAATGCATAATTTTTGAATACTTGGGGGTGGAGATACTGCATGTCTTTTCAACTGTTTACTGAAGTGCCTACCACAGTTTAGACACTATGGACTCCAACTCAGTGATTCTTGCACTGAGCAGAACCTTAATCCCAAACAATCGTACTGATTTCAGTGGAACTACTCAGAGCAAGATAATCTTCCTCATGAGTAAGGATGACACAATAAGGTCTTCTGTAAATAATGATTGTTATTAATAAACAAACATGTTGACATTATTTTGTTTTTCTTTTTTATTAAGAAAATTGTAACAGATTTATAAAACAAATTCTGAAATAAATTATTTAAATTTCAAGAGCTCTTTATCTATCTTTTCTTGTTACCCCATCTGTGATGGGGCTTCTACCCCACACAGGTGAACAAAGAATTAATAGGAGTCAGAGCTCAGTCTACTTTGCTGCATCTGGAGATTATAATGGGCTTGATTTGTTATTAGACCCAGCTGGGGAGAACCTGGGTCTTCTTTGTAAAGGAAGCAAGTGAAAGCTACAGAGAAGGTCCAGGAGAGAGGACGTAGGCAGTTCCCTGACTCTGGAAAGAGTCTGGGAAAGGCAGATTGGAGAAGCCCACAGGGATGGAATTAATCCTTGAGGTGGTCCTGGAAATGGGGCAAGGAATTGAGAGGCAGTCCCGCGGAGTTGGTGTTCTGACAGGGAAAGAAGGAGCTGAGAGGACCTAAGGAGAAACCTGGGAACCAAAGGAGAGGCTGTGTTAAACACAGGCTGTGGGGAGGCAGCATGATGGACTGGGAGGTAGGATGTGGCCTGGGAACACTGGCAGAGGAGTAGAGGGTGCAAGTGCACAGGGGCCCATGCAATTTAGAGAGCCCCTGGAGGCTTGACATTTTGTATCATTGTTAAGGCTTTAAGCTTGTCATGGTGTGAAAAAAGTCATAGATAGTGTTTTTCCATTTGCTCATGACTTGTGTGTGTGTGTGTGTGTCCATGATTCACCCTGCAGTAGCAGCTCCTTTTCTCCTGTGGGGCTAGAACTGGTGCCCTACTCTATCTATTGTAACCTGGCATGCAGGGTCACAGCACCACTCAGGTTTAGCCCACCCAACTTTCTGTCATGAGGGGGGCAGGTGAGCCAAACTTCAGTGAGTGGCTTTATGACTTGGTGCACCTGCTCACAGCATTGCTCAAGTTTGGCTGCTCCATCATCGTGATGACCTGTTTGAGATCATACAATAATTTTGGTTGCATAGTGCAATCAAAAGGTTAATTAAATTAAGGCTACTTGGTGGAAAACTTAATCCCACTAGTATTACTTTGCACTTCTAAAACCTTTCCATCCAAGAAACTCAAAGCTCTTTACAAACATTCGTTCATTGATCCTATGGGATACAGAAACATAATTTCCATGTTATACATGAGGAAACTGAGGCAGGTATTTGCACAGACTCACACAATGTGTCAGTAGGAGAACCAGGAACAGAGCCCAGCTCTCATAACCTCTAAAGGTATGCCTGCATGGTGATTAAAAAACCTCATGGTGCTGAGTCTCAGAGCCCAGGTTAGCTGGCTCAAGCTTGGGCTGTGGGATTATAAAATTGCAGTGTAGATGTTTGGGCTTGGGCTGGAGCCCGGGCTCTGAGGTCCTCCCTCCTCACAGGGTCTCAGAGCCCAGACTCCAGCCCAAGCCCAAACATCTGCACTGCTAGACCCACAGCCTGAGCTTGAGTCAACGGAACTGGGCCACCCACAGTCATGCCACAGGTTTTTTTTATCGTAATGTAGACATACCCTAAGCCATACTTGCTCCCCATTACAGAAATATGAGTTTCAATGCCAGGGCCCAGATCCACAAAGCATAGGCGCTGACTTTTATTTTTCCACACGGATGCTCCACCCCAAGGCTCCACCCTCACTCTGCCTCTTCCCGCCCCAACCCCTCCCATGAGGCCCCCACCTGCCTGCCGCTCTCTGCCCTCTCCAGTCCTTCCTGAGCCTCCAAACAGCTGTGCCTGGTAGGTGCTGAACACCCGCTATTTTTTTCTGTGGGTGCACAAGCTCCAGTGTGCCCAGGGACTCGGTGCCTCTGCACAAAGGGACTTAAGTGTTGCAATGCTCATCCTAACTTTTAGGCTCCTAGCCCCTTAGTGGCATCCACAAAGCCTGGGTTACATACCTAGGATCCCTATACAATGCATGTGCAGAGATAAGCACTTGAAAACAGGATCCACAAAAGCCTGCCCGAGCTAGCCAAGAGCAGGGGCTGACAAGGAGGCTGTGTCTTAAGCCCTGCCCATCTTGGGAAGTTAGGCACCTGTATCTGGGCTGAGTTAGGTACCTATGTCTACTTGGGAACCACCTGAAGTCAGGTACCTAATCTGTTACTTACAAGAACAGTGGCGGCACATGGTGCTCTCGCATGATACATCTATGATAACATATATGTTTTGTTTTAAAATGGTTATAAACCCTCACGATTCTGGGAATTAACCAACCACTAACTGAAGAAGGTTAAGAAGAAATTTCCCCAGTAGGCAGGTTATTCCATAATTATCCATTGTGGGGTTTCTAGAAGCTCCCTCTGAAGCATCAGTTGGCCACTGTCAGACACTGGATTTGGTATGTCCCTATGTAGAATGAGTCAGATGGACACACGTGGTCTTGTTTTCACAAGGGGGCGGGGAAGTGTGTTCTTAACTTGAGCTGGCTAACTCAGTTGAACTAACTCAAGGTAAAATCTTTAACATGACTGGCAACCTTTTGTGAAACTACACACTGCACTGTCTTTTGTAAGATTTTACTGTAAGTTGGCTAACTTGGGTTCAGATCACACCATTTTTTCCCCGTGAAGACACATTCTAAGGGTGTTCTATGGCTGTCAGCAACATTAGACTCCCAATGGAGCATTATGTCCAATCTAAAATGCAACATAACATTCACAAACCACAGACTCCCAGGTTATTAAGACTTGTCCACTACTAACATGCTCAAATGCTGGTACCGATACACAAACAGGATTCCCCTCCTCTGTCCAAAGATTATCCCTCATCCCCACTTTTTTTATTTTATATGGGCAAGTTAAGCTGAGTCTCCCATTTATAACACCCCTCAAAATGATTTCACATAGTGAACTATCTGCCAGCTGCAATACTATATGATCTGTACTGGCCACTTTAGACAGCACCTCCATCAGTAGATGGTGCTATATCCTTATCTTAGCATTAAGCTGTTGTCTTGTATATTATGTTGTTGTTGTTGTGATCTGGGGTGATTAGCAAGTTCAGTCTTCCTGCCTGTGTGTGCTGGAGTTGGTACTGGAACTTGCAGTGTCCAATAAATCTCTAATTCTATAAGTGAGTATTACAGAACTATCTATTCCATTTCCAGAACTAGAATGTTAACCTTCTTTTGTGCTGCAGAAAATTATAAGCAATAACCAATACTAGATGGATAACGAAACTTTGTCAGACTCTTCCTGTAAAGAGGTGAACAATCCTTGTACACACTGAGGCTTCCCAGCTAACTCCTGAGAAATGTGGGGCAAGTGTAATTACTCACAAATGCCTTTGGCTAACTTCTTTCTTTACTTCTCAAGTCTGTACCAAAATGAATGATGACAGCACAGGAATATGGAAAAACGTTAGATTTTCCTCCCAAGCCATGAATACAAAACAGTCCTATGAGGCATTAAAGCAAGGGGGTATAGGGAAAAACACGTTTCAAACACGGTTAGAAAATTAGAGAGTTAAACTTAAGAGTTTCAATTCACTCTTTGCTCTCAGAATAGCTTCATGTTGCCATAAATGAAGCAAAGTTTGTTTTTCATTTCCGCTAACAACATTCGGTATGAAACTGTACTGGAGCATAGGCTGAAAACTATAAATAGTAATGACACTTCAGACCCTAAGTACCACACTCTCTCCTTATCCCAGTAAGGATCAACAGGAGTTACAGAAACGTGGGTAGACTATACTGCAACGAATGCATTGTTTTCAAGGGTTGAATTGCATTACTTAGCAACTGGCGCAACTAAGGGATGGGGAAGAATGTCATCACCCCCACAGAAAGCTAGCTCATGTAGGCACTTTACCTCCAGTAGGGTCAATGCCTCCTCAAGTGGCCCAGTGCTCAGAGGACTACACAGGCTGCACCATTCTTTATGCTTCCCTGACCCCAGCCTGTTCAGCCAGCCAGTACAGGCCCTGGTTAAAGCAAACCAAAACTGAAGTGGGGAGCTCCTCATTTCTGATCCCATGGATGTTACGTCCATGTGGTAAAGTGATGGTGCATCATCTTGTGTGATAGGACAAAAGAATACTTGACCAAACTCCACAGCAGTTCCCATGAAGGCTCATACCCTGCCAGAGAGTGTGGATTTGTGCGCAGACTGTGGAGCAGCACAATAGGCAAATCATGGTCTTCCCAAAGACCCTCTCCATTATACAGGGCCAGGAAAGCCGAGAGAACTGACAAGACCATTCGGTTTCCCCTGGATTCAGGTTAAAGGAGGGAAGCCAGAGACAGAGTTTCCATCTGTCCCTGGAATAGAGGGGGAGCTGGAGGTGTTACAGAGATTTCCTAACCTTTCTATGCCCGAATGAGTTAGAAAAAACAAACATTCATTTGCAAATGCCTTTTGCTTGTGTTTGCTGACTCGCAGCTTTTAACTGGACTTCTCTGAATGAGAAAAGACGAGAAAAACTGGTTTGTGACTTGTCTTCTGCAAACTGTAATTACCCTTCAGCTAAGCCCAGCTGGAATCCCCTTCTAACAAAGCCTTGTTAGAAAACTTAACACCTCTGCCCTCAGGCTGCTTTTCCAAACAGCCAGAAAGGAAAAAAAACTCCCTTGCTTTGGTTTTTAAAACAATCCCCTCTAGCCTGCTTTCCTAGCCTTAGAAGGAGAGAACAAAACAAAATCTCACTAGCTTTTGGTTCTTAAAAAATCCCAACCGCTGCCAATCATGTCATAGGTTTGTTCCCCACTTTGAACTTTAGGGTCCAAAAGGTGGGGACCTGCATGTACCCTTCTAAGCTTAAATCCTGGCTTAGATCTGATAGCACTGCCACCAACCAAAAACACAGTGTTTTGGTACACTTCCCATTCCCCCCAAACCTTCCCTGGGGAACACAGATCCAAATTCCTTGGATCTTAACACAAGGAGAAATTAACCGTTCCCCCTCCTTCCCCCCCCCCCCAGACTTTCCCCTCCCTGGGTTGCCTGGAGATGCTCCACACTGATTCAAACTCCTTGAATCTAAAACAAAGAGGGATTCACCTTCCCCCTCCTCTTGTCCCCACACCTGTCCCTGGTGAGTCAGACTGATCCCCTGGGGTCTCAAACAAGGGGAAAAAATCACTCAGGTTCTTAAAAGGAAAAGCTTTTAATTAAAGAAAGAAAAAGTAAAAACTAGCTCTGTAAAATCAGGATGGAAATGCTTACAGGGTGTACAGCTTATAAAAACTAAAGAGACTCCTTCCCCCCTAGCTTAAGTACAAGTTACAGCAACAGTGATAAAATATCCTTCCAGCAAATACACATTTGCAAATACAAAAACAAATAAAAGACTAATCCACCTTTTTAATTAAGGAAGCTTGGAGAGCCTGGATGTACGTCTGGCCCCTCTTAGATCCAAGAGAGAACAACCCCCAAAACAAAGACCACAAACAAAAACTTCCCTCCACCGAGATTTGAAAGTATCTTGTCCCTTGATTGGTCCTCTGGTCAGGTGTCAGCCAGGTTCACTGAGCTTGTTAACCCTTTACACGTAAAAGAGACATTAACCCTTAACTATCTGTTTATGACAACTGGTTACCACTAATCTTGCTTGTTTGCTCCGTCAGAGACCAGGTTTTTGTGTGGTTACTGCCTTACTATCTCCACCTTATTGGGCTGGCCTTATCTTCTGTCAGTTCTATGGGTCAGCTCCACAGTTGCCACCTTTCACACGGTAAATAAGCACCCCGACTTTCACAATAAGCCAAAAATCAAGCTAATCCCATTTCAAAACAAGTCCAAAACAAGCCAATCCCTAAGGACCCCAACACACTATGTGACTAGATCCAGCCGGTGTGCAGTCTGGGACTGTGGTGGGCCGCTGTGCACCCCTGACTCTCTCCCCCACCCTTGCCCCTGCTTGCTGGAAGCTGATAAAAAAAAAAGAAGCAACAAGCTGCAACAAGCTACAAGCCAAACACACAACAAGCTGCAAGACAAAAACTAGCCAACAAGCAACTCACAAGCCAATTAAGCCAAAAACAAGCCCAATTTCTGCTTTTTTTCTCACGGGTTTGGCATGTCTGGCCAGCTCTTTTAGCTTCCTGAGTTGATATCTAGGCCCAGACCTCTGGTTGGCTGATCCAATGTCAAGACACAAAGTTCTGTGAGCTCCATGACTCAGCTACAGCTTGCTGGGCTGATGTAAAGAGACAGCCCTCTGTGAGATTCCTGGCTGATCTTCTCCAGCTTGGTGGACTTATGTGAAAGACCAGAGTCCCATTCTGGCTCACCTCTTGCCTAGCTTGCTGCTATAATGCCAAGGCATAGGCCTTTGTGAAGTTATTGCCTGTGTCAGAAGAGCGTGGCCCTATCTACTCCTTACCAAGTTTGAGGACACAGCTGGGGTGCTGTGCCTTCACATCCCTGCAGTTGTGATAGGTCAGTACATGGATTTGGGGGGGAGGGGGAGGAATGAAGCCCCCAACCCCTGTACAATGGCATATGAGAATCTAATTCTAAAGATGCGAATCAACACAATAATTTCATTATTTTAAAAGAAGGACATCCCTACCAACTAGCTCAGGAGTTAAAGAAGAGCATTCCTATCTATGCATTTAAAATTCTACAGGGTAGTGTATACACGGATATAATTTTGTTGTAACCATTCTACTTGGTGAGATGGAGTTTTCTCTGCACGCCAATATATTGGTTCTGATTTCCTTAGCTTATGGTATTAATAATTTTACATTTTCAAATACCACTTTCAAATCTTAAAGGCAACCTGTTCTGTTTGAAAGTATGAGATTTTTTTTTTTTTGCAGTAGTTGGTTATTTTGAAGGAAACAGGTGCCTGGATGGTATAACTTCCCCACAGTAATCAACACCTAACCCTGAACAGCAAACCCCAGAACCTGCATCTCTAGTATGACTGCACACTCAGTGTGAAGAGAAATAAAGGTTGTGACTAGTGATAAGGTTAAATCTACAGCTATTTATCTGACCAGCAGCAAGCAATTCCTTAATACTCCTAGAAACAAGAGGGAAAAGGAATTAACATCTTTCTGTTAAAACTGTAAATTATCGTTTGGTATAAAGATGACTTTATTAGTCAGCCAGAATCCTTTTTTCCCTCAGATTGACCTTTACTTTGGTAATGCAGTGTTTTTATCTCAAATGTGAAAAATTAGTTTTGATGTAGGGCAAAGATGGTGGTTCTTTTATGAGTTTAAAATGTTTTTTTCAGCATGAGGCCTTTGAAGTGTCTGATTAATATTTTTCCAGTTCTAAAAATGTTAGAGAGCAGCAATATTATTTCTGACACAAGATAAATGCAATAGCTGAAAATTATGTATAATCGGATAAAATATAATGACACAGAAAGGAACAGCCATAAAGATAAATTTACAAAATTCTATTTTAAACTAATATCTAACCTGCTAAAGATGATGTTCTTCAACAATTAACATGGTGACAAATATTGTTTGTACTGAAACATTAATATTTTAAGTCATTTCTTTCTTCAGCAATAATTATATTAATACACCAATTATAGACTTTTTAAAAGGCTTAAAAATATGAGATTGTGCTAGCTTGGATCTTGGAGCGATTGTGGGTGTAAAGTTATATAATTAAAATACCAATACAGGGATTCTACTTCATGCAATGATGACCAGATAGAACATGCCACCTCAAGCTTCTAATCTCATCAGATCTTATTAGCTAAGGTTGTGCCTGATCAGTCCTCAAGTGGCTAGCACATAGGGAAAACTCAGGGTGCCACAGGAATAAATAATAATAATAGGAGCTATACCAATCTCCTAGAACTGGAAGGGACCTTGAAAGGTCATTGAGTCCAGCCCCCTGCCTTCACTAGCAGGACCATGTACTGATTTTTGCCCTAGATCCCTAAGTGGCCCCCTCAAGGACTGAACTCACAAAACCCTGGGTTTAGCAGGCCAATGCTCAAACCACTGAGCTACCCCTCCCCCAGGAAGTGGTGTTGATGGTCATGTGACAGCACTCCCTCTTCCTTCCGAATCACTACTGAACCAATTCCTGACCAGCAGGTACTATGCTGTTGAAGGTGTTATACTTATGATATGAAAAACCAAGGTTCTCCTGACTACTTTTAATCAGCTCAAGGTCCTGTGAGACTCTTTGCAGGAATATGAGCATTAGCCCAATGTACTGGACAAGTTTAAACTAGGAATTTTCATGCTGCCTTATTAAATTCCCTGTATTATACTTTCTGCCGAAGCTGTTGTACGGTATTGCTGTGTATAAATGAACAGCTACACTGTTCTGCCATAGAACTGGCTGCATTTCAGTAATGTGTGAAGTGAACCTCCCTCTCACCCTACTCTGGTGTATTGTAAACTGCATGAAAATTACAAGCTATCACTTTAAATGCAAGAGGTTTCATGATCCTTTATGCATGCTAAAGCGGTCTGTAGGGATGTATGCAGTCTGGGCCGAGCAACAGTCTGCCTGCAGAAAGCCAGCCTACAATGTTTCATTAGCAAAGAGTGAGGCTGAATGGAGATTAAGTTGAACAAGACCACTGGTCTATACGTGTCGCTGAGTGTCTTCCAGCCTAACTCCCCATGTTCCAGTTTTCCTGGCGTCCCATCAAGAAGTCCCTCCAGGGAACATTAGTTCTCTGGCTTCAGTTCCATTGATCAAGATTCATGTTTCCTAATTTTACAAATATTTTTACATAAACACTAAAAACAAATTATTGACACCCAGCGCCCCAGTAGTGTCCATAGTGGACACTATGCCACTCACACTGGGCAAAGCTGGAGACTTTCCACACAAAATGTCAATGTCATATATTGGGCACAAAGTGGAATGACTTTATTTGTAATGCGGTTGTTTATGGTTGCTCCGGTCTACAGATTGGAGCGACCATAAACATCCACTGGAGCTGGCATGTCTCTGACTGCTTTGATCTTGTTGGGATCTGCTTTCAGGCCCTCTGCTGTGAGCAAGCATCCAATATATTCACCTTCGCTGTTTGAGTTGCATTTTTTTCTAGGCTGAGTTTTATGCTCTTTTCCCCATATCACTGTAGAAAAGTTTATAGTCTTCTGACATGGTCTTGTTCAGCTTCTGTATCATTGCTGCCTTTTCCTACAGTGAGGATAATATCTGCAAGTTGAACAAGTGGAATCTCATGAACATTTGTGCTCTGCTCTGTCCATGTGCCTGAGTGGCTTCCAGCCTAACTCCCTGTGTTCTTTCCTGATATCTGATCAATAGCAGTCCCTCCACGGAACATGGGCTTTCTGACTCCAGTTCCATTGATCATGGTACAGACAGTAAGGTGGGTTGAGCTGTTCCTCTGTTTTAGGGAGCAGTCTGCTTTGTTTCTCTTAGTTTGGGGTTCTTGTGTGCTATTGTTGTGAATTCTAAGAAATAAAATAGGGTTATGTTGCAACATTCCAGCAAGAGTATTGTATGTTATCTAACTTCACTGTGTATCTATTGTGAAACGGAACATATTCTTTAACTGATGAATATATTATTTCTATAGTGGTAGTGTCTAGGAGCATTAGTCATGAACTGGGACCCCAATGCATTAGGTGCTATGCAAACACAGAATAAGTCTCTGCCCCAAAGAGCTTACAATTTCTATGAAGTGCACTTATACTTTCAGAATGTAAAGTTTAAAAGTAAGACCTTAGTCCTTACTCAAAAGTAGAATATCGAGTCCTTTGGAAGATTGTGCCACCCTGGACATCTAACAAATTTAATAAAAATGACTTCAAACAATTATTAATTGCAATGATCAATGGCACCCAAGGCCTTGATGAACAACACCACAAAAGAAGTATTCATCCTCAACTCTGATATAGCTTCCTTCATTTTATGACTTCCACATTTCTCCAAGAATGCCTCTTTTGCTTTGGCTTTCACAAGATAGTGTAGTGAATAAACTCAAAGAAATGGAAGTGAGTATGAAGTACCATACAAAAGCAGTAGAAAAGGTGACATACACTGCAAAAGCAAGAAGAGACAAGAAAGATGACATGGGTTACAGGAAAAAACTTGTCAATCAGGAAAATGAGGACTCAGAAAAACTCCAGCATAGAGTCAAAGGGGGCGTCTTTAACTAACAAATTTCAGGAAAGAGAAGAGCAAAATGTTATGCTGCTCCATCTTCAAACTACCAAATTAGGACAGTTTCAGGAGACCATTGTACACCAGGATAATTCTATTAGTAGCTAATGAGAAGTTAAGTTATAAGGAAAAGTTAAATTAAGTAATTGTGATATATTAGAGCTTGTAATGGTCACAGTGGTATATTTTTCTCTGAGTAAAGGCTATCACTGTGTGTTGATTGTAATGTAATTAATTGTACAGTCCATCAGCGGATAGTGCAAGGCACAACACCTCTGGGATTTGTCATTTATAACAAAGTAATTGTTGCAGGGAGTTATTTCATAACCTCTACATTTTATGATATATCAAGGAATGGCTCCCAAATAAGATTATATAAGGGTATTTCTTTTATTGGGCAGATTAAGAATAAAAGTGAGGGGGGAAATATAAGCCATCACAAATTACCATTGCTGATTTTAAATCTAAACACTAAAAGATTGATGTCAGTGACCTCAGGCACTGCAGCATGTCGCTGATGTCATAAAGTTGTCATGGCACAGCACCAGCCTAGTGGAGCCACTGCTCCAGGAATTTTTTTTCTGGAGAGAAACTAGCAGAAGAAGGTCTGGCCATTTCCCCCTGCAGCCCACCATGTCCTGCCAGCTGAACCCAGGAAATATGGACTCGACTGGATTGGCAGCGATGTGATGATGATTACTAGTAAAATCAGTGTCATTGTATCCCAGGCTCCCATTTTGCCCAAAGAATGCCAAATCAGCACCAAGGTGATTTGGTCACAGCCTGGGCAAAGACTGTGGAATAATACACATGGGTTGATTTGAAATGAACAAGGGGTACTCCGTGAATGAGCATATAAACTGACCCCTTTTAAGAAGTTTATTTAAATCGCCTACAGTAAAAATGGCATTCACTAAATGGAGGATACCGGTTCCTTTAACTCCCTTGGAAACTAGTACCCCATAGTTGTTTTGCTTCTTCCCTAGAGCAAAACAACTTCTGCCTGTATCTTGGGAAAGTTCTAGCTAATTTCCTGTGTTTTTCTTTTGTCTTGCCCATTATTTAAACAGATGAATCCGCTTTATCTTGGCCCCTTTCTCAATGTAGTACTAAAAGAAGATGAGAAGGAAGCACATAGCTAGAGAGCATCATAAGTGGATTCCATGGAAGTTAAGGACAAAATTATGTGCAGAGGAAATGTTTAATCTGAATATCCTTCACGTTAAAAATTATAATTTAATACTCACAAAAGGTTCTATATTTACTGCATTAAAATCTCAAATCCCTTACCTGCCCCAGAAAGGGACAGATTTAAAAGAGACAAAGGTAGTTCATGCTTCCTCACGTTATCCCAACCATGTGCTTCAAACCTAATGCTTGTGGTGAAAGGATAGCTCAGCATATTGACAGTAAGGGGGGTCGATTAGGGGGGTGACTTTTTACCAAGTTCTTTCACACTTACTGATTGGTCAGCATGTTTTGCTGCCTTTTTTGCAGTTGAGCAGTCAAATACATCAGCGCCTTTTATTCTCCTTTCAGTTTAGATCAAGGATATGAAATGTTAAGCCTGCTGATAGGACATAGGTTGAGTATTTCCTTAACCAAAGTTATGCTGACAATTTTGAAGTTAACTTGGCAATGTTTCTCATGCTTCTGTAATAGGGGATTAAAGTTAATGGCACAGTGATTAAGAGAAAATACTTCATGTAAACAAGGACCCAAGTTACACTTGTTGTGGAAACAATCATGGAATTGACTGCCTTGGTGAACACAAAATCTGCTGTACTATTATGCTAACATTAGGCCAAATTATGGCTTCTCTTATGCTCATGTGCTGTAGGGTGGAGAGGTCTCTGGGGGAATTTTCTTATGTCTAGCACACATATGGGAAAGGCAGCCATGACTGGCTGCAGGTCGGAAGACAGCAAGACAGAGGGGACTGAGTGGGTGTGTCTAGTGGGACCACAGCACAGCCTATTTGCTTACTAGAATGGACATGCTGGGCAGGGGGATGTTGGCTAGCACTTTCTACATAGGCGCCAACTCCATGGGTGCTCTGGGGCTGGAGCACCCGTGGAAGAAAGATAGTGGGTGCTTAGCAGCCCCACCGATCAGCTCCTCTCCCTCCCTCCAGTGCCTCCTGCTTGCCGGTGATCAGCTGTTCAGCAGTGTGCAGGAGGCACTGGGGGAGAGGAGGAGGAGCGGGCGCAAGAAGAAGTGGGGGGAGGGGAGGAGTGGGGGCGGGAAGGGGGGGGTGGGAGCTTGGAGGTAGGGGTGGAGAGGGGGCGGGACCTGGGCAGAGTGGCGGTTGAGCACCCCCCCGAGAACTCAAAG
Organism: Mauremys mutica; assembly: GCF_020497125.1. Taxonomy (NCBI): domain Eukaryota; kingdom Metazoa; phylum Chordata; order Testudines; family Geoemydidae; genus Mauremys; species Mauremys mutica. The sequence goes on along the minus strand of NC_059072.1, from coordinate 204,539,239 downwards.
TTGGCGCCTCTGCCTTTTTAAAGGTACAGCAAAGGCTGCGTCTCACCATGGGCCTGATTCAATGCCTATTGAATCAAGAGCCTCATGTGGCCTTTAGATAAGTCCCCATATTGCCCATGTGCCTCCAAGCACTGCTGTCCAAGTAGGGAATCTTCTGCCGCTCCCTACTGGGACTCAGCCATCCTCCCTGCCGTGCATGGGTACCCACTGAGTTATGCATGGAACATTGCTTGATATTCGCTATACAAGTTTCATATGAAAATGGTATAAATATTTATCTTAGTTTTTAAAAGCCCAGAATAGGCAAATCATTGATTCAGTGTTAACTGTTGGTAAACTTACACAAATGTTACATGACACATTTTTGACACTTGAAATTCACTCAAAAGAAAGGATTATTAGTGGCCACGAGAAAGAATGTGAAAAGTGTTACTCCTCCACATAAAACACAAACATTAGGAGTTCTTAAGAAGATTAAAATGTATTTCTGCCCAGTCTGAGCTCTAATACATGCATTTCCAACTGGGATCTTGAGGAACCTGCTTTACAAAGAATCCACCTGAGCAAAAGTTAAATTTCCCCCATAGAAGTAGCAGAGAACACCTATTGGCACACTGGAAAATTTATTGTTAAGTGCAGGGGAAAAACAATGACAATTAATAGATTCTCTAAAAGACTAGAACATGAATCAAAAAGGGCACGGTGTCCTTCTCAGATGTTTGTTCATTACTTATAGAGAGTTACTACATTGCTGGCAGACGCCTGGAATTCTAACAAGTCAATACTAGAGCTCTGTGGGATTTCTCTCTCTGGCCTTTTGTGTCTGTATTGAGTGAGGGTTGATGGTATAGGGTAATGCAATTTTCCGAGCCTTTTTTTTAAGCAAGAGAGACTAATGAGCAAGGTCAGGCACCAAAGGCACTAGACAGAGCTTTCTTCAATCATTTCTTTTTTCCATCTAATGAAAAATAGAATTTCAACTTTTCTTTTACATAGGGGGCATTGAACCAGCATCTTATTTTGAACTTGAGGTTTTTGAGAAGAAAGTATGGTGCCCCAGGGACTTAGGGAAGGATTGTGATTGTTCAAAATACAGTGCCTTCCTGTGTTCCCCTTTGGATGGAGAGATTCCAAACTGCCCCAGTGGAGGGTCTACCTTCAAGACACAATCTACCCTTACACTATATACAGGCAAATAAACTGTAGTAACAGAACTTTAAGGGTGATACCATGATCACCTCCTTTATGGAGTATGTCCCCGATTAGCTTTTAGCTGCAACCCCTTACGCCTTGCCCAGGCACCAGAAAGGAGAATATGCAGTGATGTCACAAAGGCGGAAGGACTTTGTTAAACTTTGCTGAAAGTTTAGCAAATGCCCACTGAGCATGACCAGAAGTGGCTTTATGGCTTTTATTAGTTTATAATGGAAAAATGTATTCCATATCTCAAAAAAGGAGGATGGATTTTGCTTGAACCTCAAAAAAATAACCTTCAGGCAGAGAAATGCTATGAAGTACTAGAATGGTAATGCCCAGAAAGGTATTTCTTAGAAAAAAAAATGTCCACTATTTTAGATTCTTGTGGATTCACAATATTTCTGTGATATTCAAAAGGTGAAAAAAATGGTCTATTTTTCAATTAAAACCTTTGCAATTAGGAAAATGGAAATGTTTCCAGTGTGAAGGGGATAGGAAAACAAAGAAGATTGTGGTGGTTGTGAGTTTTTGTCTATTTGTTTTCACTTAGTTTTGACTTGGTGCCTTTTTTTTCAAAACTGCAATTTAAAATCTATTTTATTAGGGAAGAGTGGGCATTGATTTAACAAACAACTTGCAATCGCAATTAGAAATATATTAAACTCAGTAGGAGCCTAATTGAATCCAAGAAATAAAGGCTTTTCCCTCAACTAAGTGGTGTTTGTGTGCGTGTATGGTGAGTAAATACATCAAAACAAAAGTTAAGACTATTAAGGTGGCAAAGTTAAGTACTCAGAAGTTAAGAAATACCAGAATTAAGGATGCCTGGGCAACCTTAATTCAGCTCTGTTGTGCATGTGCATTACGGTTATCTTTAATCACGTGATCATAAACTATTCTTCCCAGAACCTCTGTCTCCTACAGTGGACAGGATGCATGATGCTCAGTTAATGAACAAGTGTTTAATATTTTGTTTTAGCTTCATTGTTCAATGTGTGTCTCCAGGCCTTATTTACTGCACACAATTCAAACCCTGCTCTGAAGACAGAAGTATTAATTTCTTCCTGGGCTTTTCTGTGGCACTCATCATATAGTGTGTTTAATTAATGAGTGTTTAATTAATCTTCGCAAAAGTTGGGTGAGGTGAGGGGATGGTGTTATCCCCATTTTACAGATAGGGAGCTAAGGCACAGTCAAAGGTGTCTGCTAATTTTGGATGCCCAATCTGAGACTCTTAGGGCGTAATTTTTTTTTAGTGTTCTTAGCATTACATATGTGCAAAGCACAGCTCCTATTAACTCCAGTTGCAGTTGTGAGTACTAAGAACTTCTTCAAGCCAGACCCCAGGATTTCTAGTCAGGCCCTCAGAAAATGAGGAACAGACACTTAGTGACTACCTGGCATCAAACAGGAACTCTGTGGCAGAGTAAGAGAGTAAATTCCAGATCTCCAGGGCAACAGTCAACTGTCTTAGCAATGAGACCCTCTTTCTCTTCCTGCAGTGCCCTACCTCATTCACTAAAAATCTTCCAACTTATATAATAAATAAGGCAGCCACCCCCATTGTATGACCCTGATTCATCCCCTGAGATGAATGAGGCAGGTGAACTGTGGAAAAATAGTATGTGATCATTTAATTAAAGACTGTATCATGATGCATATATATAAGGGGGCTGAATTAGGGTTGCATGGGCAACCTTAATTCTGGCTTTTCCTAACTTTTTACATGGCAACCTTAATGTTCTTTTAATAAAATTTGTGTGTGTGTGCACACGTGTGCTATTTCCTAGGTTTTTTTTAAATCAAACAGAAATTCTATCAGGTGGAACCATTTTGACATCCATCCAGATCATAAGCAAAGTTGGAACATTTGGATCCACCACCCTGAACTCTGTCATTTGAGCTCACAGAGTGACTGAAAGCAATAGTAGGTTGTCATCCTCTACCTGGATCACCACTGGAGGAGGATAAAGCCACACTCAATAAAGGAGCGTGAAAGAGAGAAAACTTTCTTGGCTTCTGCTAGAGCTGCCTCCCAGCTGCTAAGCACTTTGTTAATGGTCTTAGACACTACTGATCCCTATCTGAGAATTTGGCTGGGATTGTTAAACAGTGGACACTGCAGACTGGTGGCAGCTCCAAGGTGATGGCCAGTGCACAATGGCATAGTTTCAAAATGATAGGTGGCTCAGAGCAGTGGCAGTGATGTGGAGCAGTGGCAGAACTAGACAACTTAGGTTGAAGCCACAGAGAGAGCGGCAGCCCACTCAAAGGAACTCTGAAATCACCCCAACTGGATTAGGTAGTAGAGCCCTGGAAGCAGCCCAGGTACACACTGAATTGGTCTTGCCAACTGAAACTCACTATCTGATGTAGCCCACGAAAGCTTATGCCCACATAAATGTGTTAGTCCCTAAGGTGCCACAAATACTCCTGTTCTTTTTGCGGATACAGACTAACAGGGCTACTACTTTGATACCTGGTGCCGTGAGCCCCTTCTTGGCCTCTGCCACTGGAATACTCTTAGGGTCACACTGAGGCCAAAAACACCTGTTTCCATCTTCTGCGGGGCAGGAGACTGACCTTTCCTCTCTGAGGCAGACCTTGCTATGGCCCTCCGTGCTTTTGTTACTAGTCGACTAACTGCAAAGGTCTCCCAGAAATTTCAGCTTGCGAAAAATACCTGCCTGCTTTCTAAGCAAAGTAGCCTGGTGAATGTATATGACTCCAGTGCTGTGCAGTAGCTACTAGTAAGTAGTCTTCTGGCTGATATGCAATGTCCTGGCTACCTCAAAACCTAGAAAGACCTGGACTCCACCTTGCTCAGAGATCATCTCCCCATTTCTGACCTGCCACATACCCTGTGCTTGTATGGGAGGTTTAAGCTAATGGCCAAAAAAAAAAAAAAGCTGAAGGAAACTGGAGGCAGAAGCCCTGACCTTCCAGTATGTTCCAGCTGAGGTAGCCCTAAAGTGGGCTTCCCCAGTCACATGTGATTCCTCCTGCAGCTCCTACTCCACACTCTCTGCCTGTCACAGGCACCAGGGCTTATTGATAAGTACTAGTTCCATTTCCTCTGTTGTTTGGTCTAGTGGCAGTGTCTTCCAATTCAAAATTTTGTTGCTGAGCTGGGTCAAGGAGTGGTAGCTTCTCATATTATACATAGAAGAATGGTTTTTTGCTTTTAACCAAGCCACACACAGTGTATGCAGATACTACGGTGCCATGTAAATATTTATAACAACTAAATGAAACACTGATATGTGTAAATTACAGCGCAGTATGAAAAAACTTGCAAGTAAAATATCAGCGTACAGTTACTCTTATAAAAATGAAATTATTTTGTGCCTAGCAAGATAAGATTATAATGAATTAATATGGTTTGAATATACAGTGAATCACAGCTTCTTTGTAGAAAATATTTCCCAAGTACAGTAATTCCTCACTTAACGTCATTGGGCTTAATGTTGTTTCGTTGTTATGTTGCTGATCAATGAGGGAACATACTCATTTAAAGCTGTGTAATGCTCCACTCTTATGTTTGGCTGCCTGCTTTCTCCACAGCTGGCAGCCTCCCTATGCCCCCGCCCCAAGCATCTCCCGCCTGCCGGCAGACCCCCACGGATCAGTGCCTTTCCCCTCCTCTCCCCGCCTCCTGCCTGGCTTGCACGTTTTGGAGGCAGGAGGGAGGGGGGAGGAGTGAGGACTGGGTGCGCAGGCTCCCCCTCCCTCCCCTGCCTCCTGAATGCCGCAAGCCAGCTGATTGCCCTGGGCAGGGGGAAGGCGCGAGGACTCGGCGGGCCTCCCCCCTCCCTCCCGCCAGAGGCAATCAGCTGGCTTGCAGCGTTTTGGAGGTGGGGGGGGAGGAGCGATGACTCCGCGCGCAGGCTCCCCCTCCCTCCCCTGCCTCCTGAACGCGGCAATCAGCTGGCTTACGACATTTAGAAAGGAGGGAAGGGAGGGGGAGGAACAAGGATGCAGCATGGGAAGTAAAGGGGGAGGAGGACGGGGGGGAGAAGAGGCGGGTCAAGGGTTGGGGCTTGGGGGAAGGGATGGAGGGGGTGGGCTGAGGGTCAAGCCCTCTGCCCCTGGTGCTTGCAGAGTAGGGGAAGCTGCCCTGGAACCTAACCCCCCCCCTCCCATTTACATTAATTCTTATAGGGAAATTGGATTCACTTAACATCGTTTCAGTTAAAGTCGCATTTTTTAGGAACATAACTACAACATTAAGTGAGGAGTTACTGTACAGGAGCAATGATGATCTTTTACTCAGAGAAATCCCACCAAGAACTATTGTAACAAAGCAAAGCTAGCCTGAGCTTCACACTACAAAAGACAAAGGTCCTGATGCTTAGGAAGTTAACGCACCATTAATGTACAGTATAACTGAAGATGTGCAGGTGAAAGAGTCTCTGACTTAGATTTTGTGTGTGAGAGAGAGAGATGCTCTTGTTCCAATACATTCTCAGATATGAGGGTTAGGGGGAGATTTGTGAAAGTAGAAACTATTTGGAAGAAATAGTCCATTTGTGATTATAAAGGCTAACACTCTACCATTAACTGGATAGCAATTTGAGATCTTTAATTTAGATTAGAACCTTAATTGCTTTGGGACTGACTAGAATAGATAAGGAATAAATTCCAAAATCATGTATAAACACATTGTGTCCCTGGATATGAGCCCAGCTTTTAATATGCTTGAAATTCAAACAGGGCTATTTATTTATATTGCCCTATACTTACTGTGTTACTAATAAAGGGTTTTCTCAATTGTCTACTGGGAAGTATCAGTTGTTTCACTAATAACTAATCAAGAATGAATAGTTTCCATATGCAGAGCGGATCAGTAATCTATGGGACCATATGGATTATTAAGACAAATATAACGCTGATGGAATTCAAAGTGCAGAAACAGAACTCAAGTATCTAATTTATTATTAATTATTACTATTAAATAATATTAGTATCATTGCACACAATTGCTGGAAGTTCTGATCTGCCAGTTCCACACTTTAGTATGCCAGCTATCTCCTCACACAAGCAGCTCTGTTCCCTCTCTCATGGTGCTGCTTACACCTGCAGTGTCCTCCCTGACTCTGTAGGTAGTCAAGTTTCCTCCTCTTTTTAAAATTCTACTTCAAAACCATGTTGTTTCCACAGTCCTTCCTACTCCAACCCCATTGCTCTAAACTCTGACGCAAGTGAAATAAAATTGGAAATAATGTACAAAAGCTAATAGACTCAGAACCTTTTCGTATTGCATCGTGTTGAGCACCGGCCCCAGTCCTGCAAACGTTTACACACAAGTGGACCCATGAGGTCAGTGGAATTACTCACATGTGGAAAGTTATTCATGTGCATTGTGTGTGTGCAGGATCAGGGCCAGAAATAGTAAGCTTACTTTGTTAAATTAACAACAACAATAATAATAGCACTGGGGTGGTGGTGGTGAATAATTTAGTGCTTATGAAAATGAAGAAATAAATATATTGGACAGAGACCATCATAGTATAGGAACAAATTTTTCCTGTACAAACTTCCCACTGCATGTGAAAGGCAGTATTATGGGTAGGCCACTGTGCAAGGTGTCACATCCATTAAGGAAAGCCACTCTTCTCACTGCCATGCTGATGCCATCTTCTAACTACCTTCTCTGTCCCACTTCAGTCCTTCAGCTGCAGCAATACATGGGGCTCAAGCTCACCCTGGCCAGCCCTCCCTTCGGCTGGCTCTCTAAGCCTGTGAATCCGCCAACCACTGGCAGCAATCCCTTGGCATGATGTCTTCCAGCTTGTGCTTGCCCATTCTCCTTCAACCACACACACATACTCCCAGCATCTTCCAGCCTACTCCTTCTGGCAGCCTTCTGTTCTCCTACATTACAGCTTAAGTCACAACCCTTTAGTTCGCCTTTTTCTACTTTTGTATACAAGGATTCACATGCATTATAATGGACTCAGTCATGGTTTTGCCATGAGCACCGAGCAAAGGACAATCCATGGTTGCCCTGCCCCTGGACAGCTAGTGACTCTGAGTAGCTGTGCTAGTCAGCGTGGTGAGGGGGGTGATGCAGCCAAGGCTCTGCCCACTTGCACCAGAGCAAGGGTTGTAGCAGCCTCACTAAGGCTTCTCTGTTTCCCATGCAGTGCAATTCGGGATTAACATAAAGGGGTGCTAAACACACGCTGAGCTGCCCTCTGAACTTATGTCAGCAGCTGGAAAAATGCAGTTTTCCACTTAGCTGAGTGCAACTATTGGCTTTGGGACTCACATGCAAACTTAGTATCTTTTGTGCTGGTTACTCCAGTACCTCCTCTAAAGCAAGATGGTAAACATTGGGAAGGATTTGGGGGTACATCTGGAACTAAACATGATCACTCAATGACTGAGAGGGGGAGAGAGAAGGTAAAAAACCCCACAGGTAAGTAGCTGGAGGGTCACTGAGTCAAGAGAATAATAGAAGACGGGACCCAACCTGGGATGGATTGGAACACTAAATCTCTTCTCTATCCAGGACACCAGTTCAACTGGAAATAGCCTTGATTTCAATCCTAACCTGTAGCACTTATGCCATTTGAAATGCTGGCACTCCCTTGAGCAGGGACTTCCAATTATACCAAATTACATAATGATTGTAGAGCATCAGGCTAAATGCATTATGCCAGCAATACGCAATATATTAGAATCATAAAAACCTTTGGAAGATGATTAATAGATTATCAAATTATTAGCAGAAGAACTATATAAATGGGGAGGCATTTTTCATTTCCAAAAACAAGTCTTCTATGGGGAAAGAGTAGTTCTATGAATTAGTTCATGTAGTCAAAATAAAAGTGATGTTGCTGCTTTAGAATGTACTGGTAACTAGTGTTGTGTACTGATTTCTTTCCTTCCTAATTTTTCACTTCCACTAAATTAGAAAGTAAATTGCTGGGCTGCTCCACTTTTATCAGGCTTTTTAGACGTATGCTGTTAGAGGTTTTGAACCCTGAGAATGACATCATGTGTTAGTGTAAATCAACTTAGCTCCATTGACTTCAATGGAACTAGGTTGATTTACACCAGCTATGAATCTGCCCCTGAGTCTGCATATAAACTCCCATAGAGTCCCTAAAGATACTGGGCCAAATTCATCTCTGATGGAATGCCATTGACTTCACTGGGTTTCTACTATGGATGAAGTTGGCTCATACTCCCATGTCAGCAGCAAGACAGAATCCCAACAGTGTGTGTGGTAGGAAGGTTTTTAAATGTTACCTCTGTCATTTGAAAGGAGCAAGTCAGTAGGTGTCAGGTATGTGCCAATCACAGGAAGCGGTCTCATTGCTTCTGGTATGTGGTGAAGCAGCACACTGATAATTATAAGCTGACTTCAAAAAGAAATATGGTACTTGTCAAGGGCATAATTTCAGTTACGCCCTTACTCACTAACATTTGACAGGCACTTAAACACATTTCTGAGTGAGCTAAGCAGCAAAAAATTGGGACATGTCCAAAGTTTCCTTTATTTCAATGTATAACTACTATAAAAAAAATGCCCATTCTGGGCTCTAAGGCCCAGATTTTTAATATTTCAATGCCCAACTGATTTAGCAGCCTAAGTCTCATTTTCAACATGATTTAGGCACTTACATGTCTAAGTCTCACTGAAAGGCAATGGGACTTAGGTTCTTAAGTCAATTAGGCACTGCAATGGTGTGACTAGCAATGCCTAAATACCTTTACAATCTGGGCCTAAGTGACTGACATAATTAAAAGTACAAATGAACTAAGACAGCCTCTTACCCAGAACAGATTCAGTCACCATGAATTAGTGTGGAAAGCTGAGGCAAAGAGCACAATGCAAAACCAGAGTGTGACAGAGGAGAGATTGAGAGAGAGGCACTTTCTGCTCTAATTTCTGAAATACAAGGGTGTGTGAGAAAAGACAGTACTTGAGAAGCAGTGCGGTCTAATGGCTAAGGCACTCAACTAGAAGTCAGGTGACCTGGATTCTATTCTTGGCTCTATGCTGACCTGCTGTGTACAGGGGCGGCTCTAGGAATTTGGCCGCCCCAAGCACGGCGGCACACCGCGGGGGGGGGCGCGCTGGCGGTTGCCGGTCCCGCGGCTCCGGGGGACCTCCTGCAGACGTGCCTGTGGAGGGTCCACCGGAGCTGCGGGACCAGTGGACCTCCCGCAGGCATGACTGCGGAAGGTCCGCCGGAGCCACCTGCCGCCCTCCCGGCAAAATGCCGCCCCAAGCGCGCGCTTGGCATGCTGGGGTCTGAAGCCGGCCCTGGCTGTGTGACTTTGGGCAAGTGACTTGACCTCTGTTTCTCCACCTATCCTTTGCCTGTCTTCTCTATTTGGGGGAAGGGGTGGCAGGGACTCTTTTACTCTGTGTAGGTACACCATCTAGCACAATGGGGCTCGGTTGCACTAGACACTTCCATAGTACAGTCATAAGTAATAATAATTAATGAAGCTATCTTCTATTTTTCTATAGGCTGCCTCCCACCTGTGTGCTGTAGAGCCACTGCAGTTCTGATTTTCTCACTCCGTAACAATGGTGCAGGGACCTGAGCCAGGATTTCCCATGAAAAGTGCTCCTTATGACCCTCATTTTCAGAAACGGGCTTGAACTTTTGCGTGTGCCTGACTTGCAAGCATGCAATGGCCAGTAAGCATTTACAGATTCACATTCACATAGGTATGTATGCATTCAAATCTCCAACTTGCACGCATGCCTTCGGTAGTGAGCTCCCAAAAGTGTGGCTAATTTTTTTGAAAATGTGGACTTATCTTCTCCTCTGTGCCCCATTTTAGATCTCTTCCAAATACAACCATACACACAAGCATAAGGAAACAAACACAAAAATCTGTATAAACTAATCAAGCTATTGCTCCTGCAGTCTGGAAAAAAGAGAGAGAGAGAGACAGTTATTGTTATCTCTATTTTTAAACACTTGGAAGGCACTCAGACACTATGATGTTGAGGGCCATATAAGTACCTACACAGATTTGCTGCAGGAGCATCAGACGTGAGGATTTTTTTCTGTCCCATATGTTCCAGCTAGTTGGCTTTCTGCTGAGGGGGCCTTTAAAGGAAGAATGGTAGAAATTTCTTTTAAAAGGTTCAAAATTTCAGGTAGAGTTTGGGGAGTTGAAGTAGTTCTTGTGTGTTTTTTTATTCCCTTGGGGACTTCTGAGTTTGGTGTGCTTGTCTGGGAACATTTCATCAGATGAAAAAGGAATCTTTCTGTTCCAATGTGTTGGGTTTGGGGTTTTTTTTTAAACAGTGTCATTAAAAGTCACATCAGATAAACACACACACACTTTATATACAATGCTGTATTCTTTGTATTAGGGGGTATATTTATTTGGTGGAGTCACTGCAATCCATGATAAATGATACAAGAACTGATAACTTCCTGTGCAGAGAGAGAACACTGACCAGACTATACAGTCACTGCTGTGCTGATTTACTTGATGCAACTTTTAATAAGGTACTGGTTAAGAAAACATGTGGAATTGAGAGTTCTCTTTATTATTTGATGAAATATTCAGCTGCAATGTAGCAATAAAAAGCAAAATGATACTAAACATGTCAAAGAAGAAAGAAACAAGAGCAGTATCTTCTCTCCCAGATGCTATATCAATTTTTTAAATCATAGATTTTTTCATATTTTTTCTTAATATTCCCTCAGTCCTCTCCAAAAAAACCACATCATCATTTTGTGTATGTGTGTGTAATTTCAGAAGGTGTGGATTGTATTTAATGCACACAGCAAAAGTTGTGTTAACACTAAATAAACCATATATAAGCAATTGTTTTTGGTTTGAAAGTTTTGGAGAAGATTCTTGACTGCTGATTTTTCTCTCTAGGTAACTAAGCACACAGTGCTCTTCTGATCAGAAACTGTACCTAGCCTTGCACCTCAGAAGTGGAAACTCACCTAAGAGAGGAAATGTAATTCATTTGTAACTCCGTCACACATGGAAGATGTGAGAACAGCCTAAGAGTGCTAATATAAAGGACAAGATTGGCTATATCTAAGATATGCTGGCTGAGGTGAGGAGATAGGAAGGAGGAAGACAGTGTGAGATACTGAACATCTAGTTGGGGGATCAGATCTGATTACTAAAGGAGTAACAGTCATGGGGAGGACATAAATCTATAAAGACCTGTTTGGTTTAGCACCTGGTTACCTGCATGACTGGCTCTCCTCCTAAATGCTGTCTCAGCAGATAAGTCACCTGGAGTGTTGTTTCTATGGTCCTTAGATATGAATGGCTGGTGGCTCAGTATAGGGCCCTCAACTTTGGAATTTGCTTCCCACATTGGTCTGAAAGAGACTGAGTTTGTTGATCATTAGAGCATGGTGCAGGGCCCACCTGTACTCTCAGCGTGCGACTGTTAGGAATTATATACATAATGTATGGTTAAGTTAACTATGGCAGGGATTTAGATACTTTTTTATGCACACTTAGTTAAGGTGTTGTATAATTGTAATTGATGTCCATGTGCCTATGGATGTTCTTGAGAGGGTATTTTTGCAACTTTAAGAGGTGAGGCTTGGACACGAGGCCAAATTCTGTGCTGACTGACACGTCATGCGTCCCGATTGACATCAGCTGGGCTTTAAAGGGTATAAGGTGGTGCAGAGTTTGACTGCTGGAATCTGTGGATCAGAAGTGGAAAGGAGGAGGAAGATATGTGTTACTGATTTGGACATCACATTCTGGAAAACATCACTTCTAAGGAGAGGACACTAGTAAAATACAATGATGAAAACAGTTGAGGACATGTGTACTGCATGGTCACTTCCCCCTGCCACTCTACCTAAAACCCAGGAAGCTCAATATTAATTAGTTTCAGACACTGCCACCTTACCTAACTTGTAACTGGTGCCATGGGGTAAAATGCCAGAGATAGCCTCAGTCTGGAAAGAATGTTTTACATTGATTCAGCAAATGCCTGCCAGACCATTTTTCACATGAGCAGCATGAGAGAGAAGGTCAAAATAAACAATGCTGTAGTATATAATGCAGTGTGATAGCTCAGTCACGAACCTCCCTTGTGCCAAAAGGACATGACATCTATAGCTAAGCAAATACTACAAAACATATTCCATGAATATTCAATTTGAATATGTAAGCAAATTAGCTTCAGAGGTGTTCCCTTCCCTTTTGAGTTCATTTTCCACAAATAACAAGGTTACTTGCAGGACTGCACCCAGAAATAATAAATGTTGAGTGTGTATTGGAAAATGTTAGTGGGAAGTGAATTCTGAGTTCCTAAACACAAGTATTTGCCCCATTAATAACTATGGGCCCCAGCCAAGGATTCTGGTGCCATTGTGCTCTGAATTGCACACAAGTGAATGCAAACATGATTGATTCGTCTTCTCGACACAGCAATTCTATAGTTGTCCCCAGTTCTCAAGCTCTCCTACGTTGTGCAAGTACTCCCTAAGTCCTTGTTTGGACAAAGCCATTACAGAATGGAGTGCTGACTACAGTGCATGGGAATAGCTGGTTGGAGAGTTATGATGGATATTTCCATGCCTATTAATAATTCACACAATGATGAGAAGCACAGCATGATGACTTCTTCGCATGTGTTGTAAAATATGGCATATAAGCATTCATATTTCAGGGAGTTCAGATTGTGTTGTTTCAAATGTGAAAGAAGAAATATAGATAAAGACTGAAACAGAAGTGATGGAATGCAAAATAGCCCATAGCCTGAGTTCTTTAAGCAAAAGTTCAGTTGTGGCCATGGCATATCGTAACCCTTGGGGACTATGAGATCCAGACCACAGTTCCACTAGCATCTCTATGGACACACTCTGAAGCAGAGACCATACATCAAATGAGTATTTGAGAAAGGAACAGGAAGTTGGAAAGAAGAATGGCATTTGTTAAATGATCACCCTAGCCCCGCAGGGTGGGTCTACTCTACCTGCCAAAAGAGTTAACGAAAACTGTCCTACTTTTCTCTTGACTCAGCAGTCCCAGAAAGCTGTCACAATAGTCACATGAAAATACATACAATTTGTAATTGTAGTTATTCATAATGTTTGATGGTAGAGTTGACATATGGAGAAAGTAATTTACAACCATACAAAAATAATAATTGGGTACCTCATGCACTTTCAGAAGATAAGTAGGGGCTCTATTAATAGCAAAAAAGGATGTTTCCAAATTTAAAGACAGAGCCCACTGGTTCTGATGCAATTATTCCCCTGCAGAATGTGCTAGGTTGTAAAGAGTTGTTTGTATGGTGACAGCTTGTAATTTATGTAAGAAGAATGTAGAATGATGTGAAATGAGGTGAACGGTGACAAGTGCTGAGCTATGGAAAACCTCTTTGTGACATCACAAGACTAGTAAGCACAAGGAGGCCATGCACCTGGAATGGATAGGAAATAAGTACTACTTCTTTGACTACTATTTTCCACTAGAATAGAAAGTACACTTAAAAACACACTTTGCCAGATTCACCAACATTGGTAAACGAAATGTAAATTACACCTCCCTGCACTAGACTGGCTCCATGTGCCCAGGTGAGATTTATACCATGAGAGGGCAAGCGGTGATAGCGTTTCTGTCTTCCACCAAGGGGGAGCAGCTTTAAATTATGGCAGGGGTGCCATAGCAGCTCTGCTAGTAGAGACTGTTGAAGGGATACCATGAATCAGTAAATCCCCTGCCAATGGTGGCAATGCTCCCTTCTTAGCCAGTGCCTCCCTCTGTCTGAGCTGTGCCTGGCCCTCTGTACATCTTCCAGTCAAGGCTGGTAGTTCGGGCTGCTTTGAACCTTCCTACTGCTGGGGCTCTATGCATGAATCATAGAATCATAGAATCTCAGGGTTGGAAGGGACCTCAGGAGGTCATTTAGTCCAACCCCCTGCTCAAAGCAGGACCAATCCCCAACTAAATCATCCCAGCCAGGGCTTTGTCAAGCCTGACCTTAAAAACCTCTAAGGAAGGAGATTCCACCACCTCCCTAGGTAACCCATTCCAGTGCTTCACCACCCTACTAGTGAAAAAGTTTTTCCTAATGTCCAACCTAAACCTCCCCCTCTGCAACTTGAGACCATTACTCCTTGTTCTGTCATCTTCTACCACTGAGAACAGTCTAGATCCATCCTCTTTGGAACCCCCTTTCAGGTAGTTGAAAGCAGCTATCAAATCCCCCCTCATTCTTCTCTTCTGCAGGCTAAACAATCTCAGTTCCCTCAGCCTCTCCGCATAAGTCATGTGCTCCAGCCCAACTGAAGCTGGTGTAAACCAAAGCTTAATCTGTCTTATGCCTCGGAGAGCAGTGCCACAGTCCAGTTAAACATTGCTTTCTCGCTGGTGTCCTCAGTTTATCATCTCTTGTTTCCCTCTTTCTATGGGCAGACAGGGGACCTTGTTCAAACAGTAGCAACTGTGCTGAATAATGAGGACATCAAACATACTGACTTCATAGGTAGCTGAGTTTAAGATGATATGCTACTTCAAGTCCTGCAATGAAGACAGATATAAATTTAGGGCAAAAATTTCAAACATAAGTGAATACATTTTTAGGTCCTTACACTCATATTTAGACATCTAAACGAATGTGGCCTGGTTTGCAGAAATGTTGAGTACTGCCAAATCTCTCTGAAATCTGTGGGGAGATGCATCTGCTTTCCGTGCCTGTGCAAACCCAAGCATTTTTATTTAAGTGCCTATAGGGTTTAATAGGCTATTTGGAAAGATTACGAATGACAAAATATCAGTAAAACAGAGAATGATTTTTTTCACTTTTCTGTGTAAGTAGCACAAGCAACCTTGTCTCCTAAGAACATTAATTTATTGTGCCATTTTCCTAATAATAATGTTATTCTTCCCCACTCTTGGATAACAAGCTTCTTAATAGCACTATTGTAAATATTGGCCAAGAAGGATACTCGGGCCTTGTCTAGAGACCACTGAAGTCAATGTGAGTCTTTCCATGGGCTTTGGATCAGTCCATGATGGTATCACAATGGTAAAATTTCAGTCTTCAGCGTGACTTGATCATAACCTGTAGAAGAACACTAAGCCAAGCCACAGCTACTTACAATTGTCAGGCGAGATAAATATCTTTAATAATCTAATTCTGCTGCCACTGAGGTCAATGTGACTTTTGCCCCTGAGCTCCAGCTGAGTGGTATTATTTAATATTTCTATTATAGTAGGATTCAGTGGCCCACTGTGTTAACTGCTGCACATACACAAGAGGAGGACATGGTGTTGTGTGTTACACAGAGAATTGTCATCTTGAAATGTTTTGCAGAGAAATCCTGTCCTGTTTTGCACAGGTAGCCTGGGAGAAGAGACCTTTTTCTCCACACACTTCCCCGCTGGACCCACAGAGCAGCATGATAGAGTACGAAAGAGAGCAGCAGAAGAGAAGTCCAGCTAGTGCACCATGATCCCATAGGGGTCTAGTCAGGTCCCTAATTTGTTAGGAATATGATTTGTGCACATGATCTCCCTCTGCTACAAGCCATGCTACCCTGCACTGGCAAAATAGTTCTTGGAACTAGTCCACACTGCTCCACTCCATCCCTTTCCAATCTACACAGCTCACACCAGTGTTAGGTGCTGGGAGGGGATCTACTGCCTTTTCTGAAGCCCACTTTCTGCTGTTGCTCTTCTTCAAGAACCAACGAGCAATAGGGTCACCACAAAGCAGTCCCAGATGAGTGAATTTGGGGCTGTGACTATATTTCTCAAATGATAAAGGAGTCTTCTCACTGGGAGATTGGAACATGAGAAGTCTCAGCTGTGGAAGTCAAAATGAGATGTTGTTACCACGATAGGGTTGCCATCTAGTGGAGATCAAACCAGAACATACTATCATGAGTATTTACCAAGATGTCCACTAATATAAAAATGAGTCTTTAACACAGATTTCATTTCATTGTATGAGTTGTGCTGAGAGCAATGCCATTCATGTCTTCAAGGAGAGAGAGAGAAAATACAATGGTTCTTATGGTTGTTGGAAAGTTTTGCACAGTTTCCATTCATTGAAAAATGAGCGCCTTGTGATTGAACATAGAAGCAAAGTCTGTTGTTCCAGTGCTGGAGTGATGTGTTGCATGTGTGTTATACATTTGTACAAAATGAAATTAATAGGCCTGCAACTGTCCCATTAGTTTTGCTTATAAACAGTTGGTAGTTAGGGATGCATGAACTTACAATAAAAGACCAGATGGGCTTGAAATACCTCCAGACTTAGTATTGTATTTCTACCCATAGAGAAGGAAATGGATGGACAGAGGGAGCTGATAGAAACAAAGCTTTCTGCTGTGGTGGTAGCTTTCTGGCAGCAAGACTGAAAACAACAGGAAAGTGAGGCTTTCCACTGGGGAGGGGGATAGTGCTCAAACATTTAAAGGGACAGGACATCACAGTTAGTACCTGTGGGTCCAATAAAAATACCTCTAAGAAAATCAAACTTGCGCAGAACTCAAAAAAGGTGTTTGCTAATCAAATAAATTAACCTTCAAAAAGAGCAGCTGGAACCAAACTAATTCTTCTCCCATCACTATGCCACTGCAATCAGTATGTAAAGTATAAGAAAATGAAAGGAAAGCAGAGCAAAGAAATGGGCTTATTTGTCCCACAAAATGCCCTTTTTTTATTGGAAACTGTGATGGGGAGTGAAGGGGTTAATCTGGGCCTGAGAGGCCACTTATGATACCTGGCTGCCTCTGGAGGGAGAGGCAGGCTTCACTGATCATGAAACCCAGCAAGGCAAAAGTAGGCTGGTTAGTATAAAGCCAGGGAGTTTAGAGCAAAAATAGGTTGCAGGGAGGGAGTCTGGAGTCACTCTCTGGGAACAGAGAGGTGGTGAGGAGAACACTCAGGGTGGAAAATAAACCCTGGGATTCTAGGTCTGAAAGAAGGGTCAACCCAGAGAAGTTAAGTGGAGGAAGCCCAGGGAAATAGCAGGAAGGAGTGGGATTGGGTAGATCTTGGCTGCCAGTTATAGGGTCCCTGGGCAATGCAAAGTGGTACAGGATCTGGTTTTGGAACAGAAGACTGCCTGACATGGCATATGGACAGCTTGTCTGGTGGGACCTTTGTTATCCCAGAAGGAGGGGGAGTGCAACTATATAGTGACCTGACCAGAAGGCCAAGTAACAAAGAGAGTGCACCCCATGTCACGGAGAGAGAGAAGGGTCACAGACTCAGCGAGAGTAACCAACAGAAGGGGGCACCAGATGGGGCACGAGCTAATTGACAGACCTAGCCACGAAGAGGCACACCTGTTTCACATAAACCTTTTTAAGCATATGACACATCAGCAAATAGAACAGCAACAACATGCATAGTGTTGTATATTTCTGCTATGGGCCCAAAATTCATTTCCCACAAACATTGCAAGAACAAAACTTCATCCGCACCAGTGTCTGCAAACAGGGATCTGAACATGATGAATCAAATTTCCACTTCTAATTCATCAGAATGCTTGAAAGTAATTATTTCTATGGTTCACCCAGTGCTAGTCTCCAGTAGCTCTTCCTGGTCCTCTTAACAGTTAGATCATTGGGTGGTGGAGGAAGAAGGGCAATGACCTAAGTTCCCTCTAAGCTGCGCAGTTGCGCAGCAGGCTATACAGGCACGCTGCCACATGGGCCTGGAGAGGAGAGAAGTAGGGAGTGGGTGAGGAGGGGAGCAAGTTGGGGCGTGTTGGGTTGCTACAGGCCTGTCCCCTGTCCCCAGAGCTCCTGTCTCTGGGAAGAAGCACCTCTGCCCCGGAGCTGCTGCCGGCAGAAAGAGGGCTGCGGGGGAGTTCTCTGGCCCCAGCCCCAGGGCAGCCTGCACCCCAAATGCCTCATCCCCAGCCCTACCCCAGAGCCCACACCCCCAACCAGAGCCCTCACCACCACCACCACCCCTCCGCACCCTAATGTTCTGCGCCAGTCCTGAGCCACCTCCCACCTCCTGAACCCCTCATCTCTGGTCCCACCACAGAGCCTGCACCCCCAGCCAGATCCCTCACCCCCTCCTGCACCCTAAGACCAACTCTCTGCCCTCGCCATGAGCCCCCAAACCCCTCATCCCCCAGCCAGAGCCCTCCCCCCCCAACACACATCACCTCCATATTAGTGCACATAAAATTAATTCTGCACATGCATGGGAAAAATTAGAGGGAACATTGGCAATGACTAGTTTTAATGTGCTGTTTTCTTAGCATGACTCTGCAGCTGGACAGCCTTCAGTAAAGAGAAGGGGTTTCTTCCTTTAAAATGGAAAGCATCATCCTGACCCTGGAGAGAGCATCAGCAGAGATAATGGGTGGCAGCAGCAGCAATGGAAACATGCTTAGGGTGTTGACATTTTCCAGACTTCCAGCCAAAATATATTAAGGAGGCTGTATAGCGTGTGTAGGTATGTATACAATATATGCACAGCTTCCAAAGGAATAATTCACATTTGCTTAATTAACTAGGAGTACCTACAATACACAGTTTATGGAGCAAGATCTAAAGTTGTGGGTCCAACTTTCATTTTAATATATTTGCTGCCTCATTTTTGTTTAAAATTGAATTCCAAACGGGCAATCAGATTGTCCGTGACCCTCAGGCAAGTGTGTGAGGTTGAGATGACATAAAGGACCTTCACCCATCTCCCTGGGAGCCCCTGAACTTTATTTTATAGACAGGACACTCTTTGTTATCATTACATTACACAAAAAATGTTACTGACACCAAATTTGCTTACATTGTACATAATAGATAGTCAACACCATGCATAAAAAAGTCTCGTTTAACTAAAGATCTAATTTACTTTTGAACAAACCTTGCAGTCCTTATTCAGACAAAATTCCTGTTGAGACCAAAGGTCGGCAGGATTTGAGTCTCTGAGTCTGTATTAATTTAGGAGATTGGACAGTTTTATTCATGATGAAACACAAGGAAAACAATCTCAGTTTACAATGTGCAGCAACAGCGAAGAAAAAGACCTCTCCAATAACCTTACCAATAACTAAAATATTTTCTATGACGTCCTTTTAGTTAACTTGAGGACATGAATGACTTTGCTGTGTGTGTGAACTTGTGCAATGAAACAAAATCTGTGCCTAATGCGTCAACGTGTTAAAAAACCCTAGCAAAATATGTATTTCTCTTTCTTCTTTAATTTTTGTTAACTGTATAGCTTTAGAATATTTGGAACCTAGTGTACTGATTTCATTTCACTATAACTTTATATAAACAACACTGATGGGAAAATCATCTATCCTTAATAGGAAAGTAAAACAGAAATAACATCTCAGGATGAGTTAATCTCAAGAGGTACAGAGGTTCACTTCAGAATAACAAAATTGATAGGCATATCCAAACCTTATCTGAACAATATCTGAACAATCCAAATCTCTCAACTCTTGGGGGAAATGAGCTTGAAATCTTGTGAGAACAGGCTTGTTCATGCCTTTTTTTCAATTCTTCCTTCCTTCAGTTAGTTCAAAAGTGGGTGAGGTAATATCTTTTATTGGACCAACTTCTGTTGGTGAAAGAGACAAGCTTTTGAGCTTACACAGAGCTGCCGGGACAGTTTCTCTTTTGATTAGACTTGGGCAAAGAATTTGAAATGGACAATTTATTTGGTAAGTTTGGTCCTTTTCCTATTCATGAATTGTCCATAAGCTGACAGTTGCCCCATTTTTCAGCTGCATTAAAGCAAAGGTTGGTTAAAAAATGTTCTTCAAAAGTGTTTATAGATGGATAATTGGGTTTTTGAATAAGCAAAATTTTTGCTTTCTGCGGAAAATTGAGTTTTCAGCCATAAACTTTCAGGGGGTTGTTTGGTTGGTGGTTTTTTGTTTTGTTTTGTTTTATGAAAAGTCAAGTTTTCCATAGGATAAAAAGAAAAACATTTCCCAACCACCTCTATTTATAGTAGCTTTGTGCTTGTGATGGGATGTAAATCTCTTATTGGCACTGAAAGGGGTAAGGAGAGCTGGATATTCAATTAGTGCAGCTGGAGTGGGGACCAGTCCCAATTAAATAGGAGTCTTAGCTGGGCAAGGAGCTGGGTGGTTACTATAAAGAGAGGAAGCCCAGAGTAGAAGGGGACTGCAAGGAGAGAGAGACAGAATTCTGCAATCCCACTTGTAGCACTAGAGAATGGAGAGACTGGCAGGCTGAAAGAAAAGGCCCCGGGGAGAGTCTGTAGAGAAAAATCAACATTTTTTAAGATTACCTCTGCAACTGAAGGCTAAATTAAGAAGCACAAAAAGACACTTTATTTAGGCCTATACTTCCAACTTAGTTATTCTCATACTGGAAGATCTCTGGAAATGAAAAACACACACAAATACAAGTCTGGTTTTAGAAAATGAAAAGAAAAAGAGATTTTGTTGTTGCAAACTGCCTCCAGAGATCCTCTAAACTATTACATTGTAAACTTCCTGATCAACCCCTTCAGTCTGAAGTAGAAAGTCAAGAACTGCATCTCAGTTCACAAGCATGAATCTGTTGTTGTGTCACGAGTAAGTCAGGAAAACTATTAGTGCAGTACCACTGAAATTTTACCTGTAGTGGTAGCCAATGATATTTCCAGAGAAACTTTGCTTGAAACCAGCACAGCTGAAGACCCTGAAGATAAGCCGCAAACCAACAAAGCTAAAGATCCCACAGATGATCTTAAAACAGAAACCCAAAGACCCTCAGGTGATCAGGTCAAAGCAATCTTCCTGACGAAACACGTTTGAAGTTCCCATCTGATAAAAGTCACTTTCAAGATTCAGTTATTTCAACTGAGCAACTGTGTATGCTGATATGGACTGGTCCTTGACAGCCCACTAACAGTGATATGCCAAATGAACAGTTTAATTTCTTTCCCTACAACCCACCATTTTCCTTTTCATTTTACAGAATGAAAAATGCACTGCATGAAGATTTGCATATCAAGTGACTAGTATACTCATATCTTTCAGATTCTGCATACTGTCATGGTGTTGCGTGTTCGAGGATACAGAAACTCAAAAATCAACTTGGATAACAGGTTCTAGCTATTGGAAGATGTCTGTTCTTGGAGGAGCAGGCAGCATACTCAGTCACTTGTGGCAGCTCTACAGCTCATGAAGGGTCATAGTATCAATGTATGTTTTGATAAGGAAGCAAATGAAAACATCAGGAAATGGTATGTACTAAAATATTGCTTGACACAATCAAAGCTTAAGCTATTTTAGGTCTCCCCTTCCACAGCCACAGTGAAGTGCTGGAGAGTAATAATTGTGGTATTTACTTGAGCATCAATAAACTACTTGCCAGATGTAATACAACTTTCCCCCCAACATATTAGTGACACCAAGACAATCAAATATTTGAGCACAACAATTACTGATGAACGTAAGTCTTTTAACGTCAAAAGCCAGGAGGCACATACTTAA
Source organism: Mauremys mutica (assembly GCF_020497125.1). NCBI lineage: Eukaryota > Metazoa > Chordata > Testudines > Geoemydidae > Mauremys > Mauremys mutica. The sequence continues at coordinate 204,517,638 of NC_059072.1, read as the reverse complement.
TAGCCGCAAATCAGCTGTTTTTCACTGCCATTGTAGGTGGAACCCTGGATATTAGCTATGTTGAGCAAATGTCCATTTAGCTTCACTTTGTTCGTATTGATTATATTGAAGGGAAAAAATAGATATAAAAGAGAATTTTGTAAGCTTTGGGGCAATAAGTGAGACAGGCACTGCATCCTTGTGTGACTAGTTAAGTAATGTTTTATTCTGGAAGTATGTATTAGACTCCAAATACCTGTCTGGACCGGGTTATGATGGGGCCAGTACAATGAAACGGAGCTTGTGTAGGATTCCAAACAAAAATGAGAAAGTTTCTTTCAGGAAAGGGAGACAAAGTATATGCAACATACTTCTATTGCCCACCACATCATTTTAACCTAGTTTTGGTGCATGGTGATAAAGATACGGCCAGTTTGGACCAGAAGGCTGTCTTTTCAACTTTGCAGGAAATACATCTATATTTTGCAAACTCTTCCTGTCAATGGGAAAAACTAATGCTTAAATCTAAAAATAATTTTTATCTTCAAATTCTTGCTCAAGAGAGCAGTTTTTCAAAGAGAAGAGGAACTTGATGATGCATTTTAGACCCCTGAAGAAGTTTACAGCATTGATGCAGAATCATAGAATCATAGAATCTCAGGGTTGGAAGGGACCTCAGGAGGTCATCTAGTCCAACCCCCTGCTCAAAGCAGGATCAAACCCAACTAAATCATCCCAGCCAGGGCTTTGTCAAACCTGACCTTAAAAACCTCTAAGGAAGGAGATTCCACCACCTCCCTAGGTAACCCATTCCAGTGCTTCACCACCCTACTAGTGAAAAAGTTTTTCCTAATGTCCAACCTAAACCTCCCCCTCTGCAACTTGAGACCATTACTCCTTGTTCTGTCATCTTCTACCACTGAGAACAGTCTAGATCCTCCTCTTTGGAACCCCCTTTCAGGTAGTTGAAAGCAGCTATCAAATCCCCCCTCATTCTTCTCTTCTGCAGGCTAAACAATCTCAGTTCCCTCAGCCTCTCCTCGTAAATCATGTGCTCCAGCCCCCTAATCATTTTTGTTGCCGTCCGCTGGACTCTCTCCAATTTATCCACATCCTTCTTGTAGTGTGGGGCCCAAAACTGGACACAGTACTCCAAATGCGGCCTCAGCAGTGCTGAATAGAGGGGAATGATCACATCCCTCGATCTGCTGGAAATGCCCCTACTTATACAACCCAAAATGCCATTAGCCTTCTTGGCAACAAGGGCACACCGTTGACTCATATTCAGCTTTTCGTCCACTGTAACCCCTAGGTCCCTTTCTGCAGAACTGCTGCCCAGCCATTCGGTCCCTAGTCTATAGCAGTGCATGGGATTCTTCCGTCCTAAATGCAGGATTCTGCACTTGTCCTTGTTGAACCTCATCATATTTCTTTTGGCCCAATCCTCTAGAAGATTAAATTGAACAGGCTTCTGAAGAATGAAAGCGATTCTAATGGCATATATTCCCCACAGTGGCTCTGAGAGGGTGAATCAGGCCAGGTAGGCCTAATTAAACAGTAGGGGAGAGACGTAGGCTACAAGAAGGCCACTAATTAAAAGCAGGCTCAACTGGGCAGGAACAGGAGGGGCCTGTTTGGATGTTTTTTAAACTGTTTATGCTTAAAAAAGCCTAAAGTGACGTGGCAAGGTGGGTGAGGTAATATCTTTTATTAGACCAACTTCTGTTGTTGAGAGAGACAAGCTTTCAAAACTACACACAGCTCATCTTCAGGTCATGTGACATGATGTCACATAACCATTAGGCTGCATGCTGTATGTTTGCTGATCATGCTCTGACCAGTTTGCCCTGGAAGAAGCCCATACAGATATCAGGGGGTGGGTCTGAATAGACCTTGCCTGCTCACGACTGGGTCTCTGGGTTGGAACCCAGAGGAGAGAGGGGGCCTAGGTTCACCTGCCAGTCACACAGGAAGGTGGCATGGAGCCCCTTGATACAAGGGGAGAAGCACTTTTGAAAGCCCTGAGACAACAGGGTATAAGACTAGACAGAGCCTAAAGACCTGATATAAAAACGTTAGATTTTTGTTTCTTGGTCTCTTTTACCCTGGGAGAGGTGGGACTATAAATGATTTGCCTGGATAACTGAGTCACAAGAAAAGGCAGACTGCCACAGGGCTGGAACGGCTGTTGGCAGGGAGTGACAGGTGAGGAAAGCTTACAATGCCATGCCCTGACACAAGGGGGCAAGCCAGCAGTGAGTCAGCTCTTGTACAGCGGCATTCAAATGGCACAAACCTATACCTTCCTGCCTCCTTTTCAGTGTCCAGCTCCCCAGAAGGGCATGAGAACCCGCAATTACCTGCTCCCCAGAATAAAAGCACAGAGAGACTATTGTTGACATGAGCAGACCTGGGACAGCTGGCTTGTCTTTATGCACCCTGCTCAGTCATATAGCAGACACTGATGACCCAGTCCATAATACTGAATCATCTCTAATCAGGCCCGGCCCACAATACTTTGGCACCTGAGGCAGGGAGCTCAAATGACGCCCCCATTCCCCTTGCTTGGGTCAAAACTATGAAAGGTCTCAATTCTGCCTTCTTCCTGTTCTACTCCTCTCATGGTACTGCTCTGCTACGTGCCTCAATAAAGGAGAATTAACAACTTAAAATGCCTTGTTCAATAATTTTAAGTAACACTTAACTTTCGAACGCCTGAACAGCAAATGTAACTTTCCTTGTCTGCATAGTAAACAGTGACATTTTTATCTGTTTGAATAATCAAAGTGGTGCTTTCTGTGCCTTCTTGGTTGCAAAGATTTGAACTGCTTCCTGCTGAAGGTCCACAGTCTGGGCCAGCTCATGCTCTATTGAGATGGTTGCAAGTCCAACCAGCCTCTCCTGTGTCATTGTAAAGCGTAGATGTGTTTTTATTAATTTCAGCTTGGAGAAGCTGCGTTCTCCACTGACAGCTGTTACAGCAAGTGTTAGAAGTAGGTGCAGAACAACAAAAGCATTTGGAAAGAGGGTGGTCATCTTATTTGTGCACATATATTCTAGAACAGCCTTTGGAGTTGATCCTGCTGAAATGTATCTTGAAAGGGCATTCAGTTCATCACCTAAATCACTCGCATCAATATCGCGCATGTCATTATGCATCAACACTGTCTCTAGTGTCCTGCATTGCTGATGTAGGGCTTCTTCAGGTATAGTGAGGAGTTTTGGAATATCATACAACATCCCAAATATACTGGTGTGTTCCTTGAGCTGCATGAAACATTCTTCAGCTGACTGTATTGCACAATCTACCACCTTGTAATGGGGTAACAACTCACCCTGCAGTGCCTCCTGCTGGTCATCCAGGGAATTGGCTCTCCAGCTTTTGGAGCACCTTATGCAGGCCTGAGTCTCACCTGTTGCTGGCCCCGTGTCCCTCCCAGACCCCGGTGCTCCTTTTCCTTGGATGCTGCCCCTGGCAGTACCCCTTCAGCTCTCTGGGTCTCCCCTCCCAGGGGAACCCCCAACTCCCTATCCCCACCTCGCCTCAGTCTTTGGCTACTGCCAGTCACCATCAAGCCCCCGCTCACTGGGGTGGACTGCAGTATAATTGCCACTCATCATCAGCAAGGAGGGTTTGGACCTGCTGCCTTTGCCTACCCTGGGCTGCCCCTCTGGATCCCCAGTACTTTCCGGCCTTTATCAAGGCCTGCAGCCTGGGGAGTTTCCAGGCTTCAGGTCCCAAGCTCCTCTAGCCTTTCCCCATCCCTGCTCCACTCAGGTACCCTGCTCAGCTCCCAGCATCCAGGCCCTCCTCTCTCAGCAACTAGAGAGAGACTCTGTCTGAGCTCCTGGCCCACTGCCCTCTTATAAGGGCCAGCTGGGCCCTGACTGGGGCATGGCCCCAGCTGTGGCTGTTTTCCCTTCCAGCCCAGGCTTGCTGCTTACCCCAGCAGCAGCCATCTCACAGCCTGAGCCTCTTCCCTGGGCTGGTTTAACCCCTTCCGGGCCAGAGTGGGTTGACTACCCTGCTACACACCTGGTTAAAGAATTCAACTTTGAATTGTTGTTTGGGGTCTCTTGTGGGATTATCCCGTGCCTCGTAATCAAAATGTCTTCTTCTTCAGTGACTCTTGTATTCTTGAATGGGTGGGAAAATAGCTTCAGTGTGAAGTTCCTCTGCCAACTTCTGTGCACTCTTCAGAACCTTTTGAAATCCCTCATCTGACTGGTAAGACTGTAGGTATGACTTTGCTTTGTCCAGTTGTTCCATTGCTCCAGATATATCAAGTCAACACCTTGGAGTCTCTTGCTTACATTTATTTCAAACAGTATGTCATGCCACAACACTAAGCCACACAGAAATTTGAAGTTATGTATATATTTCTGGTGATTCCATTTTCCTCTGCCACTGTTCCCCCATGAACAGTTCCTGTCATAGCATTATCCTCCATAATGGCAACTATGGCATCATCTATCTTCCCAATTTGGTGTTTGATAGGCTTTATCGCCTCTTCAAAGGTTTAACTCTTGGGTCCATGTCTGCACTCCTCTGTTCTTTCCTCTCATGTTGGCACCATTATCATAGCCCTGACCTCTCATGTCAGCTATTGCAATTTCAGTATCTTCCAGCTTTTTAAGAAGCACATTTGTCATACCAGCTCCTGTAGTATCATCAATGTCAATAAATTCTAGAAAATGCTCTCTGACAGTCACCATTGCAGGGACATTTTCACTAGTTCTGTTGTTGTTACAAAACGCACCATTAAAGTCATTTGTTCCATATGGCTGATGTCAGGTGTGCAATCCAGAATTGTACATTGCTGACTTCAGATCTGTCACAATCTTCTGTTTGACTTTTGTTGCCAGTAATTGTATGATCTCATTTTGACTTGTTTTTCCAAGGTAGTGGTGTGTGTACATTTCTTGGGTGGTGACTCTTCTTAGATGCTCCTGGAGTGCAGCATCAAACTCAGCCATCAGCTCCACAGTTTTAAGGAAGTTTCCATTGTTTGGCACATACAGCTGAGATGAAGTGCCACACAGTGCTAGGTTTTGGGTAGCAAGCATTCTCACAATGGCAATAAGCCTTTTCAGAACATTTTGCCAATAAAGAGACTCTGATGCAATCTTCTCTTGATGCTGATCATCTATGGTAGCCTTTAATCGTAGTCTCATCCCATCACCTATAGAATGCTCTCTGGTGATGTGCTGCCTTCTCATAGCATGCCAGATTTCTAGCCAGATTTTTCCAATCCTTTGTTCCTGTAGAACCCAAAGTGGCTGGAACATTAGACTGGAAGAGTTTGCAACAAAAACAGTGTGCAGCAATCTGGGTTTTTGAATACATAAACCATGGCCTCTCCACTCTGTCACCATTGGGGATTTCACACCAGTAATGTGTTGGATGGAAACTTCTGTTTTCATTGGGGAACATGAAGTTTGGGGAACATTAAGTTTTTCATTTGCTGTGGCCCATGCAGTACAAGAAAGTCTCTCAGGCTACTGCTCAAGTGGGTCCACAGTCCTGGATCATCTAGACTTAAGGAACTAAACTCAGCAGCAGCTGTTTCTTGCCCCTCCACCACACTCTTCTCTGATCTACACTTTTCTTCAGGAATGTGCATGGTTACATCCATTTGAGATGGAGATATGGATGCTGCAGTAGCTGCCAGGTCACCTGCACTCTGACTAACTGGAAGATCAGGCATCTCCTCACCACTCACATCCTCACTGGGGCTGGAAGGCTCACCATGAACATTTGTGTCTATGTATCTCAGGAGAGCTCCTTCCTGCTTAGATAGAAAAGCTTCCTTTGCTTTCTTCCGTTTTCTGAATGCTGCCCCAGAGGGGCGTTTTCTTCTTTCACTCATGACTGCTGTTCTGTGCCAGCTACAGTGGCTTTCAACACTCAATTGAAGGGGACAAATAAGCAGGCTGGTAGCAGGGCCTGAGTGGTGGAAGATATCAGTGTCTTAAGGGCCTAACTGGCTCCTACTACTTCAGTTGACTGCCTGTTCTCCTCAAGTGGGTTCAGGGAAGCAGCAGGAAACAGGAAGCTCCCTGAGAAGCTGGTGTTAATCAGTCCAGGCTCCTGAGCATAGGCGCCGACTTATATGGGGCTCTGGGGCTTTAGCCCCATGAATAAATCCCAAGCAGGGGCTCTGCCCCACCAATGTTTTTTCTCCCCTGCTTGGAGCGCCCCCCCGCCGCTGCCGCCGCCGCCGCCGCCGCCAGGGCTGCCCAGAGCCCTTTAAATCCCAGCCGCGGCTGGGAATCAGAGGGCTCTGGGCTGCCTGCTGCAGCGGGAAGCCCAGATCCCTCTGATTCCCGCTGCGGCTGGGATTTAAAAGGCGCTGGGCTCCCCCGCGGTTGCAGGCAGCCCAGAGCCCTTTAAAATCCCAGCAGCGGCTGAGATTAAAAGGCTCTGGGCTCCCCGCGGTTGCAGGCAGCCCAGAGCCCTCTGATTCCCTGCGGCGGCTGGGATTTAAAGGGCTCTGGGCTGCCCGCCGCAGCAGACAGCCCAGAGCCCTCTGATTCCCGGCGGCGGCGGGGGTTTAAAAGGCTCGGGGCGGCCCGCCGCAGCAGACAGCCCAGAGCCCTCTGATTCCCGGCCGCCGGCTGGGATTTAAAGGGCTCTGGGCTGCCTGCAACCGCGGGGAGCGCAGAGCCTTTTAAATCCCAGCCGCGGCTGGGGATTTAAAGGGCTCTGGGCTGCCTGCAAACGCGGGGAGCGCAGAGCCTTTTAAATCCCAGCCGCCGCCGGGAATCAGAGGGCTCTGGGCTGTCTGCTGCGGCGGGCAGCCCAGAGCCTTTTAAATCCCAGCCGGCGGCTGGGAATCAGAGGCTCTGGGCTTCCCGCTGCAGCAGGCAGCCCCAGAGCCCTCTGATTCCCGGCCGCGGCTGGGATTTAAAGGGCTCTGGGCTGCCTGCAACCGCGGGGAGCCCAGAGCCTTTTAAATCCCAGCCGCGGCCGGGAATCAATCAGAGGGGCTCTGGGCTCCCCGCCGCTGGCGGGCAGCCCAGAGCCTTTTAAATCCCAGCCGCGGCCGGGAATCAGAAGGGCTCTGGGCTGCCTGCTGCGGCGGGAGCCCAGAGCCCTCTGATTCCCGGCCGCGGCTGGGATTTTAAAAGCTCTGTGCTCCCACGCGGGTGCAGGCAGCCCAGAGCCCTTTAAATCCCAGCCGCGGCTGAGATTTAAAGGGCTCTGGGCTCCCCGCCGCAGCGGGCAGCGCAGAGCCCTCTGATTCCCGGCTGCGGCTGGGATTTAAAAGGGTCTCTCAGCTCCCCCCCGGTTGCAGGCAGCCCAGAGCCCTTTAAATCCCTGCCGCGGCTGAGTTTTTAAGGGCTGCGGGCTCCCCGCGGTTTGCAGGCAGCCCAGAGCCCTTTAAATCCCAGCAGCGGCTGAGATTTAAAGGGTTCTGGGCTCCCCGCCGCAAGCGGGCAGCCCAGAGCCCTCTGATTCCCGCCCCGGCTGGGATTTAAAAGGCTCTGGGCTCCCTGCGGTTTGCAGGCAGCCCAGAGTCCTCTGACTCCCAGCCGGGGCTGGGGATTTAAAGGGCTCTGGGATCCCCGCGGCTGCCAGCAGCCCAGAGCCCTTTGAATCCCAGCCTCTGTCCGCTGATTGCCCCCTCCCCAGACCCCTGCCCCAACTGCCCCCCAGAACCTCCACCCCCTAACTAAGCCCCACAGGTCCATTTTCCCCCAATTACCCCCTCCCGAGACCCCTGCCCCTAACTGCCCCTTGGGACCTCAGCCCCTATCTAAGCCTCCCTTCTCCTTGTCCCCAACTGGCCCCCTCCTGAGACCCCACCCAACTTCCCCCCCGCAGGAACCGCACCCCCTACCTGTCCCCTGATAAACCTCTTAGACTCCCATGCCTATCCAATTGCTGCCTGTCCCCTGACTGCCCCTTCGAACCTCTGCCCCATCCAACTCCCCCTGCTCCTTGTCCCTTGACTGCCCCCCGGAACTCCCTACCTCTTCTCCAACCCCCAAACCGCTTACTGTGCCACTCAGACCAGCGTATCTGGCTCCATGCAGCTCCAGACAGTTGCTGCCATGCTCCCCCATGGAGCCCACAGCCCTCTCCCACCCCCAGCACCTGCCTTCCAGATTTGAACACCTCAAAATTCAGGAGTGCTCAAGCTCGGTTTGGGCAGCTTTTACTTCATTTCTCCCAAATCAGTTTCCCCTGCAAGGTGCCAACTGAAGGTGTTGGAGAACAGAGAGATCAGGTGGCCTCCTAATGCCTGGAAAAGAGACAAAGGAGGAGGAGGGAGTGTCAGTGCCTGTGCGGACTTCTGGGAAGTGCACGGTGTGGAAGGGGATGCTGTGATGCTTTGGAACATCTCCATTACAAAGCCAGTCAGGACTCTGGGGGAAGCCTCCTCTCTCGGAGCATACTGTCTCCAGGGCAAGAAGCTTACACCTTCCTGGGTCTGACCTCGGAGCATTCAGCATGCCCTTTCCACGTCATGCACTTTCCAAAGTGAGTCTGCCCAGGCTGGTCCTGGCAACCAGAGGTCGCTGCACCCCAACTCTGCAGTCAGATGTGACTCTCAGCCAGACAGTAAAACAGAGGTTTATTAGATGACGGGAACACAGTTTAAACAGAGCTTGTTGGTACAGAAAACAGAAACCCCTCTGTCAGGTCCATCTTGGGGGGGTGGGGAGCCCAGAACCAAGTTCTGGGTCTCTCCCAATTTCCCCAGCCAGCTCCAAACTGACAACTCCCTCCTCTGGCCTCTGTGTCTCTTCTGGACAAGGAGCCACCTGATCTCTTTGTCCCCAACACCTTCAGTTGGCATCTTGCAGGGGAAACTGAGGCACCCACACAGTATTCAGAGAAAATATTAAGAACATTCCCACTTCATCACAACAGATGCAACAAAATATAATACCGTATATTGAAGTAGGCAAGTGCTGCTTCTGACTTTCCACTTTTAATTGACCCTTGTAATCTTGTGGCGCTGACGCGTTGTAGCTTCATTTTATATCGGCTTACAGGGCGGGAGCGGGGGGGCACCACCATTTTGGGCCCCACCAAAAATTATACAAACCTGCCGCCTATGCTCCTGAGGTGCTAGAGAGGTACATAAGAGGCTCCTCCGCCTCTCTCTCCCTGCAGCTCCTGCTGCTTTCTGTTATTCCCTCTCACCTTTTCTCCTGCCTGCCTGTTTTGTCTCTTGTGCCCTCCTTCCTTCAACACAGCACTCTGCCATCTCTGTGCATCTAGAGCAGAGAGAATACATATGCACCAGCAGCAGACACAATTTTCTACACTCTGGGTCCTAGTGGCGCCCCTCTCACACTCACAGTCTGGCACCTGAGGCAGCCGCCTCAGTTCTCCTCATGGCAAGGCCAGCCCTGCGTCTAATCTCCTTGTCCATGATGGCAAATATATTTGGTACTTGATTCTGTTTTCACTTGTACTAGCTTATACCCATATAACCCATTGACTTCAGTAGAGTTACTCCTATTTGACACTCCTGTAAGTTCAAAATCAGGGCTCTTGTGCTCACACTGAAATGCTAAAAACATAAATGTGAAGACAGCAATCACAAGTTTTCAAACTGACGCAAAGGAAAAGGCTGATGTATGTCAATATTGTAAATGAAACATTTTGATACAAGAAAACAACTTGTCTTGATATTCTCCAAAATGAAATAAAATCTAGTCTTACCATTCTCACCAGATGTCTTGTCTTTTCCATTTGTTGCTCCAGTACCTTGTCTCTGAGAGAGAAATAAAAGGGATGTTATTATATGAATTCCCTGGGTTTGCAGACTTCAATTTGAATCACTGTTAGAGCCTGGTTCTCTTGACTGGCTCATATTTGTGAAGTCATTCACCCCAGTGTAAAGTGGATTTGAAATGCTACAAAATCAGATGGGTGCATTTTACACCACCTGTGCAGAAAGGCAAATCTCCACACAAGGTCCAAGGGAGTGAAGAATAAGGACCGATGTTTGGAGGGAAGACTCCCTTGTCCCATCTGGTTTAATCCCCTATGGAGACAGAACATTTCCCTCTGGTTTAAATTCAGTCAAAAATAGCAGAGACTGTGAGAGTTCAGTGACCATGTGTGAAAGTCATTTCAAAATGCATTTGATAGCTTTGCCTTCCATGCCATATGCATACTTTGATCTGAAGGAAGTGTATTGCCTTCCAGCTAATGGCAATGGATTCAGGAGGAAAGGGAAAAATCAATTTTACCTTAACAGGGCCATTGAAACTCTTTTAAACAAGCAGTATGCACTGCCATCAACCCCCCTGCAAAGTATTCGGCCTTAATCTAGTCCAGTCAACAGTCCTATTTTTTTTTTAAAAATTGTACTATGCTGGGATTATTAACTCTTGGAGTCTTTGTGTTCTTCTACACTCTTTAATGATGCCATCATGGTGTGCAACACAAGGGATAGCTTTTTAATAATATGATCAAAGTATGGAAGAACACACAGCTGGAAGTAGTTAGTGTAGATATTGTCACAAATTAGTAGAACATAGCCCTGGGAGAGAAATAGCATAAATTCTCCCTGTACGCAGCAGAATCAATAAAATCAACAAACTAAATGAATCACAAATTATGTTGCAGATCACAACACTGTCTTTTCATATCTAGACAAACCCTGAACTATATACCATATTTTAAGAGACAAAAGCAGTCTTCTATTCAACATGTCACTTTTGGCCAGTTTTACTATTTATTCCTTCTGGAATTTCCCCAGGATTTTCCAAGGAAAACACCAGATATCAGAGGATAGAGGCATTACATAAGATATTCAACATAAAATGAATATAAGTGCAAAACCATAATGATTATACAGTAAAACAGGATAAACAGTTTTGTTGCTATCATGCGTAGGAGGAAACATAGTTTATGAATGCTTGGGGCCATATGAATTTTTAACGCAGTGGTTCTGCAGAATATCAAAGGCACATCATTAAATGTTCCTCCAAAATCAAAGTCACTACTCATTTGTCTGAAGAGGAGGGAAAAGGGCTACAGAATATGCCAAATATTATAAGAAAGGAATGGGTTTACTTTTCTGCCCCTGATATTTTTCTACAGAATTCTCAGTGCAATACACAAAATATCTAGTTAATGTGGCATTTAAAACAATGCTAATTTAATCCCGTATATATAGAAAATAGGGTCAGAAGTGAATTTTCAGGCAGGAGTGGGTTTTTTTGAGACTTAAATTAAAATTATAACATGAACCTTTTCAATTTATTCTTCACCCCCCCAAAACTTCAAGGCTTCAATTTTGCCTCTGATCTCAGATTCTTTTCCTATCTTGTATTTTACTGACCTTTGCTATTATACTGTACCAATCAGCACTGCTATGGTTAGGGATTGTGGTCAGGTGTTAATAAACATTTGTGGGGGAAAGGCTTTTTTAAATCACTGAGCCACAGAAATTTCCTTTGAGCTAAAATTTGGCTGATGAAAGTCTCAGCCTGAAAACTATTTTTTTAATATTTTGTTTTTTGTTTAATATTTTAATATTTTGGTTTTTTTAATTATTTCCTCTTATTTGAGTTGACTATATATTTAACAAATTAAATGTATTACTTTCTGATCTCTTCTGTATTTATAAAAGTAAAGAAATGAGGGGGGAAATATATTTTCTGGTCTAGTGAATTGGGGGGAAGCAGTAGGTGTGATATAGCTTGATTTTAGTAAGACTTTTGGCATAGTCCTACATCACAGTCTCATAAGCAAACTAGAGAAACATGATCTAGGTGAAGTCACAGCAAGGGGGGTCCACAACGGGTTGAAAGGCCATATTCAAAGAGTAGTTATCAATGGTTTACTGCCAAACTGGGAGGCTGTATCTAGTGGGGATCCAGAAGGGTCAATCCTGGGTCCCATACTATTGAATATTTTCACTAATAACTTGGATAATGGAGTGGAAAGTATGCTTATAAAATGTATTGATGACACCAAGCTGGGAGGTGTTGAAAGCACTTTGGAGGACAGGATTCAAGTTCAACAACCTTGACAAACTGGAGAATTGGTCTGAAATCCACAAAATGAAATTAAATAAAAACAAGTGCAAAGTATTGCACTTAAGAAGGAAAAATCAAATGCACAAATACAAAATGGGGAATAACTGAGTAGGCAGTAATACTGTTGAAAAGGATCTGGGGGGTATAGTGGATCACAAATTAAAGAGAGTCAACATTGTGATACAGTTGCAAAAAAGGCTAATATTCTGGGATTTATTAAAAGGAATATCATATCTAAGACTCAGTAGGTAATTGTCCCCCTGTTTTCAGAACTGGTGAGGCCTCAGCTGGAATAGAGTGTCCAGTTTCGGGTGCCACACTTTAAGAAAGATGTGATATTGGAGAGAGTCCAGAGGAGAGCAATAAAAACTATAATAGGTTTAGAAAAAACCTCACCTATGAGGAAAGGTTAAAAAAAACTGACTGGGACCTGCTAACAGTTTTCAAACATGTTAAAGGCTGTTATAAAGAAGACTGTGATCAATTATTCTCCAAGGCTACTGGATGAAGGACAAGAAGTAATGGGCTTATTCTGCAGCAAAGGAAATGTAGGTTAGCTATTAGGAAAACTTTCTAATCATAAGGGTAGTTAAGCTGTGGAAAAGGCTTCCAAGGAAGGCTATGGAATCCACCACTGCAGGAGGATTTTAAGAACAGGATGGACAAAAACATTTCAGGGATGGTGTAGGTCCTGCATCAGTACAGAAGGCTTGACTAGATAACCTCTTAAGGTCCCTTCCAGCCCTATATTTCTATAATTTTACAGTGGGTAACAAGAGAAATCCAGCTTTTAAGCCTTGCTTCCAGTATGGCCATTTGGGTACTCCAGTTGGTACCTAGGCACCTAAACTATGTATTTGGGTACTTAACTGCAAAACTGGGGACACTAGCTGAGGCACACAAGTTGTAAAATGGGACCCCATGTGTGAGCTTGTTGGGTTTTTTGGTTTGTTTAACTGATTATTTGACGCGTAGACAGGTATACTGTTATGCAATTAGCCAAAGGAAGAGGGCAGCTTCAAAGAAAGACCTGCCAGCGGGGAAAAAAGGGAAGGGAAGACAGGCAGAAGTGAAAGACAGGAGGTGTTCCATGGGGTGTTCAGTGGGTAAAGAACAGGTCAAGTGGAAGTGGGATACAGGCAGTGGGATACAGATCATCCATGTCAACATTTTCCAAATTTTGAGTTTTTGGTGATTTTATTTGTCCAAAATTCTATTTTTGATGAGAAACCCTGCAAAAAAAATGTTGGTTGAAAATGTGTGTTTTTGACCAACTATAGAATTGGTCAAAATTTGTTAACATTAAAAATAGAATTGTTGGAATTTCACCATTTTAAAAACATTTTTTGGATGTGTGTGAACTGCTGTGATTTTTTAAGGGTAGGCAGAGAAAATAAACTGTTCTTGTTTTCAAAATTAAAATCAGAAGCAATGGGAGTAGATTTGCTTGCACTGACAAAAACAGTCCTATTTCATTGGCACTTAGTAAAGAGGAAATATGCTATAAGAATGTTATAAGTAGATGGGGTGAAATTTGTCCATGTGCACAGAGGCAGAACAAAGTTTATGCACCATATAGGTCTCATCTAAGCCCTATTTCACTGCTAGATTACAAACTTCATAACAGCAAAGAAGTTATACACATATAATATAGGCTATGCCTTCACTGCAAAAAAAAAAAAGCTAACTCGTGTTAGCTAATCCTTGTTAGCTAACTTAGGTTAAAATATTCATGAATACACAGCAACCCAGCTCTTAACTGCTCAGATTAGCAGCTATAGGAGCCTATGGTTGAAACTGAGCTGCACACTCATTTAAAAGCCGAGTTGCCATGTCTTCACTGCTATCTTAACCTGAGTTAGCAGAACTGAGAGCGAGAGAATGCATGCTGATGTGATGTGGCATAAAGGCAATAGCCTCATGAGTTTGGAGTGTCATTATTCAAAGCCATGAGAGAGTTATATGGGTCATGCCAAATTGGTACCTGTAAAGCCTTTATACCACACCATTATATATTCCGTATCAACCTCATATTTTACAGAAAAACTATTGCACAAATGTCTTATGTCTATTTACTATTTTTCATCTCTCTGCCTGTAAAACCAGTTGCCTTGGTTACCGTGTGTCCAACTGCACAGACCTGAGAGGAAGAGACAATATATAACTCATGCATTTTTTAAAACTTCTACAAATTGTATAAAAATAGCTTTTCCATACATAAAAATGTTACTCCTTTAATGTCTAATATCTGTGGATCTTCCATGGCTTCCAAGCAAGGAAAGCTTGGGATTTCCCATTTCTACTACTGAACGGTCATGAGATACCAGACCTTAAACTTTCCCCTTGTCTGTCCAGGACTAAATATTTCTTGTCCAGCACCTCAGAAAAATCTAATTTTGGAGGAAAATTTTTACATTTGAGTGGCAAATGAAGGACTTCTCTTGCAAGCTGATTTTTAAACATTGGTGACTTTTTGAAGCTGCTCAGAAGTTTGGAATGTTAGAATAAGCCCTGGTGAAGGTAAATTAGGAATTCGGCAGATGAGGTCAAAGTACACGATAGATGCAATTTAGCACATGACTATTGCTACCATATGCTACAGTATAAATTTAATATAGTGTTTTTTTCAAATCTTGTAATCAAAATGCCCTATATTCTATCACATTGTCTTTAAATTGTACAAAGTATTTATGGTAAAGTATAAGAGAGAAGTATATGATAAAGTATAAGAGAGAAGTCTGAAATAAAAACCCAGATCTGACTACCCTGAGGACCAATAGCAGGATCCAGATCTTCAACATGACCTCCTTCTCTGTTACATATATAATCTATACACACACACCCCTGCACTCCCTGACTCTGGAAAGTTTTCAAATACTCTAAATTTTTCTGAAACCAGGTGAACGTTTCCTATTGACTACAGTTGCATTTGGTTTTAAATTGCATTTAAAAATAGGTAGCTGACACTGGAGAAAATAATGCATCTTATTGGTAGATCAAAATCCTTTCAAGTGCCATTTCAAAATGACTCTATTTAACTCAATGAGAGTTTTGCCATTGATTTCAGTGGGGTCAGAATTTCACCCATGCCCTATAAGTCCAGAGAACACAAGTATCTTGTTGGAATAATAGCCATTGGACTCAAACAGCCCACAGAAAGGAAAAACAGAAAGACCAATATACAACTAAGGAGTGGTAGAGCCAAGCAACTGTGAGTTGGAGCCGGCAGATACATCCTGGAAAATTTAGGGTGTCAAGTACATTTGTGTATGAAAGTTGGAAGATTAAATTTTTCCTTAATGAAGGGTTCTTGTTTACTATGTTTGGCCATGCTAGCGTATGTTCAGAAGTTTACCTGTAATTGTAGCAGTCAGTACTTCCATATGGAGCTAGAAAGTTTGTTAATTTTTGTCTTCTACTTACCAGATCTTTGTCTTCTCCAAGGATTATTAGAAAGTCATAATGATGTTCACTATCTTCCCCCCAAAAAAAATCTTTTAAGAAGGGGAACACTGATGCTGATGCCCCAGCTACAGACAGAAGGACCTTCTGCTTAATGAAGACAGTAAGGAGCACCTGACTTTTAAAAGATGAAGCTAGAATTTATTTTAATACACCTGCTTCTTGACCATGTACTAGAGAGGATAAGGCAGAACTGGGAGACAGAGAGCAAGTACTGGCTGGTAGCTGATAACACACACATATGTGCTTTCTCTCCCTTCTCCTCTGAAAACCCCTTGCTGAAAAAAACATTGGTGTTGCCTCCCCAAAACCTGGTTGCCATGTGGCCTGCTGCATATACAAAATCAAAACCCTCCATGCCAAATCAGCTCATCTGTATGGGTGGCATTGCTCATCTGCAGAACATGTATTATGTTACTATTTTAGGATTAGCTAGAGGTCAGGGATCCTTTAGAGAATCTCTAATATCATTAAGAAACCTTTCTTCTTCTCTTGCATCTGAAGAAGTGGGTATTCACCCACGAAAGCTCATGCTGCAAAACGTCTGTTAGTCTATAAGGTGCCACAGGATTCTTTGCTGCTTCTACAGAACCAGACTAACACGGCTACCCCTCTGATACTTTCTTCTTCTCGTTGCTCTACTTTTACCTCCTCTTCATGTTTCTCTGCTTATTTCCATGCTAGGAAAGTGGTGCTGAATATTAATGAGACAAAATTGTCATTCCCCATCAGTCTTTTGGGGATAATTTCATCAAATGCAGAACACCCAGCCAACACTGGATATAAATACAAGGTGAGTCAAGTTACCCAATTATTTATGTCTTACATATGGATGGAAAAAAAGTCATAGGCAATGGTGCCTGAGCACCTTACAGTAAACATAAGCTACAGTAAAAAAATACTTGAATATACAGTTACTTGGGTAGACAGATGTGTCTGAGCTGTATTCAGCACAACTTAGGGGGAGGGGGCATATGTCACTGTATGCCACCTTTGTAGCTCCTAGATTCTGGGACTTACCAGAAATGACTCCAGTCTCTGACATAAGATGGAGAGACACAAAGGCTGTTCTAACTTATACCTGGCTGATCACTCCTCCAAGATCTCCTTTTTCCTGGCTATGGCCAATATGTATGCCAGCTTTTCACCATACCCTGACACATTGGGAATTCACAAGTACCGGTGGAGCCAATTTTCTAGCTGTTTTGTGCTATTAGAGCAGTGTAAAATAGCATGCCAGAATCTGGCCCTCAGTAACAGCATCTACCTGTCAAAATAAAAATTTTCTGTGGACATTTTGGCAGTTCCTCTCAGTAGCTACATGGTCATGTAGTATGCTATTTAACCATCCCTTGATTGTACTAATTTTTGCTGGGACAGTCATTTTGATTGGGATTCTCCCATTAGCTTTATGAGTGAGAGTGCTGCAGGTGGGCTACAATGGAGTGACCTGACCCAAACTGCAATGGCTGAAAAATTGCATCGCCAGTGGTAATGATTTTATGCACTTCTATAACCACCAACCATATACGTACATGATGAGATTTCAATGACAGATGTAATATTTTCAATAACCAGCAGAACTGACCGGGAGACATGGAGCAGACCTGCCTTCTAGATACTGTGGACCTGCTTCTTCTCCTGATTCTGCACCTTATTAATTCACTTACACCTATGTAAAATGAGTGCAAAGTGGGTCTAAAACATTACCAAATCAGAGGGCAACGTCTTACACCTTTTTTGCACTAGTGTACAGTACAGATCTATAAAGGGTGGATTGGAGTGGGGAATCAGGCCACTTAAACCTCATTGGAAAAATAGACCACCCAACATCCATAGGCTGAATACTTTAGTCTACAAACAAGCAAAACTCCCATGAAGTCAGGGCTGGCCTTACCATGAGGTGAACTGAGGTGGCTGCCTCAGATGCCAGACGGTGTGGGGGTGCCACTAGGATCCAGAGTGTAGAAAACTGTGTCTGCTGCTGGTGCATATGGTGGAGTGCTGTGCTGAAGGAAGGAGGGCACAAGAGACAAAACAGGCAGGCAGGAGAAAAGGTGAGAGGGAATAACAGAAAGCAGCAGGAGCTGCAGGGAGAGAGAGGAGGAGGAGCCTCTTATGTACCTCTAGCACCCCCAGGAGCCTGGACTGATTAACACCAGCTTCTCAGGGAGCTTCCTGTTTCCTGCTGCTTCCCTGAACCCGCTTGAGGAGAACAGGCAGTCAACTGAAGTAGTAGGAGCCAGTTAGGCCCTTAAGACACTGATATCTTCCATCACTCAGGCCCTGCTACCAGCCTGCTTATTTGTCCCCTTCAATTGAGTGTTGAAAGCCACTATAGCTGGCACAGAACAGCAGTCATGAGTGAAAGAAGAAAACGCCCCTCTGGGGCAGCATTCAGAAAACGGAAGAAGGCAAAAGCTTTTCTATCTAAGCAGGAAGGATCTCTCCTGAGATACATAGACACAAATGTTCTGGCCCCAGTGAGGATATGAGTGGCGAGGAGATGCCTGATCTTCCAGTTAGTCAGAGTGCAGGTGACCTGGCAGCTACTGCAGCATCCATATCTCCATCTTAAATGGATGTAACCATGCACATTCCTGAAGAAAAGTGTAGATCAGAGAAGAGTGTGGTGGAGGGGCAAGAAACAGCTGCTGCTGAGTTTAGTTCCTTAAGTCTAGATGATCCAGGACTGTGGACCCACTTGAGCAGTACCTTGAGGGACTTCCTTGTACTGCATGGGCAACAGCAAATGAAAAACTTCATGTTCCCCAAATTTCATGTTCCCCAATGAAAACAGAAGTTTCCATCCAACACATTACTGGTGTGAAATAAGTGGAGAGGCCATGGCTTATGTACTCAGAGAATGCTGCACACTGTTTTTGTTGCAAACTCTTCCAGTCTAATGTTCCAGCCACTTTGGGTTCTACAGGAACAAAGGATTGGAAAAATCTGGCTAGAAATCTGGCATGCTATGAGAAGGCAGCACATCACCAGAGAGCATTCTATAGGTGGAAAGAGCTTGAGATGAGACTACGATTAAAGGCCACCATAGATGATCAGCATCAAGAGAAGATTGCATCAGAGTCTCTTTATTGGCAAAATGTTCTGAAAAGGCTTATTGCCATTGTGAGAATGCTTGCTACCCAAAACCTAGTACTGTGTGGCTCTTCATCTCAGCTGTATGTGCCAAACAATGGAAACTTCCTTGAAATTGTGGAGTTGGTGGCTGAGTTTGATGCTGTACTCCAGGAGCATCTAAGAAGAGTCACCACCCAAGAAATGTACACACACCACTACCTTGGAAAAACAATTCAAAATGAGATCATACAATTACTGGCAACAAAAGTCAAACAGAAGATTGTGGCAGATTTGAAGTCAGCAAGATATTACTCTGTTATTCTGGACTGCACACCTGACATCAGCCATATGGAACAAATGACTTTAATGGTGCATTTTGTAACAACAACAGAACTAGTGAAAATGTCCCTGCAATGGTGACTGTCAGAGAGCATTTTCTAGAATTTATTGACACTGATGATACTACAGGAGCTGGTATGACAAATGTGCTTCTTAAAAAGCTGGAAGATACTGAAATTGCAATAGCTGACATGAG
Source organism: Mauremys mutica (assembly GCF_020497125.1). Lineage (NCBI taxonomy): Eukaryota > Metazoa > Chordata > Testudines > Geoemydidae > Mauremys > Mauremys mutica. The sequence goes on along the minus strand of NC_059072.1, from coordinate 204,498,569 downwards.
AGGTCAGGGCTATGATAATGGTGCCAACATGAGAGGAAAGAACAGAGGTGTGTAGAGTTAAACCCTTGAGCTTTTTTTGTCCCATGCAGTTCTCATTCATTGGACTTGGTGGTCAGTGATGAAGCATCAGCTTCTAGTGAGGCTGCTGAATTTTTTAATATAATTCAGTGGTTCTCAAACTTTTGTACTGGTAACCCCTTTCACATAGGAAGCCTCTGAATGTGACTCCCTCTATAAATTAATATCACGTTTTTATATATTTAACACAATTATAAATGATGGAGGCAAAGCAGGTTTTGGGGTGGAGGCTGACAGCTCAAGATCTCCCACATATCAGAGGGATAGCCGTGTTAGTCTGGATCTGTAAAAGCAGCAAAGAATCCTGTGGCACCTTATAGACTAACAGATGTTTTGCAGCATGAGCTTTCGTGGGTGAATACCCACTTCTTCACCCACGAAAGCTCATGCTGCAAAACGTCTGTTAGTCTATAAGGTGCCACAGGATTCTTTGCTGATCTCCCACATAATAACCTTGTGACCCCCTGAGGGGTCCCTACCCCCAGTTTGAGAACCCCTGATGTAATTCAAAGCATGTCTGTATTTTTCTCTGCATCAACTCATCAATGGCAAATTTTGAAGCAACATCTGGGAACATCCTCTCTGACACTGAAACCACTGAGTGCCACATGATGGGAAAGTAGAGTGGAGGCAATAAAGCCTATCAAACACCAAATTGGGAAGATAGATGATGCCATAGTTGCCATTATGGAGGATAATGCTATGACAGGAACTGTTCATGGGAGAACAGTGGCAGAGGGAAATGGAATCACCAGTAATATATACATAACTTCAAATTTCCTTGTGGCTTAGTGTTGTGGCTTGACATACTGTTTGAAATAAATGTAAGCAAGAGACTCCAAGGTGTTGACCATGATATATCTGGAGCAATGGAACAACTGGACAAAGCAAAGTCATACCTACAGTCTTACTGGTCAGATGAGGGATTTCAGAACGTTCTGAACGGTGCACAGAAGTTGGCAGAGGAACTTCACACTGAATCATAGAATCATAGACTTTAAGGTCAAAAGGGACCATTATGATCATCTAGTCTCACCTCCTGCACAATGCAGGCCACAGAATCTCACCCACCCACTCCTGTATCAAACCCCTAACCTATGTCTGAGCTATTGAATTCCTCAAATCATGGTTTAAAAACTTCAAGGTGCAGAGAATCCTCCAGCAAGTGACTCGTGCTCCACGCTGCAGAGGAAGGCAAAAAAACCCCAGGACCTTCTGGCAAACTGCCCTGGAGGAAAATTCCTTCCTGACCCCAAATATGGCAATCATCTTAACCCTGAGCATGTGGGCAAGACTCACCAGCCAGACACCCAGGAAAGAATTATCTGTAGTAACTCGGATCCCACCCCATCCAACATCCCATTACAGGCCACTGGACATATTTACCACTAATAGTCAAAGATCAATTAATTGCCAAAATTAGGCTATCCCATCATATCATCCCCTCCATAAACTTATCAAGCTTAGTCTTGAAGCCAGATATGTCTTTTACCCCCATTGCTCATCTTGAAAGTCTGTTCCAGAACTTCACTCCTCTGATGGTTAGAAACCTTTATCTAATTTCAAGTCTAAACTTCCTGATGGCCAGTTTATTATATCCATTTGATCTTGTGTCCATATTGGTACTGAGTTTAAATAATTCCTCTCCCTCCCTGGTATTTATCCCTCTGATATATTTATAGAGAGCAATCATATCTCCCCTCAGCCTTCTTTTGGTTAGGCAAAACAAGCCAAGCTCTTTGAGTCTCCTTTCATAAGACAGGTTTTCCATTCCTCGGATCATCCTAGTAGCCCTTCTCTGTACCGGTTCCAGTTTGAAGCTATTTTCCCACCCATTCAAGAATACAAGTGTCACCGAAGAAGAAGACATTTTGACACGGGATAATCCCATAAGAGACCCCAAACAACAATTCAAAGTTGAATTCTTTAACCAGGTGCTAGATTGTGCAATACAGTCAGTTGAAGAACGTTTCATGCAGCTCAAAGAACACAGCACTATATTTGGGATGTTGTATGATGTTACTTAAAATTTTTGAACAAGGCATTTTAAGTTGTTAGTTCTCCTTTATTGGGGTAGGTTTCAGAGTAGCAGCCGTGTTAGTCTGTATCCGCAGAAAGAACAGGAGTACTTGTGGCACCTTAGAGACTAACAAATTTATTTGAGCATAAGCTTTCATGGGATACAGCCCACTTCTTCGGATGCATGGAATGGAACATATATTGAGGAGATATATATACACATACAGAGAGCATGCAAAGGTGGGAGTTGTCTTACCAACTCTGAGAGGCCAATTAAGTAAGGAAAAAAAACTTTTGAAGTGATAATCAAGATAGCCCAGTACAGACAGTTTGATAAGAAGTGTGAGAATACTTACAAGGGGAAATAGATTCATTGTTTGTAATGTCTCAGCCATTCCCAGTCCCTATTCAAACCTAAGGTGATTTTATCTAGTTTGCATATCAATTCCAGCTCAGCAGTTTCTCCTTGGAGTCTGTTTTTGAAGCTTTTCTGTTGCAAAATTGCCACCCGCAGGTCTGTCATTGAATGACCAGACAGGTTAAAGTGTTCTCCTACTGGTTTTTGAGTGTTATGATTCCTGATGTCAGACTTGTGTCCATTAATTCTTTTGCGTAGAGATTGTCCGGTTTGGCCAATGTACATGGCAGAGGGGCATCGGTAGGTAGCAGAGCAATACCATGAGAGGAGCAGAACAGGAAGAAGGCAGAATTGAGACCTTTCAAAATTTTGGCCCAAGGGAGGGGACATGGGGGCGTCATTTGAGCTCCCCGCCTCAGGTGCCAAATGTCGTGGGCCGGCCCTGCATGAAGTTAATATGGGCCCTATACTTAACTGATTAACTGGCAGATGTAGCTTTTTAAAATTACCAGTTTAGGTCATATTTCCACTGAAAATATGTCCTTCTTAATTTATTTTTACAATGGTGTAATTAGTAATAGCTATTTTTGGAAATCTCAGATGGGATGAGCAGTCAACCTGTGGAACTCTTTGGCAGAGGATATTGTGAAGGCCAAGAGTATAACAGGATTCAAAAAAGAACTAAATAAATTCATGGGGGATAGGTCCATCAGTGGCTATTAGCCTGGCTGGTCAGGGATGGAGGTATCCCTAGCCTCCGTTTGCCAGAAGCTGGGAATGGGCGGCGGGGATGGATCACTTGATGATTACCTGTTCTGTTTATACCCTCTGGGGCACCTGGCATTGGCCACTGTCAGAAGACAAGATACTGGGCTAGATGGACCTTTGGTCTGACCCAGTATGGCCGTTCTTATGTTCTTATATCTGTTAATAGTTTACAATTGCAACGATTTGCCATAGAATTCCATGAATTGTATGAAGTATAGAACAGCTTTATTCAGGGTAAGGGAAGTATAATAGTCATGTTTTAAGTCTTGTAAAGGTACAGAGGGAAAAAGCTTTCTTTCTCATTCTCTTTTACCATTGCAATCCTGGAATTTATAAACCAGCACAGCAAGAAACCGCTAATTTTGTATTCAAATTCAGTGTAATTTTCTCAACAAAGAATATTTACACCAAGAGCAAATGTAATCGACATAATTAGCACAAACTGTAGCCTGTCTAATATTTGGTTTATTGGCATATTTTGAATTAAAACATGATTAAGTAGATATTTCTCCGAAGACATTGTAATCACATATTTTTCTGAGGGGGCAGGAATTAATGGAATCTTTGCAGTTAATTTTGAAAGCAGCTGCAAGAATGTGCTGTATTTCCCTAAATCCTGTTAATTACTGTGCAGGCCTTAAGAAGATATCCTTCATTATTCTGGTGGAGGCTGAGGGTTTGATCCTGCGAGACGTATTTATGTAGTAACCTTTACTCAGGCACGCAGTTGTAGTGACTTTAGTAGGATTACTTGCAAGAGTAAGAGAAGTAGGACCAAGCCCTTGGTGTGCTAATGTGAAATTCCTTTAAGCAACATATTAAATTTTGTTTAGCAAAGGGCAAACATTGTTCAGTTGGCCAAAGAACAAGCCTCACCACTCTGATTGCCAAAAAAAAAATTACCTCCCCTCCAGTCTACAGTAATACAGCCTGTACCTAATTAAAGTTGAAAAAAGATGTCAAGGTGGCCTAAGAGAAATGCTCTAAATCTTTTTAATTGATAAATCTGGTTGACAGAAATTAAAAAATGGCAAACCTCTTAAGCAAAAGGGTCTCTTCCTCTTACTACTATTTCTTATCTTAGATTTAAGACCATCAATACATATCTCCTGACCTGCAAAATGTATATAGATTGGGCCAGACCCAGAAGTCTGGATTCAGGTCCAGAGCTTTCTGTCTTCCCTGGAGAGAGGCTGATAACTCCACAAGGAGTTTCCCTTAAACAGCACTCTAAGAAGTCAGGATTGTGCACAAAAACGCCCCTAGGAACCTCTGTTTGGAGGAGAGGGATGATCTGGCTGTATTCATTTTTCTGAATAATATCTGTGGAGTTGGTGGGGAGATTAGATGCCCTCTGCCTTGTCATATCTGAACACATCTCCATTCATTCCTTCACACTTTCTCCTCCCAGGGAAAGCTGCTTCACAGTGATGTGAATAAGACCGTGTACCTGCTTCTAAGCATAGGAAGCAGAGCTGAGGGGGAAATCGGAATTTCAGTCCGGTAAGAAATTCTGATATTTTGATGTTTGAAACAGGACAAAAAGTTGAAATATTGAAACTTTATGGAGAATGACAGCGTCTGAAAATTTTTGATTCAGAAATGGCAAAGCATTCCATTTGGCACATTTGATTGAAACTAAACCTTGTGATACTCCAAAATCAAAATATTTTGTTTTAGTCTGTTGAATGGAACCAAAACATTTCATTTTGAGTCAGTTAAACATTAAACTGCATCTCCCTATGGGTGCTACATTGACTCAGGGCGTTGTCATTTGGATGTCTGATGGCCCATTCTTCTCTATGGGCTGGACTCCCTGGCCAGACTACATCACCCATGTCAGGTCAACAAACCAACATATTTTGATTCACTTCAAACCAACTGCTTTGGTTTTCCCAAGGGAAAATATAAAAAATTCTGTGGAAATTTTTTATTTTGCAGAAACTATATTTTCAGTTGAAAGATCATTTAGAGGGAAGGTTCTCTAATGGGAAAATACCTCAGCTCTGTTAAATGCCTGGAGACAAGACTGTTCAGCTTTTGATGGTTTTGACTGTAATGTCCAGTGGGGAGTGGATCAGGGACTTGGGGCTGTTGGAGGATGGCATGCAGAAGCTGATATTTGGAATCAGATGATAGGTTCTGATATTACCCAACTATTAGGCCCCCCAAATTGGAATAGTATCCGAATCCAAGTATAAGTATCAGACTTTTTGCTCATGCCTAGTCCAAATGAATACTGGTGGGTTTTTGTAACAAATGTTTGCTTCATATTTCATTTTCCAAACCCCCATGAAATCCAGAAGAATTTAATTTGCTAGGAAACAAACCCAGCTGTAATTTAGTTTAAGGCTGTCTTCAAGGGACAGCACAGTTATTAATGGCAGAAGTTTGCACCAACAAATTGTGCCGTATCTGAACATATTGATCCTAACATTATTAAGACAGACTTATCTCCTTCACATGCCTGAAGAATGAAAGTGTTTTTTTCAATTGTACACTGAAAACACATTTGTCTTCTCTTTCTCCCTGGACTCCCTACATATTTCAGTAGAGACAGAAATAAAACAAAAAGGCATTACGATACATTTCAATAACTTTCGGTATATATTGCATTAGCAACTAGTAACTGACCAGTCAAAGTCTGAACAGATGATATTTGAAGAAAGTTTCAGATTGTCATATAATGCAGCTTCCTGTTTTCACAGAAGGACAAAAACCACAGGACAAGTTATTCCATATCCAGTACAGCTCCAAGGAGAAGCAGCAAAAGTGGCTATATTTCACCTTTGCCACTCTTGATGTCCAGGCTGCCAGTCCAGTCACAAGGAGCAACTTAGAGCAGCCTCAGGGCTTGTCTAGATTATGCCAGCTGCAGTGACTTCACAGGGGCTATTCCACAAGCTGGGGATTGAGGGTGAGTGCACTGCATCCAGACCCCTTGTCCTTGGCCATGATCCTTATGCTGGCAGCTGCATGGAGAGATGATGCAGAGCTGTTATTGCTGTCTCTATGCCACTGGAAGATTCCCCTATGCAAGGAGAATCTTCAACTGGCCACTTGGGTGGCTTTACATTTGTTTTGAGACACTGGAGTGGCACAAATCAGATATAAGTGGACAGAGAATCTGCCTCTTATTGTTCAAACGTATTGAAATTGAGCTAGTAAGACTTTGGAGAGCTTGAAGTTATGTACAAGTCAAAGCAAAACCCTGTTGTCTGGCTTGGCTCTGTGAGCCTAAACTGAAGCCAAGCTTTTGGAAGTGACCATACTATACTGGAAAGAAAATAGACAGGGTGATATGTAAGGTTACAGTGACTGCCAGGAAGTAGTGTCAAGCATTTTCACTTACTCGGCTCTTTCTCATTCACAGACACAAAACTGAAGAAAAGCCAAGAAACTAGTACCAGGCATTCAACCTTACATTCTCTGTGTGCCTCTGGGTCCCAAAACTCACTGGGCCTCATTCTCTGCTGCCTTGTATCTAGTGTAGTCATTTGCACCTGTGCAAAGTGGATTTAAAATGCAATCAAATTATCATGATATTTTATACCAACGCTGCACAGGTGAAAATGACTGCTGATCGTGAAAGGCAGACAAAAACCAGTCCTATTATGTTTCACCTTAAAAATAAATGTAGGTATTTAATAAGTTCATTGTTGCACTGAATGTGCAAAAAAAAAAAAAGTACCTTTCAGAGTTTCACAAGGAAAGCACAGTGGCCAAGTATGATGAAAGTTCACTATTTCTTGTTGCTTAGATCCACTTCTATGTTCCGTCTATTTCTAAAATTTTGTAGACAGCTGGGGGGAGGGGAGGAAGCCTACATGCAAAACCCCCAAAGGGTAGTGCCAGAATGCATATTATTTTCAATATACATTGTTTCTGTAATTTTGAATCTTTAAGCCCAGCTCCTCAGCTGATGCGAGCTGACATTGTGCCGTTGTCTTCTGTGCATCTACATCAGTCTACGACAACTGAGGATCTGGCCGAAAAGCCCACATCCAAGATTCAAACATGTTTGAACTTTTACATGAAACCAAAAAAATGTTCAACCCTCAAACTCAGTGAAATGATGATAGAGTGCCTCACACAATCTTACTGAAGAGGATAATTCAAACTGGCTTGGCTATTAGTACTGTCTCCTGGATTGCAAAGCTGATTGGATGAACTAAAGGAAGAGTAGTAATAAACAGCCAAGTATTGAACTGGAGGGACATTGGCTTGCATTTGGCTGCCCTAGCTTAAGTGCAGGATATGTACTCCTGCATATGCATTTCAAATTGTGCTATGTATCCAACAGAGCTGGCCTTACCATGAGGCGAACTGAGGCAGCCCCTCGGGTGCCAGACTGTGTGGGGGCACCACGAGGACCCAGAGTACAGAAAATTGTGTCTGCTTCTGGTGCATATGTATTCTCTCTGCTTTAGATACACAGAGATGGTGGAGAGCTGTGCTGGAGGAAGGCAGAATTGAGACTTTTCAAAGTTTTGGCCCAAGCGAGGGGGCATGGAGGAATCATTTGCACTCCCCGCCTCAGGTGCCAAAATGTTGTGGGCCGGCCCTGGTATCCAATGTATTTGCTCTTCCTTTTCTCTCCTTGACTGTATGTCTCAGTGTCTCATTCCTCCCTCTTCCCTTCAAGTTTGTTTCTATTGTGTATAACTTTTCCAGCTTTCCTTCCAGCTCTCTCCTCCCTGTTATGTCCTTGAAATCCAATAAGCCAGTCCTGGCTTTTCAATTTACTAAAGATTTTATTTGACTAACAAACAATGAGAAAATAAAGCCACTCTTACATGCGCACACATGCATGAAGTTTGTAGCGTGGGAGAGTTTCAACCAGTAAGACTCCTTTGTTAAACTCTACTTCCAGAATATTCCAGGCCTTAAACACGAAGCAGGATTTAGTCCTTGGGGGGGTCTAGAGGTCTATTAAATTGTAGAACACTTTTTCCATGAGGTGTAGCAAAAGACCCATTACTTGAGACATTTAAAACGAGACAGGAAAAAGCACTGGAACTAAACTGTAAGGGGCAATTCTGCACCAGCAGGGGTATGAACTAGCTGAATTATTTTGTTTTTCTATCTCTAATTCCTGTGATTAGCAGAATTAACTATTGAGACAAATATTAAAAGAAATAAATATCCCAGATCCTCAGCTAGTGTAAATTGGCTGTGTCATATTACGCCAGCTGGGGATCTGGCCCATACATATAGCTTGCCCAAACCAGAACTATGAGGAGATACAATAACCAGTTTCGAGCGTTGTCTATGAAGCATACAGACATCAAGTGTGTAGAATAGTTGTGATCTAAAATCCTGTCATTAGATAAAACATTTGCAGCTGTAACTGTTCTGCGGCTGCATAGCTTTGAGCCTAGATGCTGCCATCTATTTTCCTGCCTCAGCAGGAAGATGGCCTACATGATCTAATAGGTCTTTTCCATCTTTGTGATAAAGAGAAATCAGAACAGAAAGTCATTTTGCATTGGAAGTGGGGATCGGCAACACTGGATCTCAATTTTAGGGAAGGTTCAACATCTATTTCAAGCAAATGTATGGATACATGTTGTTTGAGTTTTAACTTAACTAGCATGTTTTTTTATTTTATTGCCAAACAACATCAAGGGAAGTGGAGAGAAAGATCAGTAGAATACTGTCAGATAAGGGACTGCAGGTTATCCATCTTCATTAGAGCATCCTGGACAGTGTAGCCAGTATAAGGATATTGGTTTATGGGGGCTCAGAATGATGTGACAGCTCTGTAGCAACAAAGATAGTAGAAAGAAAAAGACAGTCTCACACATACATACACAGTTGGATGCTTCTTTCTCCTAGTTTTCTTGTCTGGAAGGAAAATGCCCCCCTTCCCCTTTCTGTGTTGTGGACCTGGGTCTATTCTCTATCTCAGGGATCACCAACCTTTGGCCCGTGGCCCGCCAGGGTAAGCATCCTGGTGGGCCAGGTTGATTTGTTTACCTGACACGTCTGCAGGTTCAGCCAATCGCAGCTCCCACTGGCCGCGGTTCACTGCTTCAGGCCAGTGGGGGCTGCGCCCCGAGGGATGTGCTGGCCGCCGCTTTCCGCCACCCCCATTGGCCTGGAGCGGCGAACCGCAGCCAGTGGGAGCCGAGATTGGCCAAACCTGGGGACACAGCATGTAAACAAACAGGCCCTGGCGGGCCGTGGACCAAAGGTTGCCGATACTTGCTCTATCTTTTGCCACCCACTCTGGTTCTAGTGGTATTACAGGTTCTTCTTTAGAGCAGGGGTTCTTAACTTTTTTCTTTCTGAGGCTCCTCCAACATGCTATAAAAACTCCCTGGCCCATCTGTGCCACAACAACGGTTTTCTGGCCTTCCCTCCAGATTCAGCCTTGCTGCAGTGGGACCCAGGCCTCAGCCCCACTGCAGCTTGGCGCTTGGGCTTCAGTGGTGAGGCTCTGGCTTTGGCTTTGTGCCCTGGGCCCCAGGGAATCTAACACCAGCTCTGCTTGGCAGACCCCCTGAAACCTGCTCACGAACCCCCCAGGGGGACAGACTCCCAGTTGAGAACTGCTGCTTTAGAGCTCACAGTTATAGACCATAGGTAAAGTCCACTTGTTCTTCTGAGGGAGACAGATATTTTCCTGGCCATCATAATAGCGGAACAAGAAAGTCAGGCAAATGGTGGCACAGAAACCAAATACATTTTATTCAAATCAGTAAGCAAATGACTGGTGACTTTTCCCTATGATAAAAAGACCGACCTGTTCCCATTGAAGTCAGTGGGCTTTTTGCCATAGGTTTCAGTGAGATCTAGATCAGGCCCAAGATTTAGAAACTGGGAGAAAAAGAACTGCTCTTTTAAATAGAGCTGATTGGGATTTTTTTATAAGATGTTTTTCTGTCAGAAAATGCCAGTTAGTCAAAATTGAAACTGTTTGCAGAAACAGATCAATGTCACCAGAGTTGTAATCTAGAAGGTTTCTCAGGTCCAGGATTGAATTTCTGGTTTTGACAGGAGAGACACTAAGATAGTATGGGGGAGGGGACTCACCGGGTGGTGAAAGCCCCAGCTCTGCCTGATTCAAAGTAGGGGCTTGAAGCTGGGTTTCCTATATACCTGGTGAGGGTCCTAACCACTGGGCTACTGTGTGCTTAGTTGCTCACTCTCGTTTCAAAAGGGCTCCATTTCACTCCAATGCAGAACAAAAATAAAATTGCAAAACCTCATAATTCTTTTGCTAAATGGAATGCTGTTTTTCCAGAAACGTGACTACAAAATAACATGTCTTCATGACAGTTAATCCGTTGACAACTTTATAACCTATTAACCCTCATCAGACTCAGGCATGAAAGGAATCTGTCTGGGTTGTTTTTTTTCCCTTTAGAGTTGCACCAGTTTGTAGTTACTCTCTCACAAGCAAATGGAAAGATATGAAACCCAGTAATAAATCTCTAATTGATTAAATGTAGTCAATAATAATACATTTATATGGTGTTGAAATGTGCAGTAATTACATACCTGGCAGGAAGACTCATGCTTTTCTTTTTAAACTACGTGGTCACCAGTCTCTCAAACTTAAGCAGAACTTGACTTCCAAGTTTCTAACTTTTAAGGGATATTTTAAGAGATGCCCGATCATGTTCTGATGCCACGCTGAAGAAGAAAGTAGGCAAACTGACAGGTCTAACACATACTGTTCTCCCTTTTCCCTCCCCTTTTGAGCTGCAGTTTGCCACCCAGCTAATAAATGGGTGTAAGTTAAAATTAAAAAGTGCTGTGCTTTCCTTCCCCGCATCCCCAATTGATGCCAGCTGCAGAATTCCGCCCTATATTACCTCTGTAGTTTGCATAAATATTTATTTTCTCCTGATTTTTGCTACAGACAATTTGCTGCTCTGAGGCAGATGTTGGGGGTGGGGGTGAAGAATAAATTGCAGAAGGCAGTCCTGAGAGAATTTTAGCTGCTCAACCAGATTTCCTCCTGGATCACAGTGCAAGTTCAGTCATTAAAAGGGAAGGAGGCAGCATGTATTCCCTTTCCCCACGCACACCCAACTTTGCTAGGCATTGTGGAGGGGTTAAGATATCATGGCCCCTGTCCTTTCAGTTCCTTCAGGGAGGTTAGTTTCCACTCTAGTGTTTGTATTCCATGCCTGGATTATGCTTCAAGCTGGGAAAATAATGGATTTTTTTAGTTTGCTAGCAATTATATAAAATTGGAGGAGGGGATCATTTTGGCTCTAACTGGAAAAAAAAATTTTTGGGTCAAACTAAATGTTTTCTTGCAGCAAAATTTTAACATTTTGTTTTGATTTTAACCACCTGTAAGCTTTTAATATTTTTAAAATAAAATTAAGGGACTTTTTGAAACAAAAAGTTGTTTTGAACAAAAAAATCAAAACATTTTGTTTAGAAAATGTCAAAATGAAATGTTTGTTTTTTTCTGGCGTGTGTGTGTGTGTGTGTGTGTTGTTGTTGTTGTGACAGAGAGAAGGGGGAGGTTGACCAAAACAATTTGGCAAAACAGACACAAATTCACAACACCCTTTGTGTCACCAAATCTGCATTTTTCACCAAAACCATTTTGGCTGAAAAATTTCACCCAGCTCTAACCATGCTGTTGCAAGCATCTAAGAGAAGGAAGGCTCCTTGTACTCTAGCTCTCTCACCTTCTGTACTTGGACAGGGCCAGCCTCAGTCCGGTCCTTTATATGTCTTTTTAAAAAATCATCAAGACAAATCCCTGCTAAAGCGGTTTCCAAGCTGCCACACTTATTTCAGCTAATGCTTCATCACAGAAACAGCAGCAGGGCTGAATGACAGTGCTCATGTTTTTGGGGACTGCAACATTTTGCATGACCTTTAATGGGAGACTTCTGCTCATGCCTAGGTCTGGATCTCAGATTCCTAACAACAGCCTCACATTTAATACTGGAGACAAATGTGTCCGTGACTGTTGTAAAAACTGTGTGATGAACTATCTCCAGTGAACCCTCATACCATAAGAAAATGTCGGCATGACCAGACATTGCCCATGAAGTGTCATATAATTAAATGTCTGTGATGAGATGCTATGATTCCACTGATGTGTGTCAAGTTTATGCCAGATTTGAGTCTAAAGGCTCAATAGTAGAGCTGTTCAGAACTCTTAGGTGTGAATAATTTATCTCATGTATTTTGGCATTTTTCTGTGAACAATTTATTCAGAATTTTTTGTCATTATTTAACCATCTCTATTTAACAGTAAGGAGCTGGAAAACTCTAAGGAACAAAAACTAAAACCCTAGGGCCTGACCAAAACCCATTGGAGACAACTGACAAGCTCCCATTGATCCAACGATCAGGCCCTTATTGAACAAGTATTTGGGGACACATTTACAAAGGTGTTTAGGTGCCTAAAGATGTAAATAGGTCGGTGCCCAGTGGGGTTCTCAAAAGTGCCTAAGCAGGTTAGGTGCCGAATTCCCATGGAAATCGATGGGGCTTAGACACCTATCCTGCTTAGGTACTTTTGAAAAATCCCACCTCCAGGGTCAGATTTCCCATTAGGCACACTAGGCATATGCCTAGGGGCACTGGTATTCTAGGGGCCCTACAAATTCAAATTTTGCTGCTCCTGGGTCCTGGCAGGGAGTGGAGCTGGCTGAGGGGCAGATGGCCCCACACAGCCCTGCTGGAGGGCTCCTTGCTCAGCCCAGCTGACAGTGTCACCTCCCAGTGGGTGCGGCCGGGGGGCAAGGCGTGGGAGAACGGACCTCTGTGGGGGATTGTGGGTGGGCTTTGTGCAGAGAGGGTGAGGATGCTGGGCAGTGGGGGGGAGGGTTGTATGGGGCACTGGGAAGTTGTGGGGGGGTCTGTGCTGCCTGGTGGAATCCTAAGCCTCAAATTAAATGCCCAGGCTCCCAATACAACGTATGGGGAGAGTTAGGCACCTCCAGATGAAATGCACAAAAGCCTCCCCACTGAGCAGGTAGCTGCCTAAGCTAGCCAATAAAAAATGCGGCTGAATGGTGTATGGCCTAAGCCCCACCGCTCAGTGGTGCCTATTGCTGATCAGGATTCACAGCCATGAACCTGCTCCTGGAGTTTGGTGCTTACGCCAGGTCAGACCTTTCCCACACAAAAAAACCCTGAGGAGGCAGCCCTGGAACCCCCTGTATGTGCCAGTGGTTTGAGCATGCACCCAAGCTGTGGGAGATGGGTTTAAATCCCAACTCTGCCTGCTATGGAGCAAGGACTTGAACCCAGGTCTCCCACAGGAATGCCCTAAACAGTGCCCTATGGCAAGCTCAATCTCTCCCAGTGAAGCGGTGCCACTTTGGATGATACTTAAATATTCATTGGGCCAGAGAGAGCAAGCACAAGTGCTTCCATATCCCAGTGGTTAAGACACTCCTCTGGGATATGGGGGAGTCTAGTTCCAGTCTCTGCTCCACTCTATAGTTAAGTATCAGAGGGGTAGCCGTGTTAGTCTGGATCTGTAAGAGCAGCAAAAAGTCCTGTGGCACCTTATAGACTAACAGACGTATTGGAGCATGAGCTTTCGTGGGTGAATACCCACTTCGTTGGTTAAGTATTTCCATGCAGAGTGGAGCAGCTTCAAGAACCAAGACTGAGAGGACCGTGCCCTGGATCTCAGTGGTTAAGACTCTCCCTATAGGGCAGGGGTGGGCGAACTATGGCCCAGGGGCTGCATCCGGCCCACCAGATGTTTTAATCTGGCCCTCAAGCTCCCGCCGGGGAGCAGGGTCCAGGGCTTGCCCTGCTCCGGTCAGGGCCGGTGCAAGAATGTTTCGCGCCCTAGGCGAAACTTCCACCTTGCGCCCTCTCCCGTCCCCGAGCCCCCGCCCAGAGGTGCCCCCTCCCTGAGGTGCCCCCCCGTGGCAGCTCCCCCCTCCACCCTGAGGCACTCCCCCCCGCAGCAGCTCCCCCCCCTCTGCCCTGAGGCACCCCCTCCCACCCCAGCTCACCCCTGATCCGCCTCCACCCCGAGCACACCGTCGCTGCTTCACTTCTCCCACCTCCCAGGCTTGCGGCACCGATCAGCTTAGGCACCGCAAGCCTGGGAGGCGGGAGAAGTGAAGCAACCACGGCGTGCTCGGGGAGGAGGCGGGGCAGGGGTGAGCTAGGGTGGGGACTTCCCCTGCTTGCTGCCCCTGCCCCTTACTTGCTGCAGGCAGCCCTCCCAGCACTCCCCTGCCCCAGCTCCCTCCGCCTAAATGCTGGCCGCAACCAGGGTGGCCGAAGATCCAGCCGCCGCGGTCGCTGCCAAAGAAAATGCCGCTCCCCAAAGCCTAGCGCCCTAGGCAACTGCCTAGGTCGCCTAAATGGTTGCACCAGCCCTGGCTCCGGTGAGCCAGCCAGGGAGCAGGGTCGAGGGCTTGCCATGCTCCGCATGGCTCCTGAAAGCAGTGGCATGCCCTCTCTCCGGCTCCACACACTACCCCCGCCCCAAGCGCCACCCCACAGCTCACATTGACCAGGAACTGCGGCCAATGGGAGCTACAGGGGTGGTGCCTGTGGATGGGGCAGCATGCAAAGCTGCCTGGCCGTGCCTCCGCATGGAAGCCAGAGGAGGGACATGCTGCTGCTTCTGGGAGTTGCTTGAGGTAAGTGCCACCTGGACCCTGCACCCCAGACTACCTCCCGCATCCCAACCACCTGCCCCAGCCCTGATCCCCCTCCCGCCCTCCAACCCCCTAGATCCCAGCCTGGAGTACCCTCCTGTACCCCCAACCCCAGCCCCACCCCAGAGCCCACCCCCCCCAGCTGGAGCCCTCACCCCCTCCCCAATCCCCAATTTTGTGAGCATTCCTGGCCCGCCATACAATTTCTATACCCTCATGGCAAAAAGTTTGCCGACCCCTGCTATAGAAGGTGGGAGACCTCCATTCAAATCCCCACTCCCCATCAGGCAGAGTGGGAATTATGAACCCCAGTCTCACACATCCTGGGTGAATGTCATGACCAATGAGTATTAACGGGGGCACAACCACTGCTTGCTGTGTTTTTTGTGGGGACCAGTCCAGTAGATGTACTCACAGGATATGTCTACATTACACTGGCTTGGGCTAAGGGGCTGTTTAATTGCAGTGTAGATGTTTGGGCTCAGGCTGCAGCCTAAGTTCTGGGAACCTCACACCTTGCAGGGTCCTAGAGCCTGGGATCCAGCCTGAGCCTGAATGTCTATACAACAATTAAACAGCACCTTAGCCTGAACCCCACAAGCCTGAGTCAGCTGGCATGGGCCAGCTGAGGGTGTCTAATTGCAGTGTAGACATACCCGGCCTAAGGTGACCTGTGAGCAAGCAAGATAGGTGGGGGAAGGCCTAGTTTGTGAATCCTGTTGGTTCTTGGGCATCAGTACATAGGTAGCTGTGTGCATGCTCAGTGGTGGAAATTTAGGCAGCAGCTGTGCAGGAATGTTGAGGGTCTAAATTTTGATTTAGGAACCTAAAGTGGCAGTTAGGTGCCTAAATCCTTTTGTGGATCTACCCCTTAGTGTCATAAACAAATTTGCAGTTGTCAATATTCCACAGTAAAGCCTTGTTGCTTTTTTCTTTCAAATATCTATCTCTTCCCCCCAAAACCAAGTTAAATGTAGAGAAATTAAAAAAATGGCATGATCACATTGACGACTATTTTATGCTCCTCAGCTTTTTTCAGGAGTTGATTTGTAATGATGTGGCCAGAAAGGGGAAACAAAACTGATGACTTTTGTGCAGCAGTAATATGAAAAATAAAACAAGGTGCAGCAAATAGGGTTTGAAGTTCAGTTAAGGGGAGCTGGATGGCAGGAGAAAGATCATTTGATCATTACCAGTTCGGTTCACTCCTTCTGGGGCACCTGGCATTGGCCACTGTCAGCAGACAGGATACTGGTCTGGATGGACCTTTGGTCTGACCCAGTATGGCCATTCTTATGTTCTTATGTTTGTATGTCTCTAAGTCTGCATTCTAAGCTCCACTAACAGTGTGACAATGATTAGCATAAAAAAATACAATCACTGGACCATCCTCACCATCCTACCTGCTTTCCCTCTCCCACTTCTGGATATTTGATAGCCATATTTGAGTCTGGCTTTTCATTCATATTATCCTCTGATTTCATGGCGGATAACAAAACGATCTGGTGCAAATATATATCTTAAACATTTCCAGTTACTATGTTTGAGACAAAATCCATCAGGAGCCACTTCAGGAGTCTAAACACTGCACACTCAGACAACTAAAGTGATTGTCTTCTGACAAGCTTTCTTTTTGCCTCAGTTCTTTAACCAGAGCCCTTCTAATTAAGATAACCTGGGCTGCTCCATTTGTTTTTCTGTCCTGAGAGGGAAATAATCAACTAAAGAATAATTAAAGGCATTCTTCCCTAGTGCAGTTTGTGAAATAAGTGCTCCAAGCATTATCATCTTCTGTATGGCGATGACAGCAGCTCTGTCCTTCGAAGCATCAATGATAGAGTTAAAAACTGTTAAATAGACACTTGGCAGGGGCTTGAGAAATGTACTGGGAAGGAAAGCAGTATCCTCTGTGATGGGGACTTGCTAGAAGTGTGGGACAGGTAAGTATATTAATAAAAATATGGGATCCCAGTTGTTGTACAGATATGATGACTTTGATGCTCATGAGAACTCTTTGATTAGAGAAAAGAGAGGTTATGTCAAAGAGGGGAACCGAATGTAAACTATTGCATTGTGAACTACTGTATGAACAGCTGCTGAAATGGCAATGTAATACAAAACTGCGTTGGCATGATACAGATATAGACAATAATAATCAACCTGTCATCGTTTTATGTTAGGAAAAGTTAACATTTTACCAGAATAATGATACCATAGCAGAAAAAGTATTTCTGTTAATGTATGTGACAAAGGGATACTTTGTATATAAAAGCTACAATATGAACTGTATCCAGTTTATTCAATGTAGACATCCAATCAGCAGATGAAAAGCTGCGGAGTTACGGGTGCCTTATCTCAGTATTCTATGTACATTACACATAGCAGGAACACATGATGAGGATTCCCCATTTCTTAGCCTGTTCAGGTACGCATAATGGAAACGGAAATATGCCTGCCGTATGACCCTTTTGCAAAGACCACTATTCTACATCTCTCCTTATGTCTCCTCATTGTGTTTATATCACAAGTCAGTCATTTAAGATGTGGTAGAAAACATAGCAATAGCCATAGGCAGAAACATACTTTGTGTAGTTGTTAATTTTACCCTGACTGCCAAGAAAGGAACATCCATCTGTCAAAAAAGACAGTGATAGAAAAGAAGCCTCCAAAAATAAGTGCTAAGTAAGACATAATTACAACTAGCTCAATTGATTTGGGATGAGGTAAAGAGATGAACTATAGAAATCAGGGTTCTACTAGCTGAACCTGCCTGATATTTGGAATGAATACACTTTTAAAAATAAAAATATTGGCTTGTCACTGCCAAACTCTTTCACTGCAAATAGAGTAAGTGTAGTGACTGAATATTCAGCTTTCTTTTTCGAAATACACAAAGGTCCTTTCATGCTTGATGTTATTTGCATTTTTCCTTTGCTGGCTATAAGGACAAGTGTAGATGTAATCTTTCCCAGGACAATAGCTACCCAGTTCATAGCACTGGCAAACTACAAACAAGGCATTTTTCAAATGAGGTTTATACTTTAATATTTAACTTTTACACCACTGACCTCTCAGCTCACTTCTTCTACATTGAACAAAAACATAAAATGAAACCTTAGAAGATGATAAAGCTTGTCTTATTTAATATCTCCAAAGTACCATGCATACCTATAGAGCTATACTTAGTAATAGATAACAAGAATTAATAATAATCTTTGTTAGAAACAGATGTATTTCATATTTCACAACCAGAGATCAGATGTTTCATATGTCTGCAGGCTATGCTAAGAGGTACAGTGTGATCTCATTCTGTTTTTAATTAAGTAAAAAAATAAGAACTACCTGGTCATTTCCAAACTATCTTATTTATAAGAGTAAGAATAATATTTAGCTCTGGGTGCTTTACATATTCAAACAAAGCATTATATAATCCTGTTAACTATATGTATTCATTAATTTACTCAGTTATGAATGTCTTCATTTCTCAAACTTTTCATTCCATAGTTGATTTAAATTGACTTTAAAAAAACTCATCTGATTTTTCTTAAGCTGCATTTCCCCGTTACTGGTGTTATTCCTGCTTCAGATACCTACATCTCTCTCTCCAGATAATAGGTTTATCCACTCACCTCACTCATGTTTGTTTTGAAATGACAGCTCACAGATTTCCACTTCTTCACAACAGGGAGACTGTACAAAAGCTCTTTCCACTGTTCCTGGCTTTTCTCTTAAAAAGGGCTGCCCAGTGGCATCATGCCGCTAGTAAACCAATAAGATGCATTCACCTGCTGAACTCCTCAGCATACATCCGAGAGCACAAAGGGCCACCTAGTGGTACAAACTGAAAAGCAGATTCAAACTCCAGGTTGGGTCGTTCCAACTAAATGGAATGTTCATAGTTCAGGATCATTGATAAGGGGGAAATATGTGATGAGAACAGAAAACATAGTGAGTATGAAATGTTTCTTTTAATTATAAGATGCAACTATTTCACCTAGTGACAAATGAAAATATTCAAAAACATATAATCTGTAACAAAAGGAGCGAGGAGACAGCAAACCAGTTTATAAATCAGTATTCCTGAGAACAAGAGTGTCTGTGCTGTCCCATATTTGTATATGCATATATTCATTACAATCTCATACTTCCTGCACATACCCAGCTTTTCTGTGTGTTTCTTGGAAGAATAAATTGGGCACCTGCCTCACTGCACACAAAGCGGTTAGTGGTGATGCCTATCTTATAACTTTTATAGCCCAATGGTTAGAACACACATATGGGATGTGGGAGACCTAGGGTCAATTCCCCCCTCTGACTGAGAGGGAGAAAGGATTTGAAGAGGAGTCTCCTACAGCTCTCAGGAAAGTGCTCTAACCACTGAGCTATGGGATATTCTGATGTGGGGCTCCCACAAGCTGTCCTGCTGAAACTTTTCCACTGTGGATAAGTAATTAAAAAGTCATTAGAGCAGGGGGCTAGACACTGGGTCTCTCACAAAAGTGCCCTAACCACCGGGCTACACAAGTCATTCTCACCCTGTTTCTGATCCAATGACTCTCTAAGTATTTTTCCAGTGCGTTCTAACCACTGGGTTAAATATTATAAGTTAGCCATCACCACCACATCCTCCTCCTGTCAGATTTTGAACGGGACCCAATCCGGTAGGCACAATCAGAGGCTTCCTACCAGATAGGCCCCACATGCCAGTTAGGCAGCCAAACCAAACAACTCTCTCTCTCCGTTCATGGCTCATGCTTGGAGGCAGGCACCCGGATGCCTAAAGTGTGGCAGCAGTGCACATGCTCAGAGGCAGAAATGTAGGCAGTGAGGGAATGTGGGCACCTACAGGGTACAGTGGGAGTTTTGTGGATCACAGTGGAGCCTAAAACTGTGACTTAGTTGCCTACGTATTTTTGTGGCTCTGGGCCTTACTGCTTTTTATTCCCATTAATCCTGTAAGCCCAATGCAGCTAAGAGAGTGTGAGCTGTATTCTGTTCCATTTTGTCCATCATCAATAGTAGAGTTCACTAACTTCCAATGACTTTCACATGTGCAACAATGTGAAGACAATTATGCACATGTGACTAGGGGCTAATTGGAAGACAATGTGTTACACATGTGCAACTAAAGGGCTCACTGGTCTGCAGCACTTTTTATAACTAGTGATGATATGTAAGTTGGCTGGAATCTTGTTTGATTTTCAGAACCCAGGTGGAATTTGCTGGGCTAGTTACTGAGTGCATTTTAACTGGAAATCAATGAGAGACAATAGCTATCAAACTCCACATGCTGTTTTTTATAGTCACTTTGCAGCGTAGAACTGTATTTTAATGGTAACTGAAAAACAAGACAGAAGAGTTATCCAAGCCCAGCACAAAATTTCAGATTTTTTTCCCCATATGTGCCATTCTTCTTTGCATTTTCATGCTTTCTTGCTAAATAAACTCAAGAGCAGCTGAACCAATTTTGTTCAAACTTTCTTTTAAAAAAAAATCACTTTGGGGCTGAAACCAAACATGGGAACTTCAGACAGGAAGTCTTTTGTTTGAGGAAGGTATGTGTCTCAGAAAAGGGAAGGGGTATAGAATGGAATTTGGAGCTCAGCCTTAATTACCCTGTGCATGCTATAATTATAGGCTTTAATTAATTCCTTAATAGTAAGGGGTTTAACACGCATATCTCCAATCACTGTATGATTTGAGACTGGTCATCCAGACTTACCCGGTAGCTTACCCAATTAAAACATGAAAAATATAAAAATAAACCAAATTTCAAAGGTGTGAATGGTTTAAAATATAAAATAAGCTTTAATCACTTGGGACCTTAAGTTGCAGTCTAACCTCTGGGCCCATGCAAGGGAAATGAGTCAATGGTTACAGCAGAGTCCCACAGCTGTCAATGTCACAAAAGAATCAGACGCAATTTGGAAAAATTGACAGTCTTGCATCAGGAGACATGTGGGATAGAGCTTATTGTATAATATGAATCATCTCTCCTTCCTAAAAAAACCCAAAATATAAAACTCTGTTTCTAGGTCAGCCTAGAAAATAGTGATGCAGGTAACAAGTAGATATCTGCTCTCTGATAACCTGTTTGTCCCTCAGCAATGTCCAGCTTCAGTCATTATAAGTCCCCTAAACCTTTAGAAGCATAAATAATGCTTCCTTGTCTCCACTCTGACTGGTTGCTTATGGCAGAAGAGAGTATTTGAAAATACCCAGCACTCAAATATTACCTGGCACTTACCCGTGGCAGTTAACTTTTTAATTAAAAGGTAAAAGGCATATTAATTATCAGTTTAGAATATTCAATCTCTGTTCAGGCAAAGGAATTAATGTGTTTAAAAAGATGCTCAGCAGTTATTCTTTGAAGTTTGGGAAGAGGATGAAGTTAAAAGTATACCCCTTTCCCTACTTCATTTTACTGGTACTGGGAAAGTTAAGGACAAAGTCTTCATGCTTAGTGTTTGTTTCTTTCTACTCTGGATTTAAAAAAAAAAAAGCATCAGGTTGTCAACAACATGTAGAAATGAAGGATTTCTCCTCAGCCTCACCTGAGAACCTTCACCGTTTAACAGCTCATGAAAGTGTGTTTTCGAATAAGACGACATTTAGGACAAGATCATCATGATTGTCGGTGCACAAGAGAGGAACAGGGTGCAAATGTGTCTCTTTCCCTACCACATACACCCTGTGCAATGGATGGTCACCAAGGAGAGTCTCGGCAGTCAGGGTGTTGAAGTACACTATCGAGCTGCCAGTGTTCACCTCTCCATAGAGGGAAAGGGTCAGAATCCTTTTTCTCCCCACCCCTGACAAACTGATTTGGCCAGGAACAAGGGGAGGGGACGCTGCATTATTATGGTGGCACAGTAGTTGCATTCCCCCTGGATAGTCTAGTGTCCTTAATGTGGTGGCTGTAGCTATTATCATTCTTCCTCCTGGTCTCAATAAAGTGAAGTTGTGGTCTGGTTACTGTTCTGCTTGCTCTTCCTCCTCAGATGGGCAGTGGTTTCAGAAGAGCTGCTGCTGCCCATGCTGTAGGGCTCCTTCGTTTTGTCTGAAGCTGTTCACAGGACAAAAATAGAAAGGCAAGGCACAAGAACCTTGCCATTCTATTTGTCCTGGGAAGTACCTAGTATATCTGGTGCTGTATAAATAATAATTACATACCAAAAAACTACATTAAAAGAATGTTAAGTTTGCAAAGCCAAACGCTCAAAAGTTAGGAAATCCCAGAATTATGCCTGGGCAACCTTAATGCCCACCCCCTTGTGTGTATGCATTATAATAGTCTTTAATTACATGATCGTATACTATTTTCCCATGGGACCCCTGTGCCTGGGGATGAGTCAGCACATTGCAGGAAGACAGAGGATGGTCAAGGAAGTTTCTAACCCCCATGGTTGTGGAGAAAAGCTTGAAAACATGACCTGGGTGCACCATAAAGGCTCAGACACCAGAAAGAAAATAAAAAGAACATGACATCTATTTATTTATTTATTTTTATTTTTAAATCTTCTGACTTTCTGAGGCCTGACTCATGATATGAATGCTTGGGACTGGAAAGCCTGGAAACTGCTATGCTTTTTTATTTTAGCCTCTCCAAAGTGTAGCCATTGAGAAATCAAGCTGCTTGAAAAGAAGCACAGACAGCATTTTTATAATCTGCACCAGTCAGTTTGAGATGAATTAGTCTGGGTCTGCTCAGGCTTCTAGAATTAGCTACTCCATAGCAGCCGTACTCAGAGGCCCATCACAGCCATAGCCACACTAGCATTACATCATCTCATTAGCATGGCCACTCCCATATTTGTAACATAATATCTCTCTTCACAAGGCGGAATGGTGGGGAAAGGGAGACCAGGGAGCCAGGAGAGGGTGGTCAACAGGAAAGTGGTATATTTACCAGCACAAAGGAAACAAGGCCTGAAATGATATAGTACCAGCAGAACTGCTCCTGTTGGTGAGTATGATTTTTATAATTACTGGTACTTTTTTTTTAAATGAGAAAGCAGAGCAGAAAATTAAAGCAACCCATCTGACTAATGGAAATTCCTGTTTTTTCACAACCACCTCACTAGCCACACAGGGGAAAAAAATTCTTTTGTTTTCTTCAAGCATTATGTTACAATGCTTTATAACAGCAATAATGCTGTCTAGTTTGGGTATTTCCTTTCATTTAATGATGATATTGTGGTTTAAGAGTCCATGACCTTACCTTAGACCCAGATTTCCCACAGCCTGTGCTAGAATATCCTCTCCCTGTGACCCATTAGTACCTTTTTAAAGATATTAAGAAAATAATACTTGTAACAGATTAATATAACCCACACACCTCCTGGGTGTGGTGTTCTGTCCCATCTAGTCACACTGAGACCACTTAGAGAGAGATTAATGAGTCTACTCTACAGCCTTAGCTAAGGGCCCATATGGCTTTTGGCTCATGTGGTAGAGGCTCATGCACTAAGCTCCAGAAACCCCAGATTTAAGCCCATCTGCTGACGACCGGGATCTGTCAGTGTTACAAGTGGTGGCTCATCCAGGATTTCAACTGGGAAGACTCTGAAGCTTGGGACGTGTTTCCTCAGCTAGGGGAAGTATGTAACCCACGCACTTCCTGGGTGTGGTGCTCTGTCCCATCTAAGGATACTGAGACCACTTAGAGAGAGATTAATGAATCTGCTCTAGAGCCTTAGCTAACAGCCATATGGCTTTTGGTTCATGCACTAAGCTCCAGAGGCCCCAGGTTCAATACCACCTGCCAACAACCGGGATCTGTCGGTGTTACATTAACACAAACCGTGAATTATATATGTGTATATGACAGAGACATAGTTCCCTATTTTGAATCATTGCAATGAAACCATCTACAGTATTTTGTATATTCTGGGAAGGGTTTTCCAAGGCACTAAGAGCTGGCCTATTTGTTCCCATTCAAGACAGTAGTAGTCCGAATGATCAAACACATAGATGAAAATAATTTGCTGGGGAAGAGTCAACATGGTTTTTGTAAAGAGAAATCATGCCTCACCAATCTACTAGAACAGGGGTTGGCAACCTCTGGCACGCGGCTCGCCAGGGTAAGCACCCTGGTGGGCCGGGCCAGTTTGTTTATCTGCCATGTTGGCAGGTTAGGCCAATCGTGGCTCCCCTGGTTCACCGTCCCAAGCCAATGGGGGTGGCGGAAAGCGGCGCAGGTGAGGAATGTGCTGGCTGCAGTTTCCCACCACCCCAAAAGGCTCTTAAGCAAAGTAAGCTGTCATGGGATACGAAGGAAGGTCCTCTAGTGATTGGTAACTGGTTAAAAGATAAGAAACAAAGGGTAGGAATCAATGGTCAGTTTTCAAAATAGAAAGAAGTAAATAGTGGTGTCCCCCAGGGGTCTGTACTGGGATCAGTCCTATTCAACATATTCATAAAAAAAAATAAACAAAAAACCCAGTCCTGAATGCAAGTTGATCTTTGAGGTAAAATTACCAAAAAACGCCAGCATCTTTAAAAATAAAAAATAAAAATAAATAAATAAAAAAGCCGTGCCACCCCCCCTCCCCTCAAAGAGAAGCCCAAAACTGATTAAATCAGCAAATAGCGTGGAACTATTTGGGGTAAACAGTGAGGTGGCAAAATTTGCAGATGATACAAAACTACTTGAGATAGTTAAGTCCAAAGCAGACTGCGAAGAATTACAAAGAGATCTCATAAAACTGGGTGGCCGGGCAACAAAATGGCAGATGAAATTCAATGTTGATAAATGCAAAGTAATGCACATTGGAAAACATAATCCCAAGTATACATATAAAATAATGGGGTCTAAATTAGCTGTTACCGCTCAAAAAAGCGATCTTGGAGTCATTATGGATAGTTCTCTGAAAACATCCACTCAATGTGCAGCGGCAATCAAAAAAGCGAACAAGATGTTGGGAATCATTAAGAGATAGAGAATAAGCCAGAAAATATCATGTCGTCTCTATATAAATCTCTGGTATGCCCAAATCTTGAATACTGTGTGCAGAAGTGGCCGCCCCATCTCAAAAAAGATATATTGGAATTGGAAAAGGTACAGAAAAGGGCAACAAAAAAGGGTATGGAATAGCTTCCATATGAGAAGAGATTAATAAAACTGGGACTTTTCAGCCTGGAAAAGAGATGAGTAAGGGGGGATATGATAGAGATCTATAAAATCATGACTGGTGTGGAGAAAATAAATAAGGAAGTGTTATTTACTCCTTCTCATACCACAAGGACTAGGGTCACCAAATGAAATTAATAGGCAGCAAATTTAAAACAAACAAAAGAAAGTATTTGTTCACACAATGCACAGTCAACCTGTGGAAATCTTTGCCAGAGGATGTTTTGAAGGCCAAGACTATAACAGAGTTCAAAAAAGAATTTGATAAATTCATGGAGGATAGGTCCATCAACGGCTATTTGTCAAGATGGGCAGGGATGGTGTCCCTAGCCTATGTTTGCCAGAGGCTGGGAGGGGCAGTAGGGAATTGATCACTTGGTAATTGCCTGTTCTGTTCATGTTCTCTGGGGTACCTGGCATTGGCCACTGTCGGAAGACACGATAGTGGGCTAGATGGATCTTTGTTCTGACCCAGTATGGCCATTCTTATGTTCTTAGTTTCCCACGGACTGTAATGGGAGCAGAGAATGCCAGCAGTAATTCCCTCTGAAAATCCCATCCCTTAAATCCAGAGTCATTGGATATGTAATTTGTACCATAAAGCCTTATGTGATATATGACACTGTGATCTGGTTGAACCAAAAATACAACATTCATAGAAATAATCATAAAAAGTCAGATAAATTTAGCTCGGAGTAAAGTAGAAACTCTCCTTTAGAACAAACTTTTCAGGTTAATGAAATATGGATCATGGTTGGTTAACAAATAGTTTTATTCTCAAATGTAAAACTAATTAACCCTGATTTGTATGTGTTTTTCTTTTTCAAGTAGTAAGTAAACTCATCTATTATAAATTACTAGGAAGAGTTCCTGAAGGTCAGAGGAATTTAATCCTAGCCTCTCTTAAATATTTAGCATACCGTCTCTTTGTATTTAAAATTTCAGAAGCTAAAACTTTAATGGTGTTATGAAATAGTACACAGATGATTTCACCTGATATACAGGATGGGTGTTGGATAACATACATTTGATTCATGTAAGGCCAGTAATTTGCTGGCTGATCTTTTAGAGCATATCACTATGAATAAAATAGGAATTGTTAATGAGCATTAATTTATCCCTTTTGTGTTGTGTTTTACAGGTGGATTGTTACATTGCCCCAAGAAATGGCTGCAGAATGGAGTCATGACTTCCGATTAGACCACAAAAGGTATCTTAGTACAGCCTTTCAAATTAGATTGCAGAGAGCATCACACCAATGATTCTTGTCTAGAGACAGGGTATATTGTATTTTATTAGTATTTACCCAATCTATGAATTTATAAAAGCATTGTCACATGGCATGCAATTAGAGATATGACCACACCTTTCTATTGACTTGAGGTGAGTGTATCCCCTTCCTCTATCCTTCATATGTTTGTGTTATTAAATTGCAAGCCTTCCAGCACAGGGATTTTCTCCTTTCTGTGTTTGCACATGGCCCAGCACAATAGGTTCAGGCCTTGGGTTGCTATCATAATATAAACAATTACTACTGCTAATAATTATACTAAAAGTAAGAAATTTCCCAAATCTCAACCCAAACTCACGTACTTTTCTGTCTGTAAAAGTTAAGGTAAATATATCTCCCTCTTTCACCCTGCATCAGAAACAGGCCTGCTATTTTTGCAGAAATCCATTGTAGCATCTAGCAGGTCTAGCAGACATTATTGAGCTGCCAACCTCTTATTAGTCTCAGGAATTCTGGAATTTACTCATGTTGAGGTTGGCCTACACGCATACACTCATGTATAGAATCAGACTGAGATAAGCCCAGCTAGCAGGCTATACCAACAGGGCACAGTCAACCTGATGATGTTCGTCCATCGTTGTCGATGAAGACCTCAACAACTCATTCGTTCGATGACCGGGCTCTGTGCATCCGAAGATGACTGATCAGTCCGATTCGGGTGTGGAACGTCCTGTCACACGTTGGGCAGACATGTGATGGCACTGTCAATGATGTGCGGGCAGCTCTGGACTTGCGCAGCTCACGCTTTCTTTCAGCCTCAGCAGTACGCCTCGCCTCAGAGGTATTACTGCCTGTGTGAATGAGGCTGTGCCATGCTGGACGGTTCAGTGCGAGGGTTTCCCATGTGGCGGTGTTGATCTCGAGGGACTTCAGAGAGGTCTTCAGCGTGTCCTTGAACCACTTCTTTTGTCCTCCATGGGAGCACTTTCCCTGGGTGAGTTCTCCGTAGAGGAGCTGTTTAGGAATGCGCTCGTCTGACATTCTCACGACATGTCCGGCCCATCTGGTCTGGGCTCTCATCAGCAGTGTGTGAACTGACGGCAGACTGGCTCTGGTAAGGACTTCAGTATCGGGCACTTTGTCCTGCCATCTGATTTTTAGAAGCTTTCGCAGACAGGAAATGTGGAAGTGATTGAGCCTTCATGCATGACTCCGATAGACAGTCCACATCTCGCAGGCGTACAGCAGAGTTGGAAGCCACCACTGCTCGGTAGATCTTCAGCTTCGTTGGTGGGCTGATCCCTCGACGTTCCCAGACGTTGGAGCGCAATCGGCCAAATACAGAGCTGGCTTTAGCAATTCTGCAGTTTACTTCATCATCGATTGACACTGCTCGGGAAAGGGTACTGCCCAGGTATGTGAAGTGGTCCACTGCCTGAAGTCTCTGTCCATTTACAGTGATGGACGGTTCTGAGTATGGAGCGTGGGGAGCTGGCTGGTGCATGACCTCAGTCTTCTTGATGTTAATGGTGAGACCGAAGTTGTTGCATGCAGATGAAAACTTGTCCATACTGGCTTGCATTTCTGGCTTTGTACTAGCATTCAGAGCACAATCATCGGCAAAGAGAAAGTCTCGAAGTACAGTTTCCTTCACCTTGGTGATGGCACGCAGTCGCCTCAGATTGAATAGTTTCCCGTCAGTTCTGTACTTCAGGCCTACTCCTTCAGTGCAGTGTTGAAAGGCATCAGTCAGAGTGGCAGAGAATATCATGCTGAACAAAGTGGGTGCTAAAACACACCCTTGCTTGACGCCGTTGGTGACTGGGAAGGCCTCAGATGTTTCACCGTCATCCAGGACACGAGCCATCATACCGTGATTAAATTGACGTACCATTAGTATGAATCTGTCTGGATGGCTGAATTTCGACATGATCCTCCACAGGCCCTGGCGACTGACAGAGTCAAACGCTTTCGTGAGGTCCACAAAAGTTGTGTAGAGTTCACGATTCTGTTCTTGACATTTCTCCTGTAGCTGACACGCAGCGAAGATCATGTCAATAGTCCCACGTCCCTTGCGGAAGCCGCACTGTGATTCTGGCAGTAAGCCCTGCTCCAGGGGAGTGATCAATTGGTTCAACAGAACCCGTGCAAGAACGTTCCCCGCTGTAGAGAGCAGCGAGATTCCACGGTGATTGTCACATACCTGGTGATTGCCCTTCCTCTTATAGAGGTGCACGATAGACACGTCTCTAAATTTCTGTGGAATTTCAGTGATGCGGCTGTTCTTCAGCTTCGACACGTTGATCCTTTTGAGAGCCTTACAGTCTTGTGGTCGTCTCTTTGGCATGATACGGAGCTTCATTTTGGATACTATGAGCCTGTGATCCGTCCAACAGTCAGCGCCGCACATAGCTTTTGCAATCCTGACATCTTGTCTGTCCCTTCTCCTGATGATGACATAGTCGATCAGATGCCAGTGCTTGGAAGGGTGATGCATCCACGAAGTCCTGTTACGGGTAGGGAGGCAGAAGACCGTATTGGTGATCAGAAGGTCATGTGCTGCAAAAGTTTTCAGCAGTAACAGGCCATTGCTGTTACACTTTCCCACTCCATTTTTTCCGATGACTCCTTCCCAGGCTGTGGCATCGCATCCGACTCTTGCGTTAAAATCGCCAAGCAGGATCAGCTTGTCTGTGCGGTGCACTGATGATAGCAGAGCATCTAGTTCTTCGTAGAATTTATCCTTCACATCCTCTGGGTTAAGCAACTCCAGCTACCTGAATAACATGTTGGAGTCGACATAGCTTAGGTCGACCTTTTGCAGTGACTACACCGCACTGGGTCAATGGGAGAAACTCTCCCATCAATTTACCTTATGCTCCTCGTTCCGATGGAGTACCGGAGTCAATGGGAGAGCCATCAGTGGTCTATTTAGCAGGTCTTCACAAGAACCCCTGCACTATATCGACCCTCTGTGGATTGATCGCCAAGCATCGATCCCTCAGTAAGTGGAGACAAGCCCCTGGTAGCCAGTGGGACCTCTGAGAGACATTGTGTCTCAACAAGTCACAATGTCTCTTAAGCTTTGAGGTGTGCAGGAGAAGTACAGCTGCTATACCACTCTTGGAGAGCGGGCAGCACTGCCTCTTCGTCTGGCAAGCTCTGCTGGCCAGTACAGATGAGGCAGGGCCCTGGCTGTGGGCACAAGTCCTGTGTAGTGTCCCCTGTACAGGTCCAGGTACAATCTGAACCGTATTGTACAGGAGTGGCTACTAACTACTATGGAATAGAGCAGTGCAAAAAATGTATGGTGAAGCTGAACTTACTTGAACTGAGCCTTGGTTTGGGGTTCTTCTGTACTTTGTGAACCTTATGGCTAGGAATTTCACACAATTAGGAGAATTTGCAGACATCTTCCCCTCAGCCAGCTTCCCTCCACTTTCTCACCCTATCAGCGGTCATCACCACCACCTCCCTGAAAGACCTGGGACACTTCTGGTGTCTCCTCATTCTTCTAGCTACCTCCTGGTGGCTCCATTTCTGAAATCTTTGGGAAGGGTGAGAATGGTCACCAGATTCCAAAAGACTTCTGAGGAGAAAAGGGCCAGGAAGGAGTCTGATCCTTGCTACACATAGACCTTGTCTACACTGGTGGTGGCGTGTAAGGTATATGCAGCTCCACGCTGCGGCAAAAAGCAAGCTGCATCCAAACGCCATTGTGTAGCTACATTCAGTAGTGAAAGGCTCAGGCGGGGGGATGCAGCAGGACACTACAGTACTAAAAATAGCCATGTAGACAGGGGAGGCACAGCTGCAGCATGTAAAGAGCCGGGTAGGATATATTCCCTAAGGTTCTGGCATGTCTTTACTTACCTAGGCAGTGCATCACCATCTACACTGCTATTTAAACATGTGCTGGGGTGGGTGTCGTGTATATACTCTACACACCACCATAAGTGTAGACATAGCCCTAATGGAAAATTAAACGTCTTACCTGGTACAGCCTGTTCTTCTCTAACTAGTAAGATTAACCTATAATCCATGAACTAAGAAGTATGGGGCTTCACTGCCTGGCATGTGGTTTCTGTTCATTCTTGAGAGTTCAAGACAATGAACCCATAATCAGTATAAGGACTGAGAATTAGATGATATTACACATACTTTCAGGCAATTGGGTGACACCCAGTATTACCTAGTTAGGTCAAATATTTAATTATGCTTTGAGTTCTACATTTGTTTTCAGTTTGATACTGATTTAACTATACCAAATTTGAATTCACTATAAAATATCAAAATACTATTACTAAGATATATATACACTCTATATGGACCATGATCAAATAAGGAAAGCTAATTATGAGCAGAGAACTTAAGTGCAGAACTTGGAAAAAAGCAACTTTTACACCCTAAAGCATATTTTGATTTGTTGTTCAGATTGTTAAAATAATGAGCAGGAATCTCATCTCAGCTACTCTGGAGTACATCTGGAGTTATTCTGTTGGACAAAGTGGGCTCAGTGGAGTTATTCTGGATTTAGAGAATCATAGAATCATAGAATCTCAGGGTTGGAAGGGACCTCAGGAGGTCATCTAGTCCAACCCCCTGCTCAAAGCAGGACCAAACCCAACTAAATCATCCTAGCCAGGGCTTTGTCAAGCCTGACCTTAAAAACCTCTAAGGAAGGAGATTCCACCACCTCCCTAGGTAACCCATTCCAGTTCTTCATCACCCTACTAGTGAAAAAGTTTTTCCTAATATCCAACCTAAACCTCCCCTTCTGCAACTTGAGACCATTACTCCTTGTTCTGTCATCTTCTACCACTGAGAACAGTCTAGATCCATCCTCTTTGGAACCCCCTTTCAGGTAGTTGAAAGCAGCTATCAAATCCCCCCTCATTCTTCTCTTCTGCAGACTAAACAATCCCAGTTCCCTCAGCCTCTCCTCATAAGTCATGTGCTCCAGCCCCCTAATCATTTTTGTTGCCCTCCGCTGGACTTTCTCCAATTTATCCACATCCTTCTTGTAGTGTGGGGCCCAAAACTGGACACAGTACTCCAAATGAGGCCTCACCAGTGCTGAGTAGAGGGGAATGATCACATCCCTCGATCTGCTGGAAATGCCCCTACTTATACAACCCAAAATGCCATTAGCCTTCTTGGCAACAAGGGCACACTGTTGACTCATATTCAGCTTTTCGTCCACCGTAACCCCTAAGTCCTTTTCTGCAGCACTGCTGCCCAGCCATTTGGTCCCTAGTCTGTAGCAGTGCATGGGATTCTTCCGTCCTAAGTGCAGGACTCTGCACTTGTCCTTGTTGAACCTCATCATATTTCTTTTGGCGCAATCCTCTAATTTGTCTAGGTCCCTCTGTATCCTATCCCTACCCTCCAGCGTATCAACCACTCCTCCCAGTTTAGTGTCATCTGCAAACTTGCTAAGGGTGCAGTCCATACCATCCTCCAGATCGTTAATGAAGATATTGAATAAAACCGGCCCCAGCACCGACCCTTGGGGCACTCCACTTGATACCGGCTGCCAACTAGACATGGAACCATTGATCACTACCCGTTGAGCCCGACCATCTAGCCAGTTTTCTATCCACCTTACCGTCCATTCATCCAGCCCATACTTCTTTAACTTGCTGGCAAGAATACTGTAGGAGACTGTATCAAAAGCTTTGCTAAAGTCCAGAAATAGCACATCCACTGCTTTCCCCTCATCCACAGAGCCGGTTATCTCATCATAGAAGGCAATTAGATTAGTCAGGCATGACTTGCCCTTGGTGAATCCATGCTGACTGTTCCTGATCACTTTCCCCTCCTTTAAGTGGTTCAGAATTGATTCCTTGAGGACCTGTTCCATGATTTTTCCAGGGACTGAGGTGAGACTGACTGGCCTGTAGTTTCCTGGATCTTCCTTCTTCCCTTTTTTAAAGATGGGCACTACATTAGCCTTTTTCCAGTCATCCGGGACCTCCCCCGATCGCCATGATTTTTCAAAGATAATGGCCAATGGCTCTGCAATCTCATCGGCCAACTCCTTTAGCACCCTCGGATGCAGTGCATCCGGCCCCATGGACTTGTGCTCATCCAGCTTTTCTAAATAGACCCGAACTACTTCTTTCCCCACAGAGAGCTGGTCACCTCCTCCCCATACCGTGCTGCAGAGTGCAGCTGTCTGGGAGCTGACCTTGTCTGTGAAGACAGAGGCAAAAAAAGCATTGAGTACACTAGCTTTCTCCACATCCTCTGTCACTAGGTTCGCTCCCTCATTCAGCAAGGGGCTCACACTTTCTTTGACTTTCTTCTTGTTGCTAACATACCTGAAGAAACCCTTCTTGTTACTCCTAACATCTCCGGCTAGCTGCAACTCCAAGTGTGATTTGGCCTTCCTAATTTCACTCCTGCATGCCTGAGCAATACTTTTATACTCCTCCCTGGTTATTTGTCCAATCTTCCACTTCTTATAAGCTGTTTTTTTGTGTTTAAGATGAGCAAGGATTTCACTGTTGAGCCAAGCTGGTTGCCTGCCATATTTACTTTTCTTCCTACACATCGGGATGGTTTGTTCCTGCAACCTCAATAAGGTTTCTTTAAAAGAGAAGCAAAACAAAGATGAGAATTTACCCCAAAACTGCTACTGTCATTTTATTCTGTGAAGTCATATGCATTTATCTCCCCCCAAAACTGTGGCACTATTTCTGTGCATTTCCAAAAGCTTTGTCAGAATGTTTTTCTTATTTTTGACTAATATTACAGAAACTGATGTGCAGGTACAACCAGAATCTACCCCATCCCCCTAATAAATCTATTCTATTATATTTTAAAAATATATATGACTGATCAGAGTACAAAGTAACCATTGTGTCCTTTTGAGTTTTTTATTATAAATTACCTTGGCAGTAATGCGCGCTCAGAAGCATACCTGACTGTGGGGAAAAGTCATTCCACTAGCACTGAAATGCCAGTTCTAACCCTGGGGAAGGAGTCATTAGCTGAAGTAATGAAACTGAAAGAATGATAATAGATTTATTACTTAAATTGTTGATTATGCCAATTGACCTTTCAGTCAGATCTTTAAACCATCATAAAGTTCGCTTGCTCCTTGACAGGAAAAAAAAATCATATCCCAGTGCTAGCAATTATCTGAGAACTGTGTTTGCAAAGCAGAAAACAGAGCGAGAGGAGCAAGCTGAGTTCAATGAACTATTACCTCTGAGCTCTGCAGCTCCAGCTGACTCTCTACTCTGGACTGCAGCTTATGCTGCCATATATGCATAGAAGGGGAAAATACAGCAACTGCACTTTAGGACCTTTCATATAAATTGCTATAATTATAGCCACTTTAGCCATTGCTTTGGATCATCACGGGCAGTAACCCACCAGCGTGTGAGAAGAGTGCTGCAGAGCAAGAGAACTATGCGGATGGAAGTTTCAGTGTATTACCTTTCAGATGCAGTTAGTCTAGCTACGTTATAATAACCGTTCGTTGTGTAAAACAAGAGTGGAAGAATATGTTTGGTGTCTGTTAAGCAATTCTTATCCAGTTGTAAAATTAACAAACACAAGCAGGTGCATATCTCAGTAATGTAACATTGGTAATTGTAGCTCCTGGGATCTTCTTACAGTTTCTGTTCTAGAGCACCCCTAACGACCTCAGAATGCATCTGCTGTTAATTCTATCTTCCCCCACCCCATGGAAAGGGATTAACTGATGAATTTAAGGAGACTAAGGTTTATTAATTATGAAGTTGCTGAGTCTAGTGGTATAAGAGGGTGGAAAAAAACTGAGTTTGGTGGACAACTTATCAATATCCATTAGAAGTTCTTCATTAATTATTTCTGATTGAGTTCATTGTGATAAATTAACAGCCTCTGCAATGCAGGGCAAAACTTGTCAGCAGTCTGGTCAATGAGGGTCAAGTGATATAGATTTCATTACTTATGCTTATTATTTCTGTAGCTCCACATTGCTGTGTGCAGCACTTTGCAGCCCAGTAGGAAGACCAGACGCCTGCTCTGAGTGCTTATACTCTGACAGATAACATAATGAGAAGTGACAATAGACCAAGGATGGAGGGAAAGAGGAGAAGCATCAGCAAACAAGGGATAAGGGAACACTGCTCTAGAAAGGGGCATTTTTTACAATGATCCACATGTTTATGGATGCATAATTCAGAGAAAGGCTCAAGGAGCCTGCTCAGCAGAAGGGTATAATTGCAGTTCCTGTCCTACCTGGAGCACAGAGACTGCTTCCTGCAAGCAGCCCTCGGAAGCACACTATAGTAAGATGGGAACTAGTGGGGCCATGATTCTATGATGACCAGAGTCCCGATAAAATTGGGACTGTCCCGATTTTTAGGCGTTTGTCCCGCATCCCGATCGATGTTTGGTCGGGACGCAATTTGTCCCAATATTTCACACTCCTGGGTTTTTTTGTTTTGTTCCACTGGTGGGACTCTGTTTCCCCCCTCCGCCCCCCGCCAGTCTGCCGCCAGGACTCCAAGACTCCTTTTTTTTTTTTCCCCTCTGCCGTCGGGACTCCAGGACTCCGTACTTTTTTTTTTTTTGCTCTGCCAGCGGGACTCTGCTTTTTCTTCTTTATTTCTTTCCTTTTTTTTTTTTTTCTCTCTATCTCTCTGCCGGTGGGACTCCGTTTTTTTTTCTTTCTTTCTTTTTTTTCCTGTCTTTGCCGGCGGGACTCCAGGACTCTGTTTTTTTGTTTTTTCTCTCTGCTAGTGGGACTCCGGGACTCCAGGCTTTTTGCTGTGCCAGCAGGACGTTGCTTTTTTTTTCTCCACTGGCAGGACTGCCCCCCCCGCCCCCCGCATGTGTCCCAATATTTTCTTCATCCCATCTGGTCACCCTACATGATTCTTCTACCCCTTATGTATTGACCCAAAAGAGCTGACCCAGTGCAGTAGAGGAGGCTTGTTGCAACCCAGAAGAGTATAGTATCAGGCCTGTGCTATCACTGTGTTCTGGAGAGCTTTAGGAATTCTTGAGGCAGAATTGCACTAAGGTTATGCGGCTCCACACCTCATCAGTTTGGGGCTGTGCTTAAAAAGCATGAAAACGCCTAAATTAATTCAATTTCCATATGCTGATAGGAGCTCTTTGTTCCCCCGTAGGGGAAACTTAAAAAGATGTATCCAGATAATTAGTTTATGGGATTTCCAAAAAGCAAGCTTTAAACCTGTTACAAAAACTGACCTTTTAATTATCTTCCTTAGGGCTTGAAAAATCTATGCACCCATTCACCAGTTGCTGTTTTATGAAGCAAATGCCAGTTATACGAGTCTAGTAGTTACTGAGAAAGAGCGGGATCCAAAGTCCACTGAAGTAAATTGAAAGAAATTAATTGATGTCAATGAGCTTTGAAACAAGCCCAAAATCTGGGTTCATGTTCATGAAAAAAAAAATCATTCTGTGGAATCTCCCCAACCCTCTGCTGAATCTACCATGTCTGAATTAAATGCAATGAAATTTTGTATTTCAGTTACTTCTTTCTTCCTCCATCCCCTCCTTTCATAACCTCCACTTCCTGTGGTATTGTTGTGAGTAATAAATGTAAATAATCTTTATATGTTTGAAAGCATTAAAAAATGTCAATCCTGGATGCAGTCTATTTTGGCCCAATCTTATAACAGCTGTAAATTCAACCAGCTTATATCTATTTAAATTATTTTTCAGTATGATCAGTTTTACTCAGTGTGGTAGATTTTCAAAGGTACAAATGGCTCTTATGTATGTGCCTTTGAAAATCTGCCTGTTTTGACTAGATCTATATCAGCCTTTGAGCTATATCCTGCTGCTCTTACTCACTCTAAACTTCCACTGAAGCCAAAGGAACAAAAGGAGCAGAATCTGGCCCTTTGCTATGTCCTGAAATGAGTATGAGATTATACATTCTTCTCACATTAAGTTTACATAATGCAACATGGAGCATTATACACTTTTAAGGCTTCTAAGGCAAAATGTATTCAGTGAACTCTGTGTTATGTTTAAATTACTGAGGTTGCTCAGTACATTATGTTCAGGTGTTATTTTTCCTATGGCTTTCACTCAAACATTTGTTGCCTTGGCAACTAAGTGCTATGGTAAAGCACTATCTCACCCTTTCAACTCTCCTACAATTCAACTGTAGCCTCAATACCCTGAAGCTCTTCATCAGATGCAACTTTTACAAAGACAAGGTATATATTAAAAAAAGACTTTCACTAGCTGAATTCTGTTTGATAACCAAGTACCATACACCCCATTTCATAAATGTTTGAGACTAAGTATATCTGAAAGCTGTATGCTATCTTATTAGGGGGGAAATAAATATTTAGTCAATAAGGTGAATTCCTTTTGTGGGCAATGCTGAGAGTTTGCATCAGTTACTTCTACCCAACCCACTCAAATGTGAGATGCTTTCTTGTTGTAAAGAGAAACCGGTGCAAGAAGTCAAGGCTATTTTTAAATAGCTATGACTAGGTGGGTTCAGGTAGCTTATTCCTAATACCCTGTGAAATACAAAACTGAAGGAGACAACCTTAAGAAACCTTACTCTGCAATGAAATACTGTATGTCCATGAAATATTTCTTTCCAGGCCTATATGTAAAGAATTTAAATCAGAATACTTAATAATGGAACATGGAGTGGTTTTACCAAGTTGGCAACCCTAGCCAATGTCCTTGAGAATTTTCATTTTACCAGTTAATACTTTTAAAAGATATTCTTGGCATTAATGAACCTTACACTAATGCTATATAAAAACCTACCGTAGCTGCATGATTGAACTACAGTTTCTGACAGCAAAGCAAACAGATGCAGTCTGTCAGCACATACATTTTGTGGTTGCACTGCACAGTTCTGAAAAAAGTCCATTTTTTTTAGTTTGTGACATTTACAATACCATATAAACATCATGTTATGTAGGCATAATTCATATTGCTGTATCCTGCCGTCTACTACAGAATGAAAAGAAAA
This sequence comes from Mauremys mutica, assembly GCF_020497125.1. Taxonomy (NCBI): domain Eukaryota; kingdom Metazoa; phylum Chordata; order Testudines; family Geoemydidae; genus Mauremys; species Mauremys mutica. The sequence goes on along the minus strand of NC_059072.1, from coordinate 204,461,393 downwards.
CTACAGAATCTGCTTCTGGGGATGGCTGTGTTTTTAGAGCTGGAACTCAGTGAAATAAATGACAAGATTCCTTTGTATCACTCATGTGCTACAAATGGAGAGGCTCTTGTAACTCTGTTGCTGCAGGAGCACTTGGCAGGCATGGGCTGATTCTTGTTCTCTTCTCCCTGTAGACCTTAGTGCATGTTGAAGTAGTGAGGGGAGTGATTGGAGTACGCTGTGCTCAGTCCCCTCCTAACAAATGGTCCACAGGGCTCCCATAGTCAGCTGCTGCAGTTTAGAACAGGGCCTCAGGCTGAGTTAACCCACACCTGTGATAAGAGCCAGGCAAAGAATGAGGGAGCCATAATTGGCTCCCTAACAGCACCTCCTCTCTGATGTGCCCAGAAGAAACAACACAACAGACCATTTGGTCCTATATAGATTAATAGATTCTATGGTCAGAAGGGACCCTTGCAATCATCTAGTCTGACCTCCTGTGAGGTCAGGCCCAGGCCACAGAACTTCCCCAAAAAAGCATGTACCATACATCAAGTAAAAACTTGAACTTCCTTGAATGAAAGGCACCATATAATTGTGAAAATATTCTTAATCTTATATCTTGTAGTAGAACAATAGAATCCGCATGTTCTTCACTATTGTGCATAGCAGTGCACTTTTTGATTACTACGTTAGATTATAGATTAGTAGGAGAAAAGGTAAAAATACAGTTTGAAAGTCCTTACATTATGATATAAAAAACATTTATACTTCAGCCATTCCCTGCTATCTCACACTGTAGATCACAGCAGTAGTGTTTTTAAAAAACTGTAAATGAATTAAAAGCATTTTTAAACAATAGTACTAGAGATGACCTTCTCCTTCCCTTTATCCCATCATCTGGAGCCGAGTCATCCTGCAAATATCCACAATCTTTGTCTGTCTGAGGCAGCACTAAGGTCCACCTGCTTACCATCTTCTTTGATGCAATCTATCCATCACTTCCTCAACTTTTCTCTGAGTCTCTTTCCTACCACCCTTTCCTGCCATGCTAGCTTCACCAGGTCGTCTTCATCCTTTGTGTGTGTTCAAACTAGTGAAGTCGCGCTTCCTGGATTTTGTCAGCCACATCATGGACTTTGACTTTCATTTTGTAATCTCTTCCTTTGTGTAACTCTCTTTATTGAGTGAAGACATCGCATCTGTAGGTGTTGCAGCTGCTGTCTCTTTATTCTCCATGTTTCTGCACCATACAGCATTGCGAGCCACACCATTGTTCTATATCGTTGGAATTTCAGTCTCAGTAGCACATGCTTCTCATACACAACACCTGAGATATTATTCCACAGTCTTCCAACTCCCCAGCCTGGACTGTATCTCACGCTCAAGGTCTCTGTCTTCTGTAACCCAGGCACCAAGGTACTTGAACTGATCAGTCTGGTTTAATCGTACTCCATTAATCTCTATATCCAATTTCCCTGTGGCACCTCTACTGACTCACATGACCTCAATCTAAGTCATGTTCATTTTCATCCCATGGCTGTTTAGATGGTCATACCACTGATTTATTATTTCCTCTAGGTCTTCTTTTGAGGATACCCTTACTGCTATGTCATCTGCATATAGCAGCTTCTCACTTTGTTTCCATTGGGATCTTCCTTCTGACTTGGTCTATCAATATGATAAACAGTAGTGGACTGAGGGCCAACCCCTGATGCAGTCCGACTTTTACTTCAAAGGGGCTTGTTATTCCAAAACATGTTGGGATCGCTGTTTTAGGTGATCTATACACGGCATTCACCATAGTTATTAAATACTCACACATTCCATATTTCCTCAGCACTGGTGTGAGCCTCCTTCTGTCAGCTTTATCATATGCCTTTTCTAGGTCTATAAATGCTCACAAACTTTTATCCTATTGGTACTCTAACCATTTCTCTATCACTTGCCCAATTACAAATGTGGCATCAGTGGTTCCTTGTCCTTTCCTAAAGCTGAACTGTTCTTGTTCAAGAAGGGGGTTCCGCCATTCTCCTAATCCTAGAATCCAAGATGTATTCCAGTATCTTCATCACATGAGATAGTTACTTTATACCTCAATAGTTTCTGCATTCAAGGATGTCTTCTTTCTTATGTATTGGGACCAAGACAGACTTGACCTAGAGTTGACCAAAAAATGTAATTTCCATCCTGCATGAAATCTGGAAATTTGGTTTTGTCCCAGACTGGAGTGAAAAGTCAAAATCTTGGAATTTTGAACAAAATGAAAACATTCCAAAAATATTTTATTTCAACCTCAAAATGTTTCTTTTTAGCTTTTAAGTTACAGAATAATATAATATTCAAAATGATAAAGATTAAACATTTTGACCTTATTGAAATGAAACATTTTGATAATTGCCCATTGAAACTGTCTACCATGCTGCTATTTTCGCATGAAACATTTCAGTTTTGTCATATCAACATTTTCTAGTGGAGAACCTGAACTGATCTAATGTCATAATTTCTGTTCCATGGGAACTTCTGACATTTCAAAATTTCCTATCACTGGAACAAAAAATCAAAATTTCCCATGAACTGAAAATTCTGAACATTTTTGTTTCAGAAATATCAAAGTGACCATATCAAAGTGCCTTTTGAGTGTTTTATATATATATATTATATTAAGGTAATATAAAAGTCTAAACAATACAGTTGAAATGAGGTTCTTCTACCTTATCAAAACAAAATGTCTGATAATTTTTCATCAAATCAGCATTTTCTGTTCTGTTAGAATTTTTTCAACCAGCTCTAAATGTTAAATAAAATTTCTTCTCAGTACAATTTTCATATTTGTACCACAATACAGTGATGCAGGAGAGCTTGTTATTCATTCACTTGTACTGTAAGCCTTACCAAAGCTATATTTTTCTATTCTGTGATACAGTTTAGTTTGAATATTGGTGTAACTTTAGGCCTGATCATGGAATTAAATGGGAATTCCACCTAGCAGAACTCTCATAGATTTGGGCCCTACATTTTGTTGCAAATGGATTTTATCTTTAGATTTGTTACAGATTTGCTTTAGCCTACGCTAATATTAAGGGATATCAGATATATTAATACTAATACCAATACAATATTGATTTTTCTCAATTCATTGTTAATACAAAGGAAGGAGACATAGACTCTTAGATATAAATTATTTATGTTATCTCTGTATAATGTCAATGTTTTGGGTCCCATTGAGGTCAATGAGAGTTCATTTGAAAAATCTCATCCTAAATAGACAAGACAGAAAAAAGGTGGGGGAGTATTCCAGAATTTGAAATATCTTTGTAGACAACTGGATGTGTCAAAATATGAATTGGCCTCAGCATTTGATCTGACTAACTGTAAAATGATACTAATAATGCAGAATCTGGATTCAATAGTCACAATTTAATTAAATTGAAAATGCTCAGAGTGCAAAACAAAATTTTCCCACAATTCAGGATCTGGATTTATTCTCTTTGTTGCATAGAATATCATTGTAGAGATAATCACTTCTTTCCAACATTCAAAAGTATTGATCCTTATGAAATATCAATATATAAATTACAGGATAACTTAGAAAGTTATGAGTATATGCCAGCTAGAGCAGGATAGAAAATGGGTTTTTTCCATGGAAAATTGTAACTTTTTGGTGAAAAATCATAAACTGAAATTTTTCAGCTGAAAATTGAAAAAGTTTCATCCCATAATTTTTGGCTGAAAACGAAAACTTTGTCCTTGGTAATGCCACTTTAGTGCCTCATGTGAGTTGTAGTTCAGGTGCATCATGCCCCCATTTTCCTCTATAGGCCAAGCTCCCTGGTCAGACTACATCTCCCATGATGCACCACAGTCTCCCATCTTGATGAGCCACTGTGATGCATCATGAGACAATCTGGCCAGAGTAAGCCAAGAGAGATGTCTGGCTAGAGAACTCATCTTATAGAGAAGAACAGGGAAATGACACATCCAAACTTCAGCTCTCATGAGGCATTGCTACATGAATTCTGAATCAACATTTTTCAGCTGACATATTGTTTTCCAGTCAAAAACTGATAAATTTTTTGCTTTTATGTGTTTACTTTTTTTGACAAACAGTTGAAGTTTTCTTTAGAAAATGGACACTTTTTGCAAAAAAAATTTTTTGATTGAAAATCCTCAACCAGCCCTATTGGAAATCTTGGCTCATATTAGGAAATAAGAAATGGAAATGTTTGTTGATGATGGAGCTTGGGATGATCAGAAAGTATAAATTAAGTAATATAAAAGCAACATTATACTACCCAGCAATAGATTTTGCTGTTCCGGACTAATAAATCTCCAGTTTATATAATCTCTGATCTTTTAGTTTGGATCTGGGTGAGCAAACCTTTGTGCCCACGTGGAGCCTTACTGACTTCCATGGGACTCCACTGCATGGCCCCTTGCCATTGGGAAGTCCCCTGGGAGTCAGTGGAGCTCTGCAAGGTGCACCTGCCTGAATCCTATTACAGGATCAGGTCCATCATTTGTATACAGAATTTTGTTGAAAATGTGTATGTTAAAGTCAAGATTGTTAGTTCTTCTTGGTAGGAATTGTTCATTATATGAAAAATAGATACATCTATGGTCCTGTTTTCAAATATAAGTGAAATTATGGTGATCTTTATGTGTTGCAGGAAGTCATCCAAAGGTGTAAATTTCAGCGATACAGGAACCTCAAAGGGCAGTAACTCCTATACAAGTGTCATGTTTCTGATTTTCCTTGGGTTGACTGGATAATCAGTAGGTCTTCGAGGTGATACTCTGTTCTGATGCACCTTATAAGGTACCTGTGGATAATTAACAAACAATTATGTATTAGATTATATCCGAATGAAATCCATGCAGTGTCCCACTCCAAACCCAAGTATAAAGTAAAACAGCATCGGGAAGAAAGAATACACTTATGTATGTTTCACATGTGACACACTGATTGTAGGACTGACAATTCTGGCATTTGTTAATTAATCATTTGCAGTCTGAGAGCTGCTAGTACACCCTTGTAATCTGTACCCCTTTCAGCAAAAAATGATTGAAATACCTCTTCTCTTATCTTTTTTACTGAAGCTATTCAACAAGCTGAAATAAAAGTAGGACTTCTGGCATTGTTCTCTTAATACTAAAATTAAAAATATTAAACATGCCAACCAAAGGGAAGCAATATTTTAGAAGTAGATCACCTGACTTTGCAGTGTTGATTTAGGGTGGGATTTTCAAAAGGCATTGGCCTACCTCTGCTCCCATCGTAGGCAATGGGAATTTTACAATTGATCACAGTGGGGCCAGAGTTAGGTCTGTGCTGAGCGCTTTTGGAAATCCTCCCCTAGAAGATTTGTGGTTAGTATAACAGACTTCCATTCTTAATTACGTATGAGTCTGTGCAAATATCATATGAAAGAGAAAAGACGAGGTAGAATAAGACTCAAAATCCTCAGCTACTGCAACCAAGACATATGTACTTCAGATTGTTAAACCTCAAAAAAATACAGAGGTTTAAGAAAATAGTTACGTATTAAGGAGCTCCAAAGACAAGAAATTACTGCAAAATTATAATTGTGCAACTTCACAAATGTAGTTTCACAATTGTAAACTATCAGGGAATTATAGCCAATGACCCAGGTCCTCGACTATGGCTGAGGAGCATACAGTGCAAATCAGGACAGGTGGAACAAAAAAAAGTTGGCTTTGGGCTCCCCAAACCCTGGACAATCTGTGTGCCAGTATAGTCCCCGGTTGACTAGCAATGATTGACTCATAATAGGTCTGACCATAAGTCCACTGAAGTCAATGGGAGTCTCTCCATTCACTTCAGTGGGGCTTTGGATCATACCCAAGATGAGGAAACTGGATCTCAGCTACTGAATAGTCTTCCTGTGGTTTGCTTGAGTCTAAAGTGTAAGTGCATGAAATCTATGTTCTTTTGGTATTCTGCCTGTATTTAACATCTTAAATAATGCATCTGGTACATATGAATTATTTAATAGGTCATAGAAGGAAATGTTAGATAACAAATGTGGACAATATTGCTCCAGTATATAGCTTTGGATTTAATGGCTCCCAGCACCTCAAAGAAAACCACAGGATAAATATAATTATTCCAGGAACATGTCATAAGTTTCAAACATGAGTCTGTTTCTTTTTTCTTCTGCATCACTGAAACATACATTAGTTGCCAAATTTACCCACGTTTATTAACTATTTATTTCAATGGAGAGTGAGTAGTGCTTTCAGAAGTGACTAGGTGGCCCATCTCTGCTCCAGAGACCCTTTCAGGGACCTTTTTGCTGGTCCCTGCTGATCTTAGCCTCTTGCAATTTAGCAACAGTCTGAGGACTTTGTCTATCTCCCTCAGCAGAGTCATTGCTCACTTGTAATTTCCAGAGCACAGAGGATCTTTCCTTTGGTCTGTGGTACCTATGAGAAGAATAGCTGATAGCAATTGTTCAGGTTATGGCCAAACAATATTGGGCATTTCTTGATACTTCAGTTATAGGTATGGTCATTATGTCAGACCATCTGAGACAAGTCACGTAAATAAAAGTGCAGGATCGCTATCTGCAGAAAAATTTACAGATTTATAAAAGAAATGGTGCAGATATAGCTGAAAAAATTGGAAGGCAAATGTTATGTTTGCAGAACGCAGCCACCTGCTTCTCAGATATTCTGGGCTGCCCATCTAATATAAATCATATTGAAAAGATTAAACTTATAGTGGGGAGGTTCAGTTTGTTTGTTTGTTGCACGTAATAACCATGAAGTCTCAAATAGAGACAGAACAGAATTGCATAGTTCAAAACTGGCTCTGAACTTTCCCAACATATGGAATTTCTTAAAAGCTGATGTTTAGCAAAGTGTAGACCCGTGACATTTCCGTAGTTTTGTTGCACCAAAATATTTCAATGTGTTTGACTTTATTAAAAAAGTCAATTGCACAAAACATTACTGTAGTATTATTGTAAGATATAGGGTTTGGGACCATTATTAGTGTAAGGGAAAATTGAGTAGGCCCAAACTTTGACCAAGATAACTTTGATTAAAATAACTGTGTACAAGGGGCAGGAGAGAGAGAATGAAAAATGCCAGTCTTGCGAAATGTAACTGTAATCGCTAGAAGCCTTAACCGCAAAAGTACAACCTGATAATAAACAGGAAAGCTTGTTGCTTTTGTATTCCTAATAAGGAGCTGTTTTTCTGTTTAAAAGGATATTATGAATGAAAAGTGTGTTTGACTAAATATGGTTTTAAGCTATATAAGCTTCTGTGTTCCTTTGTTAAACAGACCAGCTAGGCTGGCTGTGTCTCCCTGCATGCTTGTAATAAAAGAGCCTCAGGCTGTTCTGATCCAAACACAATGTGTGGTAATTTTTCCACATCATTAGACAATGCCATAGTAGAGTCAGTTTTTGCTGGTGGTGGTGGCTGTTTTATTAAGGGTGAACTGACAGAGGCAGTCTTGAATAATGTTATGGCCAGATTGCCCTGGTACTAGGGCTCGTAGATAGGGAAGGGGAAGGGGAGTCTTCTATTGCCTTGGAAATCCCATCCAAAGGTATGGACAATTGCAGTTCCTCCCTCTCCACCCAGAAAAGGCTGGGGCAGTATGTGCACTCCCACTGCAGGCACTATAGAAAGGGATTATGCCCCTAAAAGCACAATGGGCCTGCTTCACTATTGCCCTGCATCTTGTGTATACATTTACACCAGTTCCAAGTGAATGAAAAGTGCGTGTAAAAGGCTATCACCCTGCTCTGGCTGAGTTTTACACCCACACTGCACTGGTGTAAATGCCTACACACAGTGCAGTGAATTAGGCCCAGTGTCTGCGAGATCCCCCTGCAGCCACGCAGCTCTACTCAGTCTGTGGCTGTACTATCTAGCCCCTAGCAATTTAGCATTCCCTAATGAAGATTTAAAAAGATCAGATGCATTATACGGTTTCATACATGAAATTCAGATACTTAGGTGGTGCACAATAGTAACTTCTTGATTTCAATCATTGTGTTATGGATGCCATGCCCTCAGCTTGGTTTGATTCAAAGCTTTTTCTTCTTTGGAATAATTCAGCACATATGTGTTTCCAGTCTTCACAGGTTCCCTCTCGGACCTCATGAAGATTAATGGTTTCATTGTCAATTATGTCTAACAGGAGAAGAAGTAGCAACAGTGAGGCTTGACTCGTTTATTGAAGTATCTGATGCTGTATTATCAATGTTCTTAGATGGTCACAATGATCCCCTCTGCCAAATATGAAGCAAAATGGTAGCATTCCTTCTTCATAGCTTTAAATCTCTCTGTAGTCATAGCATGACATTCTTTATCCATTGACGATTGTCAGTAAAAAGCTTAAAACCACACATGCTGATTTATCAACTGCCCTCAAGGTTATTGAAAGCATAAAGCCTTTCTTATCACATTGGCTTGGTTGGGAGGAACTGGATACCAGATCAATCTTTCTGTCTGTTACAGCTCTTCAGCCACACAAAAGGAAGTAGTAGTCCATGGATGAAGCTAAGGATAAAACTGGTGCATGCACCAGCTCACTTCAGGGTTGAATTCTTTAACTGTGTTTCTTTAATCAGTGAAAGAAAGATTTCAGCTAGTACAAGCACAGTGTAGTCATTTTAATTCCTGTATGACATCAAGTAGATGAATGATGTGCACACATCTGCTATTATGAAACAGAGGTTTGAACTTCAAATTGGTTTGACAGATGGCAGCTCCTCAGACCCAGATGCTATGCAAATGTGAGATGAGCTGAAGGCCCTGCCTATGTTACCCAGCCAAAGCTCCACCTCCAACGGCATTAGAACAAATTGCTGAAATTTATATAGTAGGCATGTTTCCAAGCATGTCTGTTTGCTTGACTCACTCTACTGTACTCACAGCTGGAGCTACTGGGCAGCACACAGCTTAGAGGCCCAGTCCCTACTCAAGCAAAACTCTGCCTGCAATCAGTGGGGGTTTAACCTGCAGGTTCAGGCCTTTGTTATGGCTTGGCTTACAGTGAGAGGAGTCTCTGTGTGCTTGAATGCATGGTGTGTCTTTAAAGAGGCTGACTGGGGGACCTCTTTGGAAGCTCTTCCAGTCAGGTGCATTCCAGATGTGGGACTGAGTGTCAGCCAGCTGGTAGATCAGGGGACATCTCCTGTTTGTTTTAGGTTTCAAGGTTACTTACCCATATTTGTTTCTCTTAATTCCAAATTTTATTTGAGATATTTATTTCAATGGATAAATCAGCAAAAAAGCAATTCAAATGCACCATATCACAACATCCATTGTGATAAAAATCATGTCACAGAACAGACTGCCTCCATCCCTCAGTTGTGTAACACCATCAGCCATACTCTCCTGCTCACCCGAAGTCACTCCCCACACATGCCCAAAACAAGATCATAAACTTGCTCCCCGGACTGGGCATCTGGGAAAAATAATCATCATTGTGTCTATTAACTGGAACTGCCTTTTCTTCAAATGTGTCATGTCCACTTCTTGTCCTATTAATAAAGATTCACCGGCCAATGAACATCATAACAGGACATACTCAATGGTACATTTCACCCTTAAATGTGAAGTTACTTTCTGTCATGGCTTGTATTTCTGTTTTATTGGCCTTTTAATTTAGTTTTGATAGTGCAGTTTTTCTTCTCAAACAATCCACAGTGACCCCATGTTGTTTATATGTAATGCAATAAGTGTGGCCACTACCCCAGCCTCATTCCATCATAAAACCATAACCGCAACTAACTAATATTTCTAATGTATATGCTGTCATTTGTAGTAGTTAGAATGAAAACCAGATCCCTCCCTATTACTGGAACTCTGACTCATGTTGGATTAAAAAATAAGGACTGCAGATATTATGCCAAATCCAAGCCTGCTGTAGCTCTACTGAAGATAATTGACTTACACTGAGGATAGATTTGGTCCACTCTACATATACAGATGATTTTACAAAATGATCATCTTGTCTATCAGAGACATTTATGATGTATTAAGTGGGCCAGTTATGGGGCTTGCTTACTAGAGCACCCAGTCCTGCAAGGATCTGAGTGCTTTCAATGTGTATTGAAATCAAGGAGAATTGAAGGAGCTCAGTACCTTACCGAGGGTGCTCAGCACCTTTACAATTGGCCCTCATAGCCCTTACTGGGGCAAAAAAACCCTGTGGTCCTGACCCAACGTGCACTGATGTCAATGTAAGCACTTCAGTTGCGTGGACTTTGCATCATGCCATGTAGGACTGAAATCAGTGCTTCAAAGAAATTAAACAACCCTAAGGACCAAAGCTAAATGCATTGAGAGTATCTTACTCCCAAAGCATAAATTTGGTCAATAGCTTACTCCTGTGACTGGGAACAAGAAGCACACTTCATTATCATCACTGACAGTAACAAAATATGCAATTAAACAGTATTCTGCAACTCTCATCTTCCTGTGGCCTTTCCTTTGCTAATATATTCACAGTGGAGACTTTCCAGTACCTCTGGACAGATGCCTTGGCCTCGTCTTCTGCTTGCTGGCAATTTTCTCCTTAGCTCAATATTTATATCATATCATTTTTAAACTGATAAATGCTACAGCATTAGTTTTCCCTATGATGATTTGCCAAATCTTTTGCTTATGGTATGAATTGATCAGTGCAGTTGCTGTGCAAAAGAACCAGTGTTCGTAGTCTATGAACGTTTTACATTAGTTTCTATCCTGATGAGATTAATTTATGACAGCTGTTGTCTGCGTTGTTCTATGCTGCCAGTTTATATAAAGAGACACTGTATGTTCCTGAGTGCTTTACTCCAAGGGGTAGGGAGCAAGGATTTCTATGTAAACAAAATCTTTGGTGCCAAATCCCATCTAGTAATTTAAAATAGCACCTTGTTAAGCATTTAAAAGTAAATGCCAAATTTGATGTCAACATGGTTTAAGATCCTAATCAGAAGCCTGATCCAAAGCCCATTGAAGTCAATAGGAGTTTTTCTACTGGCTGCATTGTGTGCTAGATTAGGCCCTAGATGCCTAACACTTTGCATCTAATTTTCATGCAGGCTGGGGAATGTACTGTACAGAAGAAATGTTTAAATCAATCAGTACAGAATGTTACAATATGCTAAACACAAGGAATTTATTTTAAAGAAGGGAACTAAGACACAAACCTGGAACTCAATAATGGAGGAAATGAAAAAGAAGAACAACCCAACCAAAACCTTCCTGATTATAATGGAGGAAAGGGGAGACAAAACCAACAATTTCCAAATCTGAAAGAAGGAGCAAAACAAAAGGTAGAAGGTCTGTAAAAACAAAAGTAATGCCGCTGCACTTGGTGGTATGGAAGATCACAGGGGCAGCTCCTAGATTGATGGATCTAAGGTTCAGGTGAGGGCTTCACGTTTGTTCAGTCTTGAGTTGCTGGTGCTGGCCTCTGGATTGATGATTCCTGGATTACAGATGAGGATCCTTTGGTTTCTGAGTCACTAGTTGGGGGTTCTGGCCTGTGGATGTCTGGTTCCTTAACTGGGGTTGCTGACCCCCAAATTGTTTGGTCCTGGCAGAAGGGTGCTGGTTCTTGATTTGCTGCCCCTGGGGCTGGTGGATCCTGGGTTGTGGGTGCTGACTTCTGAGTGGTTGTTTGTTTGTATGTAGGTGCTGACCCTTTCGTTGCTGAGTTCTGGGATGCCAGGCCCTAGTGTGTGGGTGCTGATGTCTGTGTTGGTGTTTGTGGTGGTACAGGGTCCTGCTATGTGGATGCTGGCTTCTGGATTGCAGGGTCCTGGGGTAAATGATCCTTAAGTGAGGGGTCCTCGTTTGCTGCCTCTTGTAGTTTTGTGTCTTAGGTTGCTGCCTATGATGATTAAGGTGATGCACAGGTGAAATGGAAGTGTGGTATGGAAGAGAACGTGATGATCTGGGGACCTGAGTTGACTGCCACCTTACATGTGTTGAGATCTGTATGAGAAAAGGAAGCAGGTTATGACCAGAATGCACGTTGAATAATCACATGATGCTAGATACCCAACATGTTTGTGGCTAGATCAGTACATGTGAATCCGCAAGGAGTTGAAGACAAACATAAAGGTCAGAGCAATCCTATTTATGGCCCTATAGTGCCTGAATGTGCAAGACCTCCTCTCAGTCCTCCTAAGATGTCAGTACTATGGGTATGATATTTCTGATGGCTGCACACTACTTTATTTGCACTGCAGTGAGTACATTATGAACATAATAGGACTCACAATACTATTAGAGCACACATACAGTTTTGACTAGGAAAAATGCTAATATTTGGATTCAGATTCTATTCATTCTCAGTGACTGTGTTTGCATTAGAGTCAATCTCTCCAGGCATGAATACCATTTGAAAATGAAGCCCTGTCATCAAACCCTGCCCATCTCCTGCTGCCACTGATGCTTCTATTCTTCTTTCTGCTGATTCCTCTGGGTGTCAAGGAAGCCAAGCACCGAGATCTCAATCCCTTCCTCCATCATCCAGGGATGGAGAGACAAGTACTTGGGTCTTCACTTCCCATTCTCTTTCCTTCAATGAAGGGGAGCAAGTGTGTTCATTTCCTCTTCATTCTCCTCCAGGGAGGAAGAGCTGGAAGCTAGGTTCTTCACTCCCCCCACCTATCCTCCATGGAAGTATTGCCGAACACCCAGATGTTTACTTATCCTTCCTTATCATCCAGGGACCGTGAGCCGGGTGCTGGGGTCTTCACTCCCATATCCTCCTGGAATGTGGAAACAATTCTTCACATAATTCCTCTCCCTCCCCTTTTTTCATTTCTATTAAAATACCCAGAAGAGCAATAGGGTAAGGAAGAAGAAGAGCCACCGGTAGTGTCTGCTGAACCTGGACAGAGAGAGACAAGCAAGAAGCATAGGTGCCTGTGCCAGGGACTGCAGTGGCAGGAGTGTAGAGGGCTACTGAACATGCTGTTTGGTTGAACAGTAATCACCAACCAAGAACAAATGCAGTTATATGTCTGGCCATCTGATTTTTTTCCTGGTTGACAAGACATTTAATATCTTGAATGAGCAGCCCAGTGTTTAACATGTGTGACATATTGGTACCTGCAGTAATTGATCAGTCGGTGTTCAAATGTGGCCAATCTTTTGGCAGGAAGCCTTGTTTCTGAATCTGTAAGGGAAGACTATAAGAAAGCAGGTTTTTTGGGGGGGGGAATCTTTCACCATGTTTGAGAATAATGTCATAGATTGAGTCCACAAATTGCAAAACCACCGTCTCTTCTGGAAAGGCTTCCTTATAAAATATTAAAACTGTTGTAATCAACCATATATAAGTTAGACACGCAGAGGTGTACTGAGAAGCCAAAGGGCTAACGGGGCAATCTGTTGTGTTCAGATTGGGGATCTAGCCATGGCCACTGGACTCAGAAGAGACAGTGGAAAGTGGAATTTCTGGAGTTTGTAAAGATACACAAAGTGTCCTGTTGGGAAACTTATACATCATGTGAAACCATAGTCTACTGTGGAGGACCAAGACATTGGTTAGATTGCTAAACATTCTCTCGCCATATTGTAAAATACCATTACAAAAAGTTTTCACCCTCAGAGTAATTCTTGACCTCTGTAAAAGAATGTGCCTGCAGTTACTGATGTAGATGTAAACCACCTTAATTTTGCCCTGTCTTCCTCTCTGATGTGAGAAATCAGAGATAGACAACACAGCCCTTCCATGGTCTGCCGGCACACTGGACTGATAGCTAGTTTAAGAGAAATGCTTCATCTTTATATTGTGAGACCATCCAGGGTTCCAAAAATTCCAAAGCTTATCAGACAATGGTGAGAAAATGGGAGATAATGAAAGACAGCTGTCAAACTGTTCATGATAATGTTGCAACAATTAAAAGAGCTAGTGATGATTTTGATGTTGCATCTTCAATTGCTTTGAACATATCTCACACTTTTGCATTAGTGATATTTTTGTTAGCTAGCAGTCCATCTGAAATAGAATGGCTACCCAGAAAGATTTTTGATTATTTTAAGTAGTTATCCTGAGAAGTTTCTAAATTGCATAATATAGAGAAAGATCTAGGCTCACTCTTCAGTGAATTAATACAAGATATCATCAGAAGATAGTTCTCAGCTTTCTATATGTTGAAACATCTCATTCAAAATAAACAAGATTTCAGTGTGCTGTATAAATTCATAAATGTTCATAGAATATTAGGGTTAGAAGGGACCTCAGGAGGTCATCTAGCCCAATCCCCTGCTCAAAGAAGGACCAATCCCCAGACAGATTTTTGCCCCGATCCCTAAATGGATCCCTCAAGGAGTGAGCTCACAGCCCTGTGTTAAGCAGGCCAATGTGCAAACCACTGAGCTATCCCTCCCCCCAAAGCATTGTTCTCACAGCAGGAATTGAACCTGGGTGAAAACCAGGAATCCTGACCACTAAACCATATGGGACTGGTACAGAGACTGGTACATGTTCCAGTCCACAGAAATCTTTAGTAAAGATGAAAGATTTTTACAATTTGAAGAGAAACCAGAGTATATAGGAACTGAATGCCACATCACTGACTCGTTCCTGAGAGAATATTGGTGAGATGTTAGTTGGCATACTAAAGCTCTTTTACAAATTTACAGGATAAATTAATGTGGAGCAGACCAGCATTTCCTGAGTGTGTTACCAGCTGTTAGAGCTTGAAGCTACGCTTAAGTGAGGAGGTAGTAGAGAAGGGAACAAACAAGAGAATAAATACTGAACTCTGCTTCTTCATGCGTCAGCCATATTGAATGGGCACAAGGTACTACATTCACTTGTGTGGCACATACATGCTTTAAGTTGTATCTTTCATTTTAGATGCCAAATATTGTGAGTCAAAGGACTTGTAAAATTCGTGAGAATGTTAGTATCTGTAATGGTGACATGAAATCTGAAAATAAAGAAAATGTTGTCAGGTGGCCCAGCAAAAAATCATGCAGGGAAAATGCAAATCTGTGTTGTTACTGTGATTATGAAGGAGTCGCAATCCCCAGCTTCCACTACTACAGTGGATAGAGAACTGTTACATCGTAGGTTATGTCAACACTGCAACAAACAGAGCCGCAACTGTGAGTCTCAGAGCCCAGGTCAAGTGTCTTGGTCTCGTGGGGCTCCCGCTCTGGGACTAAAAGTGGCAGGCTGGAGCACAGGCTCTGAAAACTGTTGTGCGGGGTGCGTCTCAGAGCCCAGGTTCCAGCCTGAGTCCAAAGGTCTACACTACTATTTTTTAGCCCCATCGCACATGCCCTGCGAGCCTGAGTCAGACGACCTGGGCTCTGAGACTCGCTATCGCAGGTCTTTTTTTGCAGTGTTGACACATCCTCAGACAACCAGCCCCTTGGCCCTTTAAGAATGGTGGAAGCAAAACACTATGAGGCCTCCAAGTTTGATGGTATTGCAAGGCTTAGAGCTGTAACTAGTAATGCCCCTTCTCAAACAGTTCAGTACTGCTTAGGATATTTATGCTGATTATCAACATAGTCTTCCTGAGAAAGCCCAGAGGTTTTGTTTTTTTAATGTGTGAGCCTGGGCAGGTGGGGCTCAGCAATCCAGCTAGGAGAAGGAAAATTCTGATTTCAAACCAAGAACATCAGGCCTGGCTAGCTGGCTTATAAAAGCTGTGCAAATCACACATGCTCTATATATCTGCACCACCGATCCCAATTTACAGTACAAGGCAAAGGCAAAGGCCAAGCAAGCAATGTGTGAGTCGGTATCTGCTGCAAATGGAATAGCTTCAATTAATACAAAAGTGGGAGAGTTTAAATAATAGACTAGCTAGCTGTACTGAAAGCTAATTTTTCTTAAGCAAGTTTTATTTGAAAATGAGTATTGTACTACAACTATTCATTCAACTTCAATTAAAAGTAACAGTAAATAATAATCCGCATGAATCTACATGGAAACCATTATTTGGTCGTATTTCATTTCAGTTGTTTTGTAACACCACAGAAAAAACACTTGCATATGTGCAGCATTTTAGAGCATGTGCAGTGGAACCAGTATCAGGTAACCATACAAGATAGCAAAGGAAGTGATGCTGTGTGTGTCTAAAGTCACAATCTCACCCTTAGACTGTAGTCAGCAATGCAAGGCCTCACCTCATTCTGAGCATGTAACATCATTTGTGCCTATTTTAAATACATATTAGGCACCTAGTACTGGGCACTTAAACATGTAAATACACCTATTCTTCTCATTGTGCAGAGCTTCGTGCAATAGCAAA
This sequence comes from Mauremys mutica, assembly GCF_020497125.1. Classification (NCBI taxonomy): domain Eukaryota; kingdom Metazoa; phylum Chordata; order Testudines; family Geoemydidae; genus Mauremys; species Mauremys mutica. The sequence continues at coordinate 204,445,152 of NC_059072.1, read as the reverse complement.
ATGTCCTAAAATAGTCCACAAAGAACTCACAGTGTAATGGCCTATCCTTGTGAGCAGGTATGTGCTCCTATGTACTGGTGTACTTGTAACTTCTAGCAGCAACAGTAGTTTCAGATGCCAAATCAGACAAGCCTGAAAATCTAGAATAGCAAAGGGCTGACAAAATGGACAAAACTCCCTTTCACTTCAGTAGGGCCAGGATTTCACCCTTGGAGAGGAGGAAGATGGAGGCATAAAAGGTCTTTTCTGAGTTATTTTAGAAAAATAAATACATAAACCAGAAAGATTTTGTTGTATGGCTAAGTACTTACTAAATCCTGCAATATCAATATTCCAAAGTGAACAAGGAAACGCTAGGGACATTTGTGAAATTATCGAGTTAGCACTCTGACAAAAACACTGCATCGTGAGTTTCGCAGACCAGCTTGCTAGGATCTGTCTACAAAAGAACTTTAGATGGAGCAGGGTGGTTGGTCAAGTAGTCAAAGCCTTCTCAGGAGAGAGTAACACAAGAGAGGCCGGGGAGACACCTGTGTATAGAAGTTAGCTTTTTAAGTCCCTATAGTGGTCAAGGGACTGCAGTTTTGCCAAACTGCTACTTTGTGATAACCTATATCTTTATTCTGTACTATACAGGGGAGATCATTATGGAATTGAGCTACACCATTCTTCATGTCACTTTGTTGTTCCTACATTCACCTGAGTCTGTCACTCAGTGTCATCCTGGTGCTTTCTTGTAACAGCTATTGTTCTCAGCTCCAAATCAAATAGACCAAGAGACTTATATGCTGAGAAGAACAAAAATCATAGAGGAAATGAACTTCCATATTATCCTGATCATGAATTACTGAGGGCAGAGAAGCCAGCTCAGCTAAATGTGTGAGAAGATAGTCTTGTGAATGATACACTACCATCTTTTATGCCACAGAGTATGCTCACATTTCTTTTCTAACCAATGGCACTTTGATAATGGTCCATCCCCTTCTCCCTACTTCCACTGAAATTAAACAGGAAAGTTTCCTGAGAGAAGTTCTAGTAAAATAGCCATCGCATTAAAGCATGTTCCAAGGGCATGCCCCGCAGTGTACTTTATACCTATATCACCATGTCATCTCAAAACATTTTACGAAGTATGGGCCTGATCCAAACGCTGCTGAAATGAATGGAAACTCACCCAATGAGTTCAGGGTGGTTTGGATCAGGCCCTATGTACATACAGTGCTACTGAATTGCAGCATCTTATGAGCTGGAGGACACTAGCCAACTATTGCACACAAAAGTAGGGAAATGTTGCACATTGAAAGCAGGGCAAAAAACTCCATAATCTAATGGGACTGGGTGGTTGGGACTAGAAAAGGGCATATGATAAGGAGCCTCGATCTTGCGTAGTTATATCTCAGGCTGATAAGAAGGTGTAACGTCATTGTAATAAAAAACAAAAATCATTTTAACCAAATTTTAGATTTTTAATTTTAGATGCAAATCTAAGAAACTAGCATGAGCATCCAGTGTATGTCCTGAAAAGCAGGCGCTTCACAGAAGCTAAAAGGAATAATGTTGAAGGCCAGAATAGAGCCCTACTTGGCTTTTAAATTTCAGAGTCCTGTAGAAATCCATGATCTAAATATAGTACATATTGGCTATATGAAAATGTTACGATCTCAGTGGGTTATTTGCCAATTACCTCTGATGCGGAACTGACTTCTAAATCTTCTTCTGGGCGATGAAAGTTGGAAGCCATTGGGGGAAGAGGGGCGATTCCTGTAACAGAAGAATATGTAAGATCATTGTTATTCACTGTCCAACATGGCATGAACCATAAATCATTCTGGTATAAAAATCAAATATGATTTGTTACTGTAGTGTTTTGCAGAATTACTTCTGCCTAATGAATTTTCAAGAAGCTCATCTAGGACAGTGGTTCTCAAAGCCAGTCCGCTGCTTGTCCAGGGAAAGCCCCTGGCGGGCCGGGCCGGTTTGATCTAAGGAGACTGTTGAATCTTCTTGCTGAAGTTTATCTAAGCTTGTCTAAGTATATACTTTATTGAAATAGCAAAATATTGCTTCTGTGTACCCTGCAATCTTCGTAGTAGATGCACTTCTTTATATTTAATTGTTTTTTAGGAAAAAGTATGCATAGTTGGATTTGCTGTGTGCAATCATTTTACATCCTTTAATTTGATACAGAAAAATAATCTGATTATAAATACAAGTGGCAAGCAAGGATTTGAGGATTTGGTTGAGATTTACATTTACTATTTGTTTATATATGTTCAAGAACAGACCTCCTGTCTGGGAGCTGGAATTTGCATTACATTAGTCATTTATTGCTAAAATCTTAACTCTCTAGTACATTTTCATACATATATTCAGCAACATGGAGAAAAGGATTGCCAAGGACAATTGTTTTTCCTTGTATTTCTGTGGGGAAACATAAGCTGTTCAAAGAATTGGGCTCTTTCCAATTTTTGTACCTCCACCTATATCTTCCAGAAGTGGTACAGCAGTCAGTGGTCTACCAAATCCCTAGCCACAACTCTGTGGTCACCATTGGTGAATGCAAACATTACAAAAAACATCACTTTAAAATGTAGTTGTTGGGTTTTTTAACCTCCCCCACCCCCAGGATTATGTAGTCTATACAGTTAAGACTAGAGCTGAGTGAATAATTAGTTTTTTTGGTTTGGAGGCCAAACTGAAAACGCAGGAGGAAAAGTCCGTTATTTTAGAACTGAAATTGCATTTTGATATTTCTCACTGAAAAAAAATGATTTGGGTTGAACTAAACAGTTCAAATGTCAGTTTGAAATGGCATTTTTTCAAGAAAATGTGCCTTTGGAACCAAATGTCAAAACAGTTCACTTTGAAAATGTCAAAACTAAATATTTCAACATTTCAAAAAAATCAGCCTTTTTTGGCTGAACTAGTCACAAAATTTGTCCTGAATTCTTGAATATTTTTCGTGTTCCCAAAAATGTATTTGTGGGGTAATTTACTATTTCCTCTCCCCCCACCCCTCACCCCCCACCCAAAAAACCCAATTGCCCAGCTCTAATTAAGAGTTCTACTACATGGTAACAGAATGTACTGTGGTGGGAAGCTGACCATGTCAGTGGGGTTCACCATTCCATAAGTATATCATCCAAAAATATATCATCCTCTAAGAATATCTCTGTGCTATTGTATAAGATAATAAACCAAAGAAATACCTACCCATGCCTGAAAAACTATGAGAATATTGAAATGTTACCCAGAGATATCATTCCTAGAGTAGTACTTTTGTGGGTCACCCTGCATGAATGAACAATACAACATTTATTGCTTGAATTAATTAAAAACAGATGATAGTACCAACTGCAATTATTATTAAATAACATGGGTAGCAAAATAATAGTGATGGACGAGCCTTAAAACAATCACAGATGCGGTTGTATTCAGAAAAGCATCCAACGTTCCAAGAGTTAGCTAAACTATTCGAATTTCTGCAAAACTGGATTGGAAATCTCATGCCCACAGGCTTTGTTGTGATGTTTCTTGCATTTTCTGCTTTCAGTCAAACTGTAAATCACTGCAAGAACAGTCTTTCTTGTGGGATTCTGGTACCTCCATCTTTGGCCCTCGCAGGAATTTGGAAATGAAAAGGCATATGGAAGATTTTTTTTTTAATAACCAAAGTTTTTACAACTTCACAAATGCTCAGTTCACACATTCACTTAGATTTTTGGGCAAAGGTCCACCCCTACAACTACAACTGTGTTTGGAAGCCTCCAAACACCCTAGCATTCTGAGAGATCTGAACTTTCCTGAATAAGGTCAGGCACACATTGTGTTTTCTATAATTTATTGTGTATTCTAAGACTTCATTTAAGTAGCACAGAGTAAAAAATGCATATTTCTTGGAAATCGGTGAGCCAACTCTATTACGCTTGCTTCATTATCACTGACATGTTTGACTCACTTGGCATTTGTTTTGTGTGCACTGGGTCCTCTGGACTGTATCCAGAATTTTCATTACCACTGCTTCTCCTGGTCTTCTCACTACCATCATTGGTTTTCTTAGTTGAAACTTTTCTGGAAATAAAAATTCCAATCATTAAAACCTACATTCTATAAGCATTCTTAGGCAGTATCCAACAGAAAGAGAGGCACAAATTCTCAAAGGTATTTCAGGACCTAACACTCATTGATTTTCATGGAAGTTAGATACCTAAATACCTTTGAAGATCTGGGTCAAAGGACTTGCAGGTGAATCCAACTTCCAAAAAAGTAAAGAAAAATCATGTATAATCCTTGAAAGAATTTACCTACTGCATGCACGGTCTTGTATAAATCCTAACTAGGATTTGCTTAAAAAGTTCTGATCAGCTGCTTAATAACATTTGGGAAATTAAGATGATTAACATCTTAAGACTTCAAGTCTGTGACCCATTTCAAAGTTTCTGTAAAAACTAAAGCCCAACCCCATATTCTGACCTCGATTGTGTGATTTAACCACAGCCCTGCATTGGGAGCAATAGGGAGAGTACCCCTGTGTGCAGGGGCACTATGCAGTCTGCTCCCTCTGCCTTCCCACACCATAGAGGAGGGTGCAAGCGGCTTCCTGTGGTTCAGTGGACCAGTTTGGTGGGGAGGCCAGGCTATGGCTCTGCCTCTACCTCCCCCCCTCCAAGCTCCCTTTTGGGATGAGATGCACACCTGGAGTTAAATGGAGGGGGTATAACTGACAGGTCTTTTTGCAAGCTGTGCAAGGCAACAGGAAGCTTCTTGTGTGCACCCTCCCAAACACACCATGTAAGGCTCTGTCACAATCTGACCTATGGCCCTGATCCTGCAAACATTTACACACATGCTTAACCTCAAGCAGGTGTGTCATCCCACTGAAGTCAATAGGGCTACTCCTCCGTCAAGCACATATGTAAACATTTGCAGAGTGGACGCCTACATTTGTAGCCAGTGGTATGCAGATAATACATCTCTATTTATCACTCTGTTGCACTACAAGGGATTTTACTCGTCATTTATTCCAAACAGCCCCAAGTCTGGGGTCCTCCAGGGCACGCTGCAAGGCCCATCTCTTTACCCAGGCTTCTGGGGAGAGACAAGCCAGTTAAGGGCAGGGGTATGCAGAAGAAGGGCTGGGAATTGTAACTGGAGTGGGATTTTTTATTTTGTTCCCATTATGTGGGGAAATTGCTGCATTTATTTCTATACTTTTAACATAATGTACAAGGTGCCTAGACTGTCAGACAGGGGCATTGCCAATGCTTCTATAGATCTAAATAAATAGATGTTAGGATCTGATGAGTAGACTGCAATGAGTTTTTTAAAACCCTATATGAAACCAGAGTTGTTCCAATGCAGTATTTGAGGATAGAGAGCACTCATTTATAGATATAACTAGAAAACAAACACACCAATGCTGCAAACACTTACGCTCGTGTGTAATTTTAAACACATGAGTAGCCCCTTTGTCTTCATTGGGACCATTCACATGAGTAAAGTTGCACATGTACTTAAAGTCTTTGCTTTGCTGAGTTCCTAAATTCAATCTAAACCCTAAGGCCCTGAGCCAGCAAAGTATTTAACTTTAATCATATGAGTAGTCCCACTGAAATCAACAGGACTTCTTGTGTTAGACTAGGGACTAAAAAGCATGTAGCATTTCATGAAGCTCCAACTTAATTTACCATGGGCCCAATTCAAGCTCCTTTTTATTTTAATAATATGTGTACACAGGAAAGAGGCAACCAGACATAACTGTTATGCCCTGCCTTGCACTCCTTCAAAACCTGTGGAAAAAACACTGTGTGGGTCCTCCGTGAATAGAGACAAGTGGGCGTGGGCAACCTGGATGAGGGCAAGAGATTTGAACATTGTGTTTTAGCATCTACACTCCCTGAACTACTGACTTCATCTGTTGTGTAGATTCCCTCCTCAGAGAATCATATGGTATGTCTACACTGCAATTAAAAATCCATGGCTGGTGTCTTGGGCTCGTAGGGCTCAGGCTAAGGGGCTTTGAATTGCAGGGTAGACATTCAAGATCAGGTTGGTGCCCGGGCTCTAAGACCCTGTAGTGTGGGAGGATCCCAGAGTTCAAGCTGCAGCATGAGCCCAAATATCAACCCAATGATTAAACAGCCCCTTCAACCAAACCCTGTGTGCCCGTGTAAGCTGGCACGGACCAGTGTCAAACTGCAGTGTAGACATACCAATAGGTTCAGGCCTAGCAGGATTAAGCTATATAGTGAATCTGGTCAGGACTCAGAACAGGAGCCATAATGACAGATACTTTTGCAGTAGTTTTATTTGAATCAAAAATACAAATTGACTTGGACCTGCATTTGGCCTCAGATGCTTTGTTGATTTAGTCCAACCAGTTTATACATCTGTACCTGATAAATTGGTTGAAACAATAATTACAAACAGAATAACAAAACACCTGGAAGATCATGATATGATAGGGACTACTCAGCATGGTTTCTTCACAGGAAAACATTGTTTCATTAATCTCTCAGAATTCTTTTAATGGGTCAATAAAATAATGGATAAAGGAGAACCAAATGACAAAATGTATTTATGTAGTGTTGCTGTAGCTGTGTTGACAGATTTTCAAGCGGCTGTTGACCAGGTTTCACACAAGATGTTACCAAAGAAGTTAAGTATCATGGAGTGAGAGGCAAAGTATTGTCATTAATCAAAAATAGCTAGGAGACAGAAAACAAAGTAGGATTAACTATCCCAGAAGCATATAATAACTATAGTTGAATTCACACTGGTCACCTAAAAAATTAAAAAGAATAACACAAAGTAGCCCCACTGAAAAAGTTTTTCTGTTCACATTAGTTCTGACAAATAGGATCTTAATATTGATTAACAGGATCCTACATTTTAAGGTGTTTCAACCTAATGCAGTAATGCAAAAACAATTGGTTTGCTTTGTATTCAGATGTGTCTGATACTAAGTAGGAAGTGTTGACAAGTTTCACTGGCAGCTTTTTATATAGTATAACTAATGATCCTTAAAAAAGCAGGGGACATCATCTAATTTGTCTGCCAATCTGTCTCATTTAATTTGCATCAATCTGTCTCAGCTTCAACCTTTCTTCTGTACCACAGATATTCTAGTCGGATTATGCTCTGTGCAAGTTGTAAATCTACAGTAATCTTGACTGAAACTTGGAAGAGAGAGCTATTTTGGTGCACAGTGACCTCCTGTGGAATTTGTTGCAAATGCTAAGTGTGAGGCTGGAGGAAATCTGGTGCAAAATAGGAATATCAAGAAGTATAGGATCAAATCTAAACCCATATTCAGTAAAAAACTTGAGCATATGCTTAATTTTTGGGTACCTGAGTATTCTCATTGGCTTTATTGGGACTGCTCACATGCTTATAAATTAAGCACATGCTTAGGTATATTGCTGAATCTGGAACTCAATAACTAAATCATTTTGATCATTTTCAAAAGAAGTTTTATGGGAACATCAGTTACAGTTTTCAGTAATATGGTGTTGCTAGTTCACTCCAATGAGTGTAATGGGCAATTTTCTGACGGGGGGGTGGTATTTTTTTTTAAAGATAGTGATTCACGGTATCTGTTATAACTTCCAATTATGTAGACTTGATTGTATAATCATTTTGGGAAGAAAACTAAAAGTGGAATGAGATTTTGGGCTATGTCTGCCCTGCAAACAAGGGGTATAATTCCCACATAGCTCACACTAACTTGATGAGAACTGGCACGAGCATAAATAATAGCATAGGCACAGCAGCACCGAGGTATGGCTTAGCCGTGCCGAGTACATACCCACGGGGATCGGGCAGGTTTGTACTCAAGACAGCTAAGCGGCTGCTGCTGCCCATGCAACCCCAGTATGCTGCTATTTATACTCGCTAGAGCCAGTATGTGTCCACAAGCAGGGACTCACACCTGTAGCTTGCAGTGTAGCCTAAGAGGCTCAGCATAAAACTCGCATCCCGGGGTAGGGGAGGGTGATGCTGGTGGCTTTGAGCCACTTTTGCTTCCTTAGGGTTCTGGGCTGCTGAGGGGAGCCAGTGAGGCCCCAGAATAATGTAGGAGGGCAGCCTGTGGGTGACAGCACTGCCCAGAATTCCCACAGTGCTACCAGCTGTGGCCCTCCCCCACCTCTCCTGGCACACCCCTCAGGCCTAAGCTTGCGATAGGGGCCTTATAGGGGGCAGTGTAAAGCTGCCTTGCACCGTTCTCTCCTGGACAGATCTGGGGCTCTAATGGCTCTTTTATGGTGCTGCAGAAACATCCAAGGGGCATAGCAGAGGGGGAAATCCAGGGTATTCAACTTACCTCAACTCCTTTTGATAGGTGGACTCTGAAAGACAGGAAGAAATGTTTTTAAAATACAGCAAAATAAAATAAGGCTTGCTGCTGAGGTTCTCCCACTTTCTCACAGTTCAGACTGTATTTTAATACAGAAATTATCTCATAGCCCCCCTCCCCTCCCATCTGCAGTCACAGAACAGCCTGGTGCACTTACTTACGTGGAAAATTAATGCTAGGAAAGAATTTACTGAATGCATTTGTAGCTGGTGTACACTGTATAGCTGTACAAATCTAGGTGTAGATGTACACTGACTTTCAATGCGATTTGTATTCTAAGTCATTTAGCCACTTTTGAAAATTTTACCCTTCCTTTTTACTACTGACGGAAATACTAACGAGCCACCAGTGCCACTGGAAACAAGTTATATTGGAAGAAGTCAGCAGGCAACTATTTGTAGTATCTACAAGCCACTGGTTATCAGAATCACCTCTCTGCCCTGAACAATCCTTACCAAACTGTGCACTGTGCTTTAACTGAAACAGTAATAGATTAAATCTAATTTAAGGTTTAAAAAATGCAGAGCCAGTAGCAAAAATCCATTTACCTTTGTTTTTTAGGCAGCAGTATATTATTATAAAAATAATAATGATCAGAAGAAGAAAACCAACTGACAGTGTGACTGCAAGTATAATAGTCCGTGTCCGTGTGCTGTCTTCTTGGTTACCATTTTCTATTAAATGAAATGAAGAAGCATTACACTAGCAGAGCTGTGACCTTTCTTTTTCTGAAGCGCGTGACCAACTTTCTGGAAGCATTATTAAATTACTTGTTGATTATTTAAAACAAGAGATGGATTGTGTTTCTCATTTGTGTTCAAAATGACTTCACCCTATATTGATGATACCCAGTACCACAAAATACCTTGATCACAATAATTCTTTGTTACAATTATTCTATTTTATCTGCTAGTTATATTTCTGACAAATCTAGGCTGCTAATTTTCTTCATTCTTCCCATTTAAATGTATTTTGTAGACATTCTGAGCCCAATCTAAACCTCACTGAAAGCAAATGGGAGTCTTTCCATTGGCTTCAACAGGTATTAGATCACACTTATGGTGCATAATTCAAAAAACCCTCTGTTGTCCACTGCAAAGGACAAGCATGTTAACAACACATCCATTGAGTTTGAGATTGCTAACCTTAACACATTGCTGCCTCCTAGACTATAACATATAATATTGCATAGTGATGTACAATATGCATTTATAGTGTTTTCACATAACTATGATTCAATTTTTTTATTTTTTTTACCTATAATGCTAAATCGGGTGATTTCAAAATCATTCAATGTATCCCTGTTTCTGGTTGCCACAAACAAAAGGTGCTCACCATATATCCCTCAAAATAATCAACATTAAATTGAGAGCTTTTACCCTTTAACTAGTTGTCAACATACAATAGACCAGAGGTGGGCAAACTACAGCCCGCGGGCTACATCCGGCCTGTGGGACCTTCCTGCCCAGCCTCTGAGCTCCTGCCCCAGGAGGCTCGCCCCCAGCCCCTATCCCTGCTGTTCCCCCTCCCCCGCAGCCTCAGCTCACTCCACCACTGGTGCAATGCTCTGGGCGGCGGGGCTGTGAGCTCCTGGGACAGCGCAGCTGCAGGGCCAGGGCCTGCCCCGGTGCTTTGTGGCTGGCTCCAGCCAGGCGGCACGGCTGTAACGCTGCCAGCCACTGGTGCTCCAGGCAGCGCGGTAAGGAGGCAGGGAGCAGTGGGGTTGGATAGAGGGCAGGGGAGTTCGGGGGGTGGTGGTCAGGGGGCGGGGGTGTGGATAGGGATGAGGGCACTCAGAGGGTGGGGAACAGGGGGGTTGGACGGGGCAGAGGTCCCGGGGGGGCAGTCAGGAATGAGAGGAGGGGTTGGATGGGGCAGCAGGGGGAAGTCAGGGGCAGGGGTTCCAGGGGTGGTCAGGGGACAGGGGAGCAGGGGGGAGGGATGGGGCAGGGGTCCTGGGGGGTTGCCAAGGAACAGGGGGGGTTGGATGGGGCAGGAGAACCCGGGGGGGTGGATAGGGGGTGGGGGACGGGACACTATCCCCTCCCCTAACCAGCCCTCCATACAATTTCCGAAATCCGATGTGGCCTTCAGGCCAAAAAGTTTGCCCGCCCCTGCAATAGACACTTCTTCTGATGGTAATATGGCCCTGTCCATCAGGCTCATCCAATAGCTGTGGTGCTCTTTACTAACTGGACCAATCTTTGATCTTCCTAACTGCAGTGAGCAGCCCCAGCCCAAAAGCTAAGGCTGGCTCCAAAAGCAGTCCAAAATATAGTCCTGGTAGCTATATTAAAAACAGACTTCAAATCCAACCCAAAAGCACAAGGTTTGTTCAGACTTGACAGTACTGCCTCGGTTGCACTGGATTTGTTTGTGTCACGTCCTTTTTAGTGTTCCTAATTGAAGATGGGCCTGAATGGCAAAATTTGGATACAGGTTTCAGACTCACCAAAGTTTGCAGATGTTCTTCTGGAGTTTTGGATTGGCCCATTACAGCATAATAGCCCAGCCCCAATATTTGGACTTGAATTTGAATTCTGAACACTCCAAAGATTGAATGGTTCACAAATTATTCAGTTTAGTCTCTTCTCTAATCCTTATGAACTATCAGCACATAAATTGATCATGCAAATTAACCAAATTAAACATTGAGGGGCTGCTCCTGGATCTAATTATAAACTACTACCCAAAATGTTCCTGGATTCCAACTTTAATATCCTTATCCATCTAGAGCACTTCAAGAATGTATTGTCTCCATTTCAATGGTCATTATTAATTCTCTCTCCTAAGAGGATATTTTGCCCTTATGTGTGTGAACATTAATTCCATGAGAGTAATGGAAATCCTGTGTATGAATGCATCCATCCTCCTCCTCTGGCCACACACAACACACCTAATTCCCCCCCAATACTTTCTGTTCACTTCATTCCTTACACACCTCAAACAGCAAATTTTTTTTCCCCTTCAGCCCAGTTTTTTTGAGCAACCAATCCTTCTCCCATTCTGTGCTCAACCTCTGGAACAGCTTCCTTCTCTGTGCATCTTTCTGAATCCTGTCCTCCTTCAAATCTCATCACAACAAGTTTCATCCTTCTTTCTGGTCTAGGGCTCTTAACGCACTCTCTGAGAAAACTAACCATCCAGATCCTGCTGCCATTTAGATAAGTGGCAAACTCCCATTTTACATTCAGGGAAGCAGAATCAAGCCCTTAATTTTCCATGTCTCTGTCTTCAATCATTCTTCCTAAGATTGTCCTTGTATAGCTTTTGTTCTGCCTTGCCATAACTTCTGAGGTTACCAGTATATTATAATCTGCAGCCTCATAGTTAATATGTATAAATCAATTATGAAGTGTTTTGTGATTTTTTTTGCACGGAAGAAATAAATCTACAGCATAATTCTGCATTTTATTTTTTTATTTTATTTTATTTTATGCCATACAAAATGTTGTGGAGATTTTAAGGTAGTTAAAATATGAAATAAATGTTAATCTTGCCTGTATGTTTAATTATGTTTTTAGTAAGTTATTGCTACCAAATATCAGTTATTGTGAGTAGTCTTATTTTAAGATCTTGTTTTTATATTTAGCTTCTTGTAATACCTTTCTCAGTTAACTTTAATACAGATTTGTGATAAGATACATGCAGAAAATAATGTGTTGTGCTAAGTCATATCAAGGTTAGATACAAGCAGCATATAGATAAATAGAGGTGTGTTAGTCAATATTTTTAATGAGTCCTAGAAACAGATCTCCATATGTGATAGCCTAAGATTTCTGTTTATTAGCTGCAATGTTATACTTTGGCAAACACTACACTCTCATTAGTTTCACATTTCTTGGTAAATACAGCAACTGGGATGCTAAGATTTGAGGAATAGTTCTTATATCAGCTTCATTTGTTCTTGTGATTTTCATTTAACCAGCCTTTGAGCCTTGATGGCCTGTTCATTTGCCAAAGTCAGATGGCTGCTCAGGTCGAATTCAGGAATAGTCTGCTTTTCAGGCAGCACAGAGCAGAAAGAGGGAGCAAGGGAAGGTTTTCGTTCAGTGCCTGCCCTTGAGGGTTGACATACATGGATCACTAAGACTTGCCAGCATTGGAATGTAGAAGCAGGAAGGTGCCAATGGCACTGCTCCTGTGCTCTGTACCAGCTCTTTTCCAATGTACTTGTCACTCAAAATGATCACTCTGTTCAGGAGGAGTGTTTTTAACACTTGTGATTCCCAAGAACTATGTTGATTTAAAAGCAGAGGACTCTAATTATCATTAGAAATTCAATATTAATTGATAGGAAAAGCTAAGCACAAGAAACCTGCACTGCATAATAATCATATACTTGTAGTTCTAAAAGTGTCCTTAATTTTTTCCCTTACTTTATCCATACTCTGTAACCTCAGGTTAATATAAGTCTAATAAGTCTCCTGTCAGCATATTCTCTAATAGCATCTTTCACATTAGTTCTAAGTTATTTCCATACTGTGGGAACTCCTTCAGCGTGCATACTTTAACCAGTCCCCTGCACTGTCACTCTGTTGAGATCAAGGGCTACAAAAAGCCTGCACATTGATGTCAGGAAACTTTACATGCTTGAAACAAGTCTTGCAAGCAAAGTGCCCAGGATAATTTTCAGATATTTCAATAAACCTAAAAAAGTGCATTGCTTAAGGAATCATCTTCCTTCATTTTTTTTTATACACAAATCTTCTGTTTGAGATGAGATTTGTGTGGAATTTTCACTGCAGTGGAGCACAGCCATCTTTCAGGATTGAAAGGGAACTAGCAGGAAAGGTACTTCCTACAGTGTATCACTAGAATCCATTACAAGATCTAGCAGAGGCGGAAACGAGATTGTTGTGTGTAAAACACAGCAGATTTTCTTTTTATAACATGGATGAGAACAGACTGACTGTAGTATTCTTGAAGAAGCAGGGAGTCTTAGGTTTCAGTAAAAAGCTGTTACGTCAACAATGTAATGGATGCGACTGCATCCAGTGTCTGGCTCAGAGAACTCTATGGGTATGTCTAACCAGCAGCGGCGTAAATCCCAGTGGGGTAGATGTACATGCACTAGCTCTACTCATGCTAGTACACTAAAAATAGCAGTGTGGCCACAGTGGCACACGCAGCTGCTTGGGCTAGCCACCCGAGTACAATCCCGCCTGATCCCTTGGATACGTACTCAAGCGGCTAGGGCCACATTGCTATTTTTAGGTGTTTGTCTACCCGTGCTGCAAATTAGACCTCCCTCCCAGCTACTGTGAAGACATATCCTCTGACTGTGTCTAGCCTAGCCTACTTCCTACTAGTTATCTGCGGTGTCTGCAAGATGGCATTGTACCACATTGTCCCTCATAGTTCAGTATGTTATGGAGAACAGGAATGTGCCTGTAAGGAACTGGAGCAGCTGCTGCCGGTATGGTTTAACACTTCCATATAAATCAGTGTGAAAAATAAACAGCCACAGACGTGCCAGTTTTCCTTTCCATCCCCCTCCCCATCTCAACTCCTGTCATCGTTATCATCTGCTTTTCCCAGTTTGGCAGTTTAATGAATCTCTTCCCTGTTTGATCTTTCTGCTTGTCCCAGGGACTGCAGCCCCAGGAGAACTATAGTATTTTGCTAAATTATGCATGAGGAAGCCCTCACCTTAGTCTCTCTAATATCTACACTACCACTTATACAACAAGGAATCCGGTGGCACCTTAAAGACTAACAGATTTATTTGGGCATAAGCTTTCATGGGTAAAAAACCCCACTTCTTCAGATCTGATGAAGTGAGGTTTTTACCCATGAAAGCTTATGCCCAAATAAATCTGTTAGTCTTTAAGGTGCCACCGGACTCCTTGTGGTTTTTGTGGATACAGACTAACACGGCTACCCCCTGATACTTGACTACCACTTAGATTGGCAAAACTTATGTCGTTCAGGGGTGTGAAAAAAACACCACACTGAGCACAGCACTATGTCGGTGGGAGAGCTTCTCCTGCCAACATAGCCAACACCACTTGTTAGGGGTGGTTTAATTGTGTCAACAGAAGAGCTCTCTTCCATCAGCATAGAGCGGCTACACAAGAGATCTTACAGCACCACAGCTGCATCGGTACAGCTGTGCCACTGTAAGGCCTCTAGTGTGGACATAGCCTAACTGACAGATTAGTTAAGTCCCTGTGGGCCAGGCGCAATGTAACATTATGTGATGCCTTGCCTCGGCCATTAAATAAAACACAAGGAAATTCAACTAGCAAGCCTTACTTTGGCCATCTCTCCTTTCAGATGTTACAAGTGAAATAAAGGATCAAATGACCTCATCTGGAATATCGTGTGCAATTATGAATAAACTAGTGTAAATGGTGAATTCTCTGTAACTGGAAGTCTTTAAACCATGATTTGAGGACTTCAGTAACTCAGCCAGAGGTTAGGGGTCTATTACAGGAGTGGGTGAGTGAGGTTCTGTGGCCTGCAATGTGCAGGAGATCAGACTAGATTATCACGATGATCTCTTCTGACTTTAGTAAAGGTATCTGAGTAGGAATATACATTACCATTTTAAACCTAACCAGTGTCCCATAAGCAACTTGCCACAAGATGTCAGAACATGTTAGTATTAGAGCTGAATGGGTCTAATATTTATTTAATTTTCTTTCTTGATATAGGAATTCAATACAGTGCTCCTGTCAGATATTTCTAAATTATCTGCAAAAACATTAGAGTTTTCAGTTGCCTAAGCAGCCCCTGGAATCGTGGTAAAAGTTGCGGACCCCCCCAAATCCGAAATGGTGCCCCTGTGAGCAGACACAGAGTTTGCCCGCTCTCACCCCCACGTGCGGTCCCATTGGCTTGACTGGAGCCACCCCTCCAAATATAGACGTCAAACTATGCCTATGCTGAGAAATCTTGAGTGTCTGTTACTGCATAATCATTTTCCCAAAGAGGAATGCATGATGGTCCTATATGATCGCTAATTATGTACTAATTGTGTCTGTGACATCTGTTTTTCTCCTTTCTAATGTACAGCATGTAACTATGGAAACTGTGGGTGGATGCCTCAATAGCTGTAGAATGAGTAGGCTGGGGAATTTAATCATTTTATTAAGTCCTCAGGACAGATCTCTTTTGTTTAGTCAGTAATTAGAAGCAATTTAACTTAGAGGAAGTCTTATTAAAACTAGTAAAATGGCCTTTTTCAATTGCATTACAAAGCAGATGGTCCTGAGAAACTTGCTAACAACGGCTCACACTTAAAGTAAAAGGCCCAGCCAGTCTGTCTGTCTATCTATCTATCTATGTGTTTATACCACACCCATCATTGTAGTATCTGAATGCCTTTTATACATCATGGCAGTGCCACCCATTTCAGAACACGGAATGAGTCACATATCACGTAACACTCCGAAGGGTGCCAACTCAGTCAAAGAGCTGTCAGCTTGATGTCAATAGCTCAGCTCCTTTTGTCCACGCTCACCCAATCACTAAAAGAAACATGGATTTAAGGACCTCCTCTGCCTAGGGGAAACTCTGGGTGGCACAGAGTCACCATAAGGGCTTCTACACCACCCCTCCAGCTCCCACCATAGGAAGGATGAAAAAAAGTGTCCTTGTGCCCCAGTAATCTCACCTTTTGTAACAGCCCCTAGAGACCATGAGCAGCTGGTGTTAGTTCCAGCAGCCTTGAAACTCCTCTGCTTTACAGCATTGGGGATAAATGGCCAGGTAATTCCCAAGATTGAGGGGCCAAAAAGGGCATTTTCATGCCTCCTCCCTCTGTTTCACCAAGTGCTGCTTAGCCCCAGTTGAGGTTTGTTCTTATTGTGCAAGCACTTGGAACAGAAAACCATCCATCACTACCTCAAAAACAGGTTTGCTGATATACACTTATGGGCCAGATCCTGTCCCCTAGCTCCACTGGCTTTGTGCTACTCAGGCAGCACAATGCAGGTGGCAGCTCAGCTTATCCATCTGATTGGTGATTCCCCTGGCATCGGGGTCATATTAAACTGTGGGATTAATTGCCACAGGTTGCTGGTGAGGCCAGGAATTTAGCAATATGTTTGGGTGCTGGCCACTATCTGGGACATGACACTGGACGAGTTGGCCCACTGGTCTGATCGAGCATGGCAATTCCTGAGTGGGAGTGAAGCTTGGGAAAGTGCATGCGGCTGGAATGCCACTGTTCTACAGTCATCCATGGCTGATGGAACAGCCAGCACCCTGCAGGAGGAAGCACAGTGGGTACCAAGCACTGTATCGTTCCTAGGCTGTAACTGCAATGGCAGAACAGCTTCATGCCTGCTGTGTAACCTTGTGAAGTGCATTCTGTTGTGCACAACTGTTTACTTTGGGTTGTGAGTAGGGGTGAGATCCTACTTCTGTTGAAGTCAATGGCAAAACTTTCAGAGTTCAGTAGAGCCAAGATTTCACATTAGGATTTAGTCCTGTGCAAACAAGACATAGCAAAAGATGTTTATGTGACTGACAGATAGAAATCTATTGTTATTTCATGGCCTGAATCAATTTTTTTCAATGCCTAAATTCATGGGGTGAGATCATGCAAAAGGCAGAAAATCCAATTTTGTATCCAATGAAGTCCTTAATGAGCATTAGGGAGAGTTCTGCTTCCCTTGTGCTGCTCGAAATAGAGAGAATTTAGTGATTCTCAGGACAGGAGTGATTTTAACACTATGTGACATTTGTACTGTTTACTGGAGTTTGATTCTGTTACATTTGCAGGTGTCATGTTGCTTAAACTGGAATAAAAGATTTTCAAAACAAAACAAAAAGGCATAGTATAGAGAATGTTCACTTACCTGCAAGAGACTCCTGCACAATAAGAGTTACAGTTGCATTCTGGGGCTTAGGGAGTGCTTCTATATAAGCTAAACAAGTCAGCGTCTCATTGGCCAGCGGAGTCAAAGTTAAGGTGCTCACTTCATTGTGAAGATCATTAGATCCTTGACTGTGGTTAGTAACATACCTGGACTTATCTACAAAAGAGTTGTTTATCATCCAGGTCATGTTTGGAGCTGGAGCCCATCCTAAGGCTTCACAAACAATTTCAATTGTTTCGTTCTTTCTTACTGTCGAGTTGTGATCTTTGATGAACAAAGATCCATTAACTGTGGGGGGAAAAGATTATTTGTTCCTTCAGAATATTTAACTGCACTGGTGTCTTATTGCCAGTTTTAAATCATCTTTAGCTACTAAAAATCAATCATATTTTGAAATTTGGAACTTAAAAAAATAATGAAAATAAAATAGAAGACGTAAAACATAGGGATGCTGTTTACATGAAATAAAGGTGGAGCCATTGCAGCTTCTTGGCCATGTTATAGTCCATTTTGGCTTTACAACTAGACTTAGTTTTCCACCATTTGTTCAATGAAAGCTTTGGAAGTGTCACTCTTTGGCCATACTGAAATATCTCCTGCACCAGCTAAAGGACCATGTGTCATCAGGATTTTATTTCTCTGTTGCCTCTTAGAGATGTTCTTCAGGTTTATCACAGAAAGATTATAGAAAGGTGATGCTCTGGGCATCAGGCTTCTTCTTTTTTGGACAAATGAATAGTAGATGGAGGGAAGATTCCATTTTATTGGATGCATTTTCTTAATAATGATACTTGAGGAAGCCTACGGAGAGGATGTCTGATATACATGAAAGGTTTACTGTATCCTGGACGCTGTAGTGTACAGCAGCAGTCACATGAAGGATATCACCTCGTGACTCACAGGCTAAATTTTTGCACTATGTTAAACCCCAACACAAACTGGGTGGAGGCTGACTATTCCTAGGTCAGACAGTAGGAAGGAGATCTACTTTAAATGCAAAAGATGTTTTATGTACAAAAATGAGAAAAAAATCCATAAAGACTCTGGCCAAAAGAGATTGTTTTTGACTGATGGCTGGCAGCACTGATACAGGCTTCTGGCACTTTCACACAACCCAAAACAGAATAAGAGCTGCTACAGGAAAAAGTGAGCACAACAGAAGTCTTTTGCAGTGGCAGCCTCAGTCTACCTTGGAATGCCAATCTGTACATGAAATTACTGATCCATCTTTCAAGATGAGAAATCTAGCAGACATAGGGCATTCATTGAAAGTCGGTACACATACAGACTGGTAATTTTGGCATTGTGCCACAGGATTTCTGTTAAGTACAATTTAATAAAAATTCTGTGACAAAAATGAAAAGGCATACACACCTTGCACAGAAAGAAAGGCATAACTGTTGGGGATACCAAGTTGGATGCTGCATTCTATTTTACCAGAATCGCTCTGTTGGACATTGTGGATGATCAGTTCTGAGGTAAAAGTCTCACCACTGGTATAATTTTGCTGAGTGAAGCGATCTAGTGTTACAACAGCTCCTCCAAGGTGAATTGTCGTGAGAACAGCATTCCCGTTTAAAAGCCAAATGATAATTTGCCATCCTTGTGACACAGTACAGTTAAACCGAGCCTCTGAACCAGCTAGGACTGTTGCATTAGCTGGGCCATTTATAATAGAATAACCAAAGCCAAAACCTGGAAAGAAAAAAACAAGATTGTAAATATACCAGCACTAATGTCAATGAGGTGCCTTTGGCTTACCTTGACTATTCAGCAAGATAAGACAACAAAACAAAAATACTTGGCTCTGAGTGACAGCACTTTTTCACGTGAATATTTTGTGTATTTGACATCTGAAGAACATATCAGAAAAGACCACTGAGTCCTCTAATTGGCAACATATCTCTAACAATAAGTGATACCAGATGTTTCGGAGAAAGCTTAAAATCCCCATTATCATTTAATAATTCCCAGTAAAAAATCTATGTTAAAATGGAGTTAAGGATAAGGAAGCTTGACTTTATATCAGTAGTTTTAAGGTTGAATACATTGCAAGGATATTGTATTATCCCCAAACCAAGTGTTATAAACCTAGGAAATACACAATTATTAAAGTTAAACTTAAATGAAACCTAAACAACTTACCATATGGAAATGCAGTTAGGGCACCCAACAACCTGAACCCTGCTCTGTAGTGACAACATGCAAAAACAATGTGATTATGACTGAGTCATTTTAAGTGTTTGTGATCCCAGATGAGATTAAATTGATTTTTAAAGACACATTTGATTTTTTTTTCCTTTCATGGTGTCACAACAGAGCGGAGTTAAGGCTTCTGTTGGAGGAGAAGTTTCAGTTATGAAGACTAATGGGTGGGGAATTAAATATATGTTAAAATGTTCCTATGCACAAGATTTCAGTTAATTTTAACTTATTTATCATTTGAAAAGTTACATTATACCTCAAATTCTTAAACTGTTATTTCCTTAGGGGGGAAAATACACTTTTCCTTCAACCCTCCAGGAGGAGGACAGTAGAAATAGTCATCAAAAGAAAAGATTCTGTACACACCAATTTGCTTTTATGTTCATGGAAGACTGTTATAGAGATTTGTTGCCTTCACAGGTTTCCATTAAAAGCATTGTGCCTTTCCACTGCATTGCAGTCTCCTAAATATCTCTGTATATGAGCGACAGAATAGCCAATCAAATGCAAACTTCACTTCTACGGTTAGTTATCCAAATCATAAAATACATTATAAAAGCACTGTCCTTTCAACAGAAATAGCCCATTTTTCCTTGTATAGTTGCAGCTATCCTTAGCATGCATCATTATCTTAAAGGTGAACTGGAGTGCTTTAAACTTACAGTTGTTTCAAGTCCTGAAACACAATTATATGTAAACATGTAACATGTTTTATTAACTGAGGGCATCCTAACCTACAACTGCTGATGACATCACTAAAACAGCAGTGGCTTGTGTGATGTCGGTACAGTAGCTAGGAATCAGACTGAAACCCCTAACCAGCTTTACATGCTCCATTTATAGCAACAGTCATCAGATTATCATGACTTCTGGTCATTATTGACCATTGCCAGATGTGAACCACTGACTTAAGTGAAAAAAACTCTGTATCCTTAACAATTCTCTGAGCCACCAAACATTCTGACCCAGGGTTTTTCTTGTGATTGTGACCTCACAAACATATGTGACAGAACTTGTCTCTGTCCCGTGGGGCTATACAATTTTGATATATTGAATTCTGAGTGTTCACATCCACTGGGGGAACTGTTGATTTAACCTATCCCCACAATAACTTAAAGGTGCCTTTCCTTGACAGAAAATCCCAAGACAGAGTGTAGATCAGGGGTGAGCAAACTATGGCCTGGGGGCAGCATCTGGCCCTTCACACATTTTAATCTGGCCCTCAAGCTCCAGCCAAGCAGCGGTGTCAGGGGCTTGCCCCACTCCTCACATGCCATGCTTTGTGCAGCTCCCGGAAGCAGCAGCATGTCCCTTCTTTGCCTCCTATGCCTAGGGGCAGCCAGGGTGCTCTGCGCATTGCCCCTGCAGCTCCCATTGACCAGCAACTACAGCCAATGGGAGCTGCAGGGGCAGCACCTGCGGGCGGGGCAGTGCACAGAGTCGCCTGGCTGTGCCTCCGCATAGGAGTCGGAGGGAGGACATGCCACTGCTTCCGCGAGCTGCTTGAGGTAAGCACTGCCCAGAGCTTGCACCCCTTACCCTCCAGTGCCCCAACCCCCTGCCCCAACCCTGATTCCCCTCCCACCCTCTGAACCCCTCATCCCCAGTCCCACCCCAGAACTCGCACCCCCAGCCAAAGCCCTCACTCCTTCCCACACCCCAACCCCCAGTTTCATGAGCATTCATGGCCCATCATACAATTTCCATACCCAGATGTGGCCCTCGGGCCAAAAATTTTGCCCGCCCCTCATGAAGATGGTACCACTGCTTGCCCACCCACATTGTATTGCTTAGGGGAATCCTGAGTCTAAGGAGTGGTTAGACACTAAAATGCCTTCTCCTGTATCTTCTGCCAAAAAATGTTCTGTCATTTACCTGTTGTTTCAAAGACAGGGCCGCCCAGAGGGGGGGGCAGGAGGGGCAATTTGCCCCAGGCCCCGAGCCCCACGGGGGCCCCCACCAGAGTTTTTCAGGGCCCCTGGAGCGGGGTCCCTCACTCGCTCCGGGGTGCCCGGCAAACTCTTGTGCGGCCGGGCGCAGGAGCTTCTGCCGCTCCCGCTCTTCGCCGGCGGGGGGTCCTTCCGCTCCGGGGCGGAAGGACCTCCCGCTGGCGAATTACCGCCGAAGACAGAGCGGGACCCGCCGCCGAAGTTCAGCTCGGTTTTCAGCGGTAATTCGGCGGCGGGGGGGCCCTTCCCTTCCGGGACCTGCCGCCGAAGTGCCCCGAAGACCCACGGCGGGGCCCCCCCTCTGCCGAATTACCGCCGAAGACCGGGCTGCGCTTCGGCGGCGGGTCCCGCTTCGGCGGCGGGGGGCCCCCACCACGGGTCTTCGGGGCACTTCGGCGGCGGGTCCAGGAACGGAAGGGCCCCCCGCCGCCGAAGACCCCGGGCCCCCGGAATCCTCTGGGCGGCCCTGTTCAAAGAGAAACTTCATCTCTTTGTTTTTTTAACTTTTATTATTTATTTTACAGGAGGACATAGGCCTAAATCAATATGAGCTTCCATTGTGCCAGGCGATGTAGAAACATCATAAGAAACAGCCCTGCCATGAACTCTGCAACCTAAATAGAAAAGGAGGTATTCTTACCCCTATTTTTCCGATTGGGAACAAAGGACGTCCGTGGAAGAACCAGGAACTAAGCCCAGCTCTTCTGAGTCTAAGACTAATGCTTTAACCTCAGGATTAGCATTCCTCTCTAATGTACAGTGTTCCCTAATTCAGCAAATACACTTCAATATCAATTTCATCACCTTACTGTCTGAAAAATATCTTACATGTTCATTGAGAAAAACTGAGACCTCAAACTAAATTCTCATTGCTTTTTTCAGGGAGTTATATGTTCAATTCTTATTAACACAAGTTCAGCACCTAGCTTCCCCCATACACTGATGAAAATTCTTGCCCTGACAACTAGCCCCACTTTATTACTCTCCACTGGAGAAAACTCTAAACCATGCACAATGCTCCATGAAATCATATTATTCATTTGCTTTTGCGTGATAAGGTGTGGGTTAGTAAAGCTTTGCATTGCCTTGGGCATATCAGTAGACGTTTGTTAAAGGATCAGTCCTGATGAAAGTTCATAACAAGAATATTTCACTTAAGCCTAAGGGTACAGCTCTGAGTTTCAGCCATCCAACATATTCCAAAGGCAATCCAAAGGTGTTCATAGTGCATATCAATTGTTCTATGAGAGGTTATTCCCCATTCTGTCACACAAACTTACTGGAACAGGTATTATGGTTCCTTCAGAAATAAATGCTTTTTTTGTTTACACTTACACAGTGCCAGTGGCAAATGGTGCACAAGTTAATGAGACACTTGTCCGAAAACCATCCCTTCCTACTACCATTTTCCTGTCCTCACCTGCTCTTCCTCTCATAGAGGGGGATCAGATTTTCAAACAGGTGCTTTGGCATCTGGAAAGCATTGAGAAGAAAGTGCCCATTTCTCCTTCTGCTCCCTCCACCACTGACTACATTCCTTGTCCTTGATAAATAACACATCAGAACACATTACAGCAAGGGATGGGGTGGGAAAAATGTGTTTACTCTCAAGTCCTCCTCATTAATCATTTTTTCTATCTCTGTTATAGTATTTTTAAAGCATTCCCACAGAGCCACGTCCTTTTTCTTTTTATCACTCACTACAGATGCTCCCACATGCTGAGTCTCCCTTTCATCTGCCATATAAGAGGTAAAAGATGGAAAGGAAGGGGAATGCTCCCTCTTTTTAGCAGAGGAGGGAGAGCTATACTCTCTCCCCTCCCCCCCCACCTCCTGTACACACATTCTCTCTCTCACACACACTCACACGCACACATACACTCTCCTCTTTAATTTATTTTCTGCTCAGCAACTCTTGCTTTCTGGATTGATGTCAAAGTATTTGTGGCCTCACTGGCGCAGCCCCACTAGTTGCTGGTTGGTTGGTATGAGACAGGTTTCTGTGATGTCTCTGGCTCAGCACTTACAGCTTGCTGGAAGGATGCCAAGATACAGACCTTTGTGAGCTCACTAAATCATCCCTTGTAACTGGCTAGGATTTCAAGGCTTGAGGCCTCTGGCTCAACATCTCTAGCTTGCTATGCTGGTGTCAAGGGCTACGCCACTTTGACATTACTGACTCATCTCTAGCTTTCTAGAATGATTTCAAGGCAGATGTTGATTAAGCATCTCTTACCTGCTGGGCTGATGTGAAGGAACATATTTTTCTGAGGTCACTGGGTCAGCTTCACCAGTTTAGTGGGATGATGCCGAGTTACAGGCCTTTGTGAATTATTGACTCAGCTAGGATCACCAGATGTCCTGCTTTACTAAGCTTGTCTCAGTTTGAAGGGACAAGGGAATAGTCCCATCACTCTGTTAGCACTGCGGATTTGTTCCACCTTCACTAGAGCACCGAGACACCAGGTGTGGACACAGGGAGCATTCCTAGTGCTGTGTCTTGTGTAAAGTGAGAGAGGGGAGGAAGGGATCTGAGAGGGGTGGCTCAGGCACTGCTAGTGCTTTTTCAGGATAGGAAGCAAAATGAGAAACTGAGTAGATGGAGACATGGCTTTTTTCAGAGGAGAGGGAGAAGAGCAGGCTCTGAGCCACTGCTTCTTTAAGAATAGAGGAGGGAGAAACAGAAGAAAAAGGACCAGATGCAGAAGGAGGATTGGCTGGGGGCTGAGGGTTTCTACAAACCCAGGAGAGGAGCAGAGATGGGCCACCCATAGCACAGGGGCCTGCAGAAAGGTAGTGGGGCAGCATACATAGATTTGGGGAAGGAGGGCAACATTAGTTGCTTTCCAGGATAATTGACGTGTGGGGATTCATTGCTTTATCGGAGCAGAGCTTATTTATTGGATGTGGAGGAAAGGAGAGGGGAACGAGAGCTGGAGCCAGCTGATTGGATGTGGCTGCTTGAGGTGAGGTTGAAAGAAGAGGGAGGGAGGGAGTAAGCTGAGAGAGGAAAAGGAGCACGTTGCTCTGCTGCCTCAGGCTGGAAGCTGTGTGTGATGATGACAAGTGAGGAGGAGCCAGACTCACCTGTTCTGGGCCTGGACCTGTCATGGTGCGTGAGTGAGCAGGGGCAGTAGGAGGGAGTGGGAAGGTCCAGGGCCCAGGAGTTGGGAGGACTGAGGCTGTGGGGGTAAAAGTAAAGGAATCAAAGCATCAGATGGGAGGAAGATCCTGGCACGGGGAAGGCATCAGTTTTAGTGAGGTGGGGATGGTTTTTGTATTTTATCAACTGGTCACCTAGTAGGGGAAAGTGCCTTATTTTCTCCCCTACCTCCTTCCTGCTGCTGTGTAGCTGTTCTTGGTTTTCACTTTGTAAGCCTCGCCATGCTAGCCCACCACTCCTAGCTGGCTGGGCTGCTGTGGAAGCTCAAGTCTCTGTGAGATAACTGAGTGAGGTAACCAGAGGTTAAAGCAGATCAAAGTGGAAGGGAGGTGCTCCATAATTCTGGTGGCTTTATGTCATCACAGAGGGTGACGTGGTGAAATGACACCGTAGTGTCTTGTGTGAGAGACAGGACATAGAGATGATAAGGGAATAAATAGAAGATAAGGGAATAAATGTGTGAAAGGTGTCGATGTCCCCAAGCAGCTGCCAAACAAAGTGAGTGTGAGCATGTAAATGTGGTGGCATGGGAACAACCCGTGTACGCCTTATCTTCTCCCCACTGACACATACCCCACTATGGAAAGCTCGAAGGGCAGAGGGACCTGACAGGGCCATTCTCTTTCTCCTAGATTCAGTCAAGGAGCGGGGAAGGGTTTCCCATTTCCCCTGGAGGGGAGGGAGAGGTTGAAGTAGTAAGGTCTGCCTCTTTCCCTCTCAGTCCCCTAGGGAGAACCAGCAGGGAGACATATCGTCCTGTAGAAAATAATCCAGTAGAGGTAGCTAGGAGATTCCCAGCTTGGACAATTCTTCTTCTCCCTTCAGCTATTAGTGCTGCTTCGCCTGCTGGTGGAAAGGCCTGGAGCCTCATAAATTCCCCAGACAGATACATCTCCTCCTGTGCTCCCTACTGAAATTCTGCTGCCTGATGTGTCATTTCCCCAGGCAGTGCAGAGGCAGGAGGAGGGGGAAGTCTGCCTTCCCTCTGCCACGATCTTCCTTGCATCTGCTTCCCTGACTCCATTATACCTTCTTCCTCTTCCCTCCTCCCCACTGTATCCCTTTCTAACACCTTCATACTGTGGTCCAGCCAAATTCATGATGTATTTTCAGGCTTGAAAGGTAAAGCAATCCCTTCTAAGCAGATTCAATAAATTCACTCACTATTTGAAACATACATTTGATACTTCCTGTAATAGATATTTACAGTGCTTTTAAATTAGTTTATGAATGGTGTCCATTATGAGTCATTTCATGAATTAGAAGTGTCCTACCTGTTAGTGAGGCAAATAGGATAAAAGTGACTGGGATAAATTTCTGGAGGCTATCCATTGGAGCATTTTCTCCCGAAACCTAGGACAAAAAGGCATGCAGTTGTCATTGGATAGTTATAAGGAAGCTACACAATATAGAATTGTTGAGGAAATCAGTAATGTGTTGCTGCTGGTTTTATGACGCTCTAGCATTTAAACATTTGTCCCTTTGTGTCCTGTACTACACACACGTTGAGAAGATTAAAGGTGTCAGGGAGACCCTTTAATATAGTGAAAATGGATCATGGGCAGCTGGGAGAAATAATTCTGAATTGTCTGCAATCAAATGTGTACTCTTAGGACATCGCCCATGCTGCTGCTAGTGTTCTGGCAGACTAAAGAACTCTATGGTCACTCATGTAACTGTCCTCTCTAAAGTAATTGGACGGGGTTTGATTCATGCCTGAGGCTACCCCTGGGATGCGTTTAATGAGTACAGCTCCAGGCTCCCTCAGTACATTTCCGCCCTGACCAGCACCACACACTTTTAAAGCTATTCTGGCTGGCTCTGGGATCCCCAGCATAGTGGGTTTTGTGGGAATAGTGCTCCTCTGAAACCCCTTCTGTCTGGGCTTTGTGCTAGAATCCACACTGGTTTCAAGCCCATTTTATTTCCTCACAACAAGGCTTGGCAGAATTTGAGTTTTGGGGTTGGATTTGTAATTTTGATGGCTAATATCAATGTTTATTTTTAATCATTTTTTATTTGTATCCATTTAAATTTTCACAGTTGCACAAAGTTATAGGTTTTAAGCATTTATTTTTATCTATTAAAATTTTCATAATTGTGGGAAATTATGTGGGGGGTAACACAACAGGGAGGGGCAGACAATAACTTTTTAATGACAGTAGAGGTTGAGATTCAAAAAGTTAACGTTTTATAACCATGACTATACAGATGTTCAGTATCAGCTGTCAAAATATACAAAGTAAAGATCCTTAAACCAAACTCAAATACGTTCTCAAGCAGCATTTTTCTTACTTTGCCTATTAGTAAATTTTGATTATTACCAATGGATTTTTTTTCTTTGGTTTATGTGTATCCAGTGAAATCAACGTTTATTGACATTTACCAAATAAAAATCTGATGCTTCCTAGCCTACCCATAATGAACCCATATTGGTTATGTTTCCAGAGAATTACTGACCAAGCAAACTACAATGAATCATGGTTAAAACATGATTTTCAAAAGCACTGATATTAGTCTTATTACTGCACAGCTGCACACAAATCCCATTCACCTGTCAGTTATATATTAATAGTTTTGTTTCCCTGCAGTTACAATATCATCTACCTTTCTTATATTCCCAGCTGTGACAGGGCTACAATATGGGTGATATTTGCATTTGTGCAGATAAGATAACACTTGGCACACAAGGTGGTTACACAACCCTAGCTCTATCCTTGCAGAGAACCAAGAGGAACTGGAAATACATCACGATATTTTACTTTCCCCTACAAAAAATTGCTATTTTCTCTGTGCCCAACACAGCTCCTACTCAGAACTTTTAGTCACATAGTTCAACAAGACTCTCAGTGTGCTCTGTGTGGTGCCATTGATCCTGAGACTACTAGCTGCTGACTGACAGAGACAACAGGACACACTGAGCTGCATTTCCTGGTTTCCATTTGTGCAGTGACAATTAAAGAGGCTATTGGTACATTAGGGTATGTCCTAATATTATTTTTCTGCACTTTACTCAGGGCAGAAAAGACAAATACCCCCACTCCCAAAAGCCAACTTCTGCTGGCATCCCAAAGAGGGCAGAGTTAAGGTTGTATGGATTGTCCTGTGTGAAAGTACCACCTTAGCACTGCATTTCCCAGGTCACATCTACATGTGAGTCTGTGAGGCTCAGCTCACAGAGACATACTTCTGCCAGCTCTCATCAAGCTAACCTTCTAAAAAGAGTAGTGTAGCTGCAGTGGCACAGCCTAGCCACCTGAGCATAAACCCATCCAGATCCCTTGAGTACGTACTCAGGGCAGCTAGCCCATGCCACTACTTGCTGTTGCCCATGCTACCACAGCTACACTACTATTTTTTAGTGCACTAGCTCAATGAAAGCTAGTGCAAGTATGTCTGCTTAAGCTGGGAATCACACCCCAGCTCCAAACAGATACACTGCACAATTCCAGTTTCCTAATAGTTGTAGTTTGTTTTATTGTAACCCTAACATTTATAAGGAGTATGTCGGAGGGACCTAGATTGCCTGTCGTGGCTTGCACATTGTGCACACTTTATGGAATTAAACTCATGCATTCAGGAAGAGGATGAAAGGACACTGTTCTGTGGCCACAACTTTTACTTCCTGTAACAAACTTCTCTTGCCTTTAAATAGACCTTGCTTTGTGACAGCCAGACCCTTACTCTGGAACCTGTACAAATTAATAGCGCAGCAGTGACATTGTGGGTTCCCTATAAAAATGTTTTATTTTTCTTTGCTTTTAAAAGCAATACTACATGGAGAAAAAAGCTGGCATGACCATTTTATTTCTCTTGAACAAATCCAGTACCTTGCTATGTTACAGTAAGAGCCTGTAGCTAAGGGTCTGTATTAATAACCAGTAGTGATTTAGTGATTATAGCTGTGTGGAAAAGGCAAATTTCTGCCTCAGATGAATCTGTAGCACTTCCTAGGATGAAGGCCCTTAAATGAATGTGCATAATGTATGTGGCTCCCTCCCCCACTGGAACTATTTGTGCTGTGGTTACCTCTTGCAAAATAGCTAGAACCCTGAAATCAGGTCCTGGCAGGTGAAATAAACAAACAACAGAAATGCCTTTTCAGTTCATTTAATTGTAATTTAAAGGCTAGTGTGTGTTTTTGTTAGTGATTCAAGGTCTTAGATATGTTTTTGATTTATATATATAAATATATATATTCTGAAAGCATTTCAGTTTACTTTAGATACATGCTGGTTCTCACATTTTGTGCGGTGAATAAACATCTGAAAAAGACTGGATCCAGTTCCTAATAAAATGAAACTTTTCTCTTTCATCTGCAGCATTTATTCTCACCACACAAAATCTGAAAATGTTTGCATGTAATTAGCTCCAGTATTAATAGAAATAATAGAGGTAAATTTCCAGGCCAGGAAGCAAATCCAAAGTTATTAACCCGCACTTTATGCAACTTGAGAAAATTCCATGATTTCAGATTTTGTTTTTCTTCTGAATTGGAATAGAAACTAAATTATAATTACCTGATTAATTAAATTTTCAAAAATGAAAATTCATTTCTGGTCAATCAAAATATTTTGTTTCAATAATATCAAAGTGCTTCATTCCAGTTTCGACTTTTAAAATAAAATTCTATTCTATTGCTATTTATAATAGAATATAAAATATTGAAATGAAAAATCATTTTAATATTAAATCAAGATGTTCTGTTCTGATAAGGTTGAACAGAATATTTTGCCATTATTCAAATGCTTCATTTCTTTCTTTTTCTATATGAAATGTTGCTGAAATTAATACATTCCCACAGAAAGTCTCAATTTTGATAAAGTAGCATTTTCAGCCAGCATACCAATTAGCTGGAAAGATATCAACCAGCTACTCTTATAAACTTAATATTGCATAGTCGTTAAGACTCAATTTTGCTTTAAATCTCTTGTACTGGCAGATCCCAGGCCTGCTCCTGCACCTATTAAACTCAGTGACACAGATGAACACTTTTAAATAAATAGGTGCAGGATCTGGCCCCCTACATTCATGTGGGGCCTGAGTCTCTATTACTGTGAAATGTGTGTAGTCGTTTACACCAGTACTGACTGGGTATAAAATGTGCCCATCCCAATCTGGCAGCATTTTACACCCACTTTGTACCCACCGTGTACTGAGGTAAATGACCCCACGTGGTGCAGAGCAATGGAGAATCAAGGCTGACACATACAAATGAGTATGAATTGAAAATAAACATGGAATTTAAGGCTTAGCTCAAGCTTTTGGTACCTAGGAGCTTCTTAGGGTACATCTACACTATCCCCTGATCGCTCTGCCATCAGTTCCAGAACTCCACCTGGCAAGAGGTGGAAACGGAGTTGACAGGGGAGTGGCAGTGGTCAACTCACCGCCATCCTCACGGCCAGGTAAATCTACCTAAGATATGCCAACTTTAGCTACTTTAGTCCATGAATAAAGACTGAGCTCTATATGGGAGGTGAGGTAAGTGGGGTTCTGCGTGTTCTGTTCTGTTTTATTCTATAAAGGTTGTTGTGCCGCACTCACCACCATAGTATTTGAGTGCCTTCCGGTAGGGCATTAAGTGGTGTTACTAACTTCTGTGGACATGACGACACACCCAAGCAGCGCTCATTGCAGGCTCAGGGCCTAACTTACAGCTGAAACGTGAATACAAGAACAACATATTACCACGCTCACTGTTCCCAGTGTTAGTGTTTTTTTAAAGCTGTATTTCTGACCCAATTCCTTATGCCAGAATATTTAGCAGTTAACTGGTCACACAGTTGGAAAACCAAAAGCCTTTTTCAAATGCCATTTCTAACCCCAGGAAATATTTTTAAAACTAACTAACTCCAATTTAGATTGATTCTGATTAAATTATTTGATTTATTTATAAAAATCCATTATAAAATCATTAATCCATTTTAAACTAATAAATACAGATGATGTTTTCTTACCTTCGCTGTGAAGATTGTCTTTTAAAAGTCTTGGATAAATTCTCAGATAGTCTCACATGAACAAAAATCTACTATCAGTGGCACCTGGATGCACATAACTCCTCATACACACACACACACACACTGAATGACTCTCAAAAGTGTTTATTTTTCTTTGCCATTCTGCTGGACGATCTTAAAGAAACTGTTTCAGTGTAGTTTCTGTTCACTGTTTTTCATGGCTGTGCTTTGCAGTGACACTGTAGTTGTGATAAGATAAGGTTAGATTCCAAAATCAATGTGCATATTCCTTTATTAATCATTAACAAGCACTGTGAAAAGAATTTAGTAAACACCTATGATGTGGATCCAGAAAAAAACTGTACATAAATCTGACCTGAGAAGTTAGGTTGGTGATGATACTGACTGCCGTTACTAAGGTCTGGTCTACACTACGGGGGGGGGGGGGGGTCGAACAAAGGTACGCGACTTCAGCTACGCTTTGCCCACTGGGGGGCGACTCGCGGCTGTCAGTCCGTCCATCTCCAAGGGAGGCCACGCCTCCTCACTACAGTGCCCAAATTGACACACATGGGGCTAGATTTCCAAGAGGGGCATAAGCACCCTGTTGCCACTTTAAGGGTCCAAGTCCAACATTTAGCGCCTCTGGCATTCACAGACTACCTGCCCAGCTGTAACCTAACACCATAGACCTCTAGAGCCCTTGGGCACCTATGTTGCCACTGGTAAAGTTCCCTAGGCACCTAATTATCTGCATCTAGGCTTGCACACAGCCACCTAAATCTTGACATCACTGAGCAGGATGACACCTATTTCACACTTAAGCCCTAGTGAGATTCATAAACTAGTCATACTCGTGCCTATCTCACCTGTGAGACCAATGCAGTAGGCATGCCCAGAGACTGCCTAGCAACACTTCTACCAGATCGGATCCTGCATAAAACACAGCCGAGGAGAAGGTAATGGTGTCCCCCTGCCCCATAGCCAGTGGTTGGAGCACTCATGGAGGATACCGGAGCTTAGACCCCCAACTCTGCCTGATTCAGAGCAGGGACTGGAACTGAAACTACCTCTGAGCCCATTTTTCCTGCCAGCTTGGGACTTCAGTAACTCTGTCTTGTTGAGCCAGACACCCTAGCCTGCTGCAAACACAGACCCAGGCATGAACCATGTCCCCCAAAAGCTGCAGACTTAACTGAAAACAGCTTAAGAAGTGCTCCTGTCTCTAGCACCCAGACACCGAGCTCCAAATGGGATCCAAACCCCAAATAAATCTGTTTTACTCTGTATAAAGCTTATACAAGGTAAACTCATAAATTGTCCACCCTCTGTAACACTGATAGAGAGATATGCACAGCTGTTTGCTCCCCCAGGTATTAGTCACTAACTCTGGGTTCAATAATAAGCAAAAGTGATTTTATTAAATATAAAAAGTAGGATTTAAGTGGTTCCAAGTAATAACAGACAGAACAAAGTAAGTTACCAAGCAAAATAAAACAAAAACACGCAAGTCTAAGCCTAATACATTAAGAAACTAATTACAGATAAATCTCACCCTCAGAGATGTTCCAATAAGCTTCTTTCACAGACTAGACTCCTTTCTAGTCTGGGCCCAATCTTTCCTTCTGGTACAGTCCTTGTTTCAGCTCAGGTGGTAACTAGGGGATTTCTCATGACTGCAGCCTCCTTTGTTCTGTTCCACTCCCTTATATAGCTTTGGCACAAGTCAGGAATCTTTTGTCTCTCTGGGTCCCCACCCCTCCTTCTTAATGGAAAAGCCACAGATTTTAGATGTATTCCAGTACCAGGTCACATGGTCACATGTCCTGTGAAACCCCAAGCCTTCATTCTTCCTGGACTGACTCACAGGAAGGCTTGCAAGTAAGCAGAACCATTTACAACCAATTGTCCGAGTTCATGGGAGCCATCAAGATTCTAAACCACCATTAGTGGCCCACACTTTGCATAATTACAATAGGACCTCAGAGTTATATTTCATATTTCTAGTTTCAGATACAAGAATGGTACATTCATACAAATAGGATGACCACACTCAGTAGATTATAAGCTTTGTAATACCTCACAAGACACCTTTTGCATGAAGCATATTCCAGTTACATTATATTCACAGTCATTAGCATATTTTTATAAAATCATATGGAGTGCAATGTCACAAACTGTGCCTATCTTACCTGTGAGACCAATGCAGTAGGCATGCCAGAGACTGCCTAGCAGCACTCCTACTAGATTGGGTCCTGCATAAAACACAGCTGAGGAGGAAACAATGGTGTTCTCCCCCTGCCCTATAGTCAGTGCACTCATGCAGGAGACCAGGGCTCAGAACCCCACTCTGCCTGATTCAGAGCAGGGACTGGAACACAGGTTATAATTCAGGGGCTATGGAAAAGATTAGTTCAGCAGTGAGTCATCCAACTGTAAATAAAGAATAATATCTGTCATAGATTCAAAGAGGATGTAATTTTGTTGGGTGTAGAAGACATGTAAATCAAAGAAGGACATTTTTAGTGCACTTCCAATGCACTGATTTCCCTGAGCAAGGTACTCTTTAGCTTTAAATTTAAAAAGTTTTATCTAAATTACATAAAAATATTTATCTCAGCACTGTCAAGTTTCCCAGTTGCTAGTCTGGATATCAGTCAATGTCTTCTAGGGAGATTTTGTAGCTGTCAGCGTATTGCAGTCTGCTATGACCGTGTAAACATCATGAACCATAACTTGTTTTTCCTAAGGGTTGGGTCCTCGGACATCCTTTTGGGCTTCCCATTTACCCCCTATTTCTTCAAAGGGCTCAAGTGGAGAGCAGATGTTACATCCACAAGAAAGCTGATGCGATAAGATATGAAGTCATACTCTCTCTAAACAGTCAGTTCTTTTGCAAGGTTGCCAATTATGAAAACTATAAGTAACTGTACCTTTTGAAAACTGAAGACTCTTATTGGAATTAATTGTGAATGACCCACAGTGCACTGATTGGAGAGCATGATGTTGTCATATGATCAGACAGTGTGTCTGAAAATGTGTGTTTCAATCTACCTTTGTGCAGTTTCCATGAAAAGCAGCCTCATAATTGATGCCTTTTTGTTCCAATGTGGGGTCCAATCAGTCAATGGTAGGATCATAAGTTAGAAATGGACAGCACCTTTGCTTTGAAATCCATGTCTGAAAGGCACTGTGTTCATACCAAGGATTTTATGACTGAATCAGATCGACCTGCAAGAGGATGACATAGTCCCCTGGGACAGGATGTTGCTGATACTCAACTGATATTTTGGTTAAGGTCAAACAGAAGCACCTAGGATAAGTGTTGAGTCTTGCACCCCTCTGATGGGGGAATATGGTAAGTTTGTTTATTTCAATATTCAGCAGTTTGCTTTTTGTACAAAATAAGAATCCCAGGAAGCTGAGAGAATTGCTTTTAAAAATTGAAAATCCACAGGCATCACTCCTGATCTAGTGAGCATTTTTAAAACACCGGTTAATGCGTCCCTAACTCTCTTAACCAACATTGGAGAAGGAGACACCTGTTCTGGGGGAAAATTCATCTGTCACTGACGAGGTGTAGGCATACTGGGGGGGCGAGGAAGGGCCTGGCCAAGGCTTTCCTCTCCCTTGGCTATCCTGAGCCCTTGCAAAAACTAATAGGGACCAACGCAGCAAGGATACACCAATTTAGGGCAGCAATAAACTGTGCCGGGGCATCACTGGCCCCTTCTCCTCTTCCTACTACAGAAGAAAGCTGCATTACTCATGAGCCAGATGAATGCCTCCTATTCGTGCATGAAAGCTGAATTCTTTTTATTTTTTTTTATTCTCTTGCTGAAACTTTACTAACAAACCACATGTAAAAGCTGCAGGTCCCTTACGGGTGAGAGTCAAACATTTACTTACACAGCTTTTCCCATGATGGCAATTAAATTAAACATGAAGAGAACACTGCTGCTTGGAAGTTTTACAACCCGAAGATGTAGATCACACCACATAACTAATTTATGACATTCCAGGCCTTACAGCTCCTCGCTGGTGTTTTGTAAAGATTAGGAGGGATCTGGTTTCTAGGTGCTTTTTGGGACAAGAGAGTAGAAAGCTGATGTCTGTAGTCTTGGGTTGTGATCCCTGACCAAAGTCACAAATTAAACAGGATCAGGCTAGGTCAGAACTCAGATGCAACAAAGGACATAGATGATTCACTTGGTGACACTCTGTGTCAGCATCAAAAGGAGCCTGCTGAAATATTCCTATGAAAGGGGGTTTTCGGTTGTTCTTATTTGACAAAACTTGCCTGGTTTTGAGTTTGTGAAACAATGTAACAGCCAGAGTTTATGAAAATCTGAACTTGTCCAATTAAATTCTTCAGTGAAAAATTGTGAGAGGTTGTTTGTTTTGTAATGAGGCTGACCCTGGAACTGTTGTTTTAAACATTAATCTTTTGAATCTCAGGCTGGCTTGGTTGGTTTTGAGTAGTTACATAATGCACATGATACTGGTTCTGGCTCTTTAAGCAGAAGGATTATCCATTGGCTAGGCCACTAGCCTGGGGTTCAGGAAACCTAGATTTAATACCCTGCTCTGCCACAGACTTCCTGTGCGGACTTGGGCAAGTCCCATCTCTATGTGCCCCAGTTCCCCCTCTGTGAAATGGGAATAGCCATACTTCCTCGCAGTGGACTTGGCGGGATAAATACATTCCAAAAGATAGTGAGATACACAGGGGCCATCTAAGTACCTCAGAGTTTTGAATCTGCTCAGCAGTGTGGAAGACTGATTTAGGCTCTTTTTCTCAGAGGGCAGCATTAACCTAATAAACAGGAATAACGACTGTCCTGAGAAGGTGTCTCTCACATCCCAGGTGAGTGCCTAATCACTAGGCCAGGGGGTTTTCAGCTATGAAGGTTTGTATGTGCATCTCTCTCTCTCGTGAGAAGGGGGCTGACCTGGCTTATGCTCCCAACTCCAGGACAGGCTTCACAGCTATGAATGCCTGTAGGGAGGCGCCCTGGTGCCCCGCCGCACCTGAGAAGGATGAACCAGACCAGGCGCCGGAGTGGGTGGAGCCACCGCCACCTGTCCCCCGCTCCCTGGAAGTCAAGGGGCAGGACAGGAAGTATAAAAGCCCGGCCCCAGCGCTCAGTTAGACGGAGGCTGCTGGAGAGGACAGATGCCGTTGCTTGAGCTCCCGCCAGGCCCAGCCTTCCCCGTGCCCGGTATCCAGGGGAGCGCTGGCCTGAGCTCCCCTCTGCCCGGTATCCCGAGGAGTCGCCTGAGCTCCCCTCCGCCCGGTATCCTGAGGAGCCCATGGTCTGGGACCCACTGGATGATGCCGGTGAGAGACAGGTACCTAGGGAGGGGGAGATTGGAAGCAGCCCAGGGGTAGCTGACCCCAGTCTGGCTCCAGGGGACCCCAAGCCAATGTCAGTGTGTTGCGGCCAGGATCCCCACTGACTGCAGCGAGTCTTTGCCGCTGCTAGGGCCCCGGGCTGGAACGCAGTGGAGTGGGAGGGCCTGCGTTCCCCCTGCCACCCTTCCAAGGGTGGCAGACTCCCCTTTCCCCCTGGCCTGTCCAGGGCTTAGATACTGTGTTTCCTCAGCCCTGCTGACAGGCCTGAGCCCGAACTGCTACTCCCCCGCCCTGCCCAAGGGCCTGGGCTTAGATACTGTGTTTGCTCAGACCCTGCTGAAGGGCCTGAGCTAGGACTACTTGTTGCCCCTCCCTGCTCCAGGGCAGGGCTAATAGACACTGTGTTTACTCAGCCCCTGCTAAAGGGCCGGGACTCTGCCTTGTTTAGAGACTATTGGTTTGCTCAGCCCCTGCAGAGGGGTCTGAGCCTGAGGCGGACTGCTGCCTGTAGGGAGGCGCCCTGGCTCCCCGCCGCGCCTGAGAAGGACGAGCCCCTTACCAGACCCTTACAATGCTAAATGGCAGTAGGTGTCTAACTGCCTTTGAAGGGCTCCCAGTGGCTAACTTAGGCAGCTCCCCACTCGGCATGGTGGCTTCTGTGAATCACTTTGTTAGGTGCCTGACTCTCTCCTGCATTGTGTAGGGAGCCTGGGTGCCTAACTCAGGGCTGAGGATTCCTCTAGGTGGCAGGGTGTAGCAGCACCTAAGTCCCTTTGTGGATTTAGCCCCTGGCCTCTCTGCCTCAGTTCCCCACCAGTAAAATGGGGATAGCAGCACCTCACCAGGGAGTTGTGAGGATAAATATATTAACAATCAGGACTTGCTCAGACACTGTGTTGATCTGTATTTACAGGAAGCCTAAGATGGAAATGGAACATCCCCTTCTTTCCCTTGAAGTTCCAAGGCATCTGATTCTAAGATTCCAGTCTTGGCCTAGGTCTAGTCCTCACAGCCTTTCCTTGGACATTTAACAATACTTTTATTGATAAGTCATAGAAGTCATCTAGAAAAATAGTTTACCTTCACATTGCCATGACACTTTCCGCAAACAGTGTCATTTTTTACCCAAATGTTCTGTACCACAAAGAAGCATATTGTGGTGGCAGCTACAGTGGCAGTATCATATACTGTCTACTCTGGAAATAAAGTTATCCTGTTCATGGCCATGGGAATTATATGCTTGCATTGGAAAAGAAACCTACCTCCTATTAGAGCAGTGGTTTTTAACCAGGGGTCCAGGACCCTCTGGGGCCACAAGCAGGTTTCAGGGAGTCCATCAAGGAGGGCCAGTGTTAGACTTTCTGGCCTTGGCTTTTATATGTAGAGAACCAGTCATTGAGGCACAGGTGGGCCATGGAGTTTTTATAGCATGTTGTGGGAGGGGAGGCTCAGAAAGAAAAGGTTTGAGAACTCCTGTATTAGAGGACCTCTGCCCCAAGGTATCTTAGAGAAGGAAAGACATGACTTTGTTTTTAAAAAAAATAACCCTTTTAGAGAAATTAATTTCAAAGCATTAGTTGCACTCTCAAGTAGAAGACAACTGGACACACAAAAAGCTGTAATATACTTTTATTAAAATAGTATCAGACATTACGTTTTGTTCATTTGATATTTATATGTTCTATGCAAATAATGTAAAGACTGTCCTACTTTTCATATCAGCCTTAAAAAAGTTGCATGTGCAAATTCAAGGGGAGAATAGACTCATATTTAAAACAATCACATTTTGTTAAATCAAATACACTATATACAAATAGCCCTTTTGTTCATTCAGCGTTTACATATATGGCCTGAGTATAATTATAACAATTGAGGCTGGGGTTTTTAAAAGAGACTAATGGAGTCAGTGCCCAAACCCCATTAACATGGTGATGGCACCTCATTCTCCTCAGCCCCTTTGACAATCCCAGCATAAAGAGAAATGTGATGTTTGAGTTTAGAATTTTGCAGTATTTACTAATTCCTCTGAATTCAAAAATACACCTTGTACTGAAGGGAGAATATGGCATGTTGAAATACATTATTTACCAACTCCAGTATTCTGTCAGCACTGTTGCTTTTTTCTTTCCATTGGGCTCTCGATTAAGCCCTGTATGCATGATTTTTAAATGTAAAATGTATAATAGAAAACTAATGCTGTGATCTTAAAGGCTCAGAAGTTAACCTATGGCACTTAAGACCCTGCTCCTGCAACAGGCTCTGAATAGGTAGATCTGTACACCTGTGCAAAGCCCCATCAACTTCAGCAGTGTAAAGGGTTTCATGCAGATGCATGTCTCTACTCACACAGAGCTCGTTACAGGATTGTGGCCTAACCTTGTTATAATGTGTCAGGGAATGGACTTTGGACTGTAAACTTTTAATGTTAGGGAAACAGAGAAAATGATAGAGGGAAGCAAATGATATGTAAGCATTCCCAGCCTTCTGCTGACATTACTGTAAGTGTTTGTACTGAGACAAAGCAGTTTTGTTGGCTTGTGCTCTTCAAGAAAATCCAGTGTTTGCAAATAACAGCAACTTTGCAGATGGGCAAGAGATTAAAATATTTATCAGTGTCTCTTTGACTGTACAAGTCCCCAGCCCAACTTCAGTGGCCAAGTTTTGCCTGACTAAAGGCTAGGGTTACCACCTTTGACATGCAAAAAACCCGGCACCACTCCCACCCCAGAAGACAATTCTGCAAATCCTGCCCCCAGTAGCCACTTATAGTATCTAGAGAGATGAGACATATAGAAAAGATTGATAATATCATTTTCTTACTTAAGCTGCGGAAGTGGGAACACTGCAGCATCTTTAGCTGGACACAGAAACTTTTAACGTTAGATATCCCAGTGTAATGTGGTGATAATAATGCAAATCTTTAGACCCATGTAAAAAAAAGGCAGATGAAATTATTTTTCTGAAAACTGGCAAATCCATAAAAAAATGTCCAGGCCAGTCAAACA
This sequence comes from Mauremys mutica, assembly GCF_020497125.1. Lineage (NCBI taxonomy): Eukaryota > Metazoa > Chordata > Testudines > Geoemydidae > Mauremys > Mauremys mutica. Next base: position 204,406,327 of record NC_059072.1, on the reverse strand, counting down.
GTGGCCAGGTGGTAGCCCTACTAAAGGCTGGTCCTGTAGCTTTTTTGTGTCATTTTTTGTTAGCTCGGCTATTTCAGACATCTGGGCATTTTTCATCCATTGACCTCTCCAGTGCATTCCAGTAGATCAGCAGCTCATAAGGTTGCACATAATGGCATGTCACAATTTTCCTGAAGCGACAAAGAGAGAACTCAACCCTGTCTGTGAAGAATGTCTGTTCTGAATGAAGTTCCTCCAGATTGATTTTTAGTTTTGCAAGACACAGTCCTATGAAAACATCCTCCAGTTTAATAAAAGGGACACTTTCTGAAATATTATAAACCTGACTAGCAACATCAGTGGAGAAAACATAACCAGTCCCCGAACAAAATGGAGGATACGTGCTTCCTGGATATTCATCTTTACTCACATACCATTTACTATTTATCTGTCTTATTGGGAGGTCATTCATCTTTAAAAAGCCTGTGAAGAATCCAGTGCTTCTGTTTTTTCTTGAAAGAAGTTCAGTCAGGTAAAAGATATTGACAAACATATCTGAGTCAGTTTTCATCACAAACCTGGATTGATGACAAAATTTGTGAACCCATTCAATTCCCATCATTGTCTTTAAAGTCAAATTGTAATATGTGTCTATAAAATCCTTCTGGATAATGTCTCTGTATTTCTGACTTTCAGCAATAATACCAGTTTGATCATTTTGGTTCATGGTGGTTCCCAGAAGAAAATATGTCACAATGCGGTTGCCAGCAACTAGTCTGTGTTTCCCCCATGTTTGACGGATAGCCATCCTAGCTTTATTCTGGCCATGTGATGATGTCACAAGGAGTACCAGGAACGGAGGAGTCCTACTGCAGTCTATATCTGGCAACTGCAGAAAGTTTCTGCTCTCTGTTATAAAAGTCAGTGATGTGGCCTCATCCTTCTTTTGATGGAATATACCGATTGCAATCAAATTTGGCTTGAATAAATACAAACAAACAGGGGCCAATACTACAATTAAAAACAAAATAATTTTGAATCTCTTCAAAGCCATCTAAAAGAAACAAAAACAAATGGTACATTAGAAAATCATCTTGCTCCTTTGTATACCAAGCTCTTTGCTATTGCTTGGGGATTTAAGGGTGTTCTCCCTTCTGTGGGACTCAGCAGAGTTCAGCCTGTCCCCCAACAAGATCAACACAGGAAGACTCACTCATGTCAAGGGCATCCATGCAGATAAACCAGACCCATCACAAGCTCTTTGCCTCCAACATGACATAGGAATATGACTATCAGAACTACACTGCCAGGAACTCTTCCACCAGCTAGTTCTCCAAGAATGCATCCCTAAAGAGAGAACTCTACAACATCGATTGTGCGAACCAAGCGGGAATTTATCACAGCCCTGATAGGACAGGATAGTAGTCATAGCTTTATACCTTATTTCTCCATTCATTTTTTGACAGGTGACCATGCCCTGAGTTCGCAAGCATGGGCCACTTAGAAGGCTAAACTAGACCACTAGCATCTCCTTATCTCCACCCTGCCATTTATAATGGGAGCTGCATATCGATTCAGAAGTCGCTCCTATGCTTTCCTCCCTTTCTGTTCCCTAGGGAACAGAGTTGAGGTTTTGTTGGCCATTTTTCAAAAGGAACAGCAGATAAGTTGAATTGTGTTTCTCTCTTTTGTACAGTTCTGTGTTGGTTCAAATTATTAAAACACAAAAAAGGAGGACTTTGCATTTTACTCCTCTTTTTGGAGGAAAAATGTAATAAAAAAGTTAAACAGAATAATTCATGCTTGTAACAGAAAAATATTCTTTGGTGATCTCCTAATCACTCTTATCCACTCTGTACAAATCTTAATAGATCGAACAAGCCAGAAGAGCCACAAAGTCTTAGTGATGATAAAATAAAACACTTCTACATTCATAGTTTAACTTCAAGAGACAATTCTAATTGAATTATTTGCATATGTATAATGTGTGTCACAAAATAAAATTTTAGAACAGCTGTGAGTTTTAGAACGAAGGGAAAAGAGGGCAGAGAGAAGAGTATATAGAGTTATTTCTTCTTATGACCTTAGATAGTGGCATTCTCTAGCAGTTATTCTCAGCTTTTGATCCCTGCAGAGCCACCAAGAGATTCTTTCCTAGGATGTGGGGAAGAGAAAAAAAATGGTATTACAGAGACAGCTCTTCCTCTTTTTCCCTATGGACTCTTGATAGGGAAATTAGCTTGATCTTCTAAAATTAAAGTGTTGGGCTTCTGTCCACGCAAGGAATTAAAAACATACATGGTGGCATACATACAAAGGCAAGTTTACATACTTCAGAGCCGCGGGTTCCTTGGGAGCTTAATCCTCCGACTAGGATTGTTCTGTGTAGAATGTCCAAAACCACTTCAATGTCCTTCTTTTACTCCAATTCAGGTTCTTGGAATACCATGAAAATATCTGGTCAGTAACATAAGTGTCCGTAAAGTTCTGAATACCTGTTCTTGGAGCCAAATCCAACTCACTTTACTCACATGAATGGTCCCATTAATTTCAAGGAGACTTCTCACATGCATAAGGCAAGCAAGATTTGGCTATTACTTTATTATAGTTCATCTCCAGTCTGAGGCCTGCCGTGAACTATACATTGTTAACCTCAACTCCATTGTTATTAGATACAAATCCACTTTTCAGACATCTCTATAAAAATATGCCACATGCCTTCTTCCCTTCATTTGCCTGTTAATTGTCTTTAGATTGTAAGCGCTTCTGTTCAGGGATATGTGTTTTTAATATGTTTGTAAGACTCCTAGCACACTTTTGAGTGTTATACAAATAATTGTAAAGTGTTAATAGTAATAATAAAATACACAATACCGCCTCTCTCACTTCCTCGAGAGGCATGAGAGTAAGCAAATGAGCAACTTATTACTTGCTGAAAAGAAGGATAATCTGAATTTGTCAATGGAGCCACAGGAAATACTAGCACAGTACAAGAAAAAAATCTTTATGAACAGTAAGAGAACATGCAGGAGACTCAAAATTCTAGCAGTTCAGGTCTCGAAACCTTTGCAAACACAAGCGCTTGATATATCCAAATTACTGAAGAGACAAAGACCAAAAATGATTTGCTATTGAGACCATTTAAAACATGTTCAGAAACTCATATATACATTGTTCTATAAGGCAAAACACACAGGGCCTGATTCTTATCAAATCTTAGCTTGATCCATCGCCATAGATTTTAAAGGAGTTCAATCAGGGTAAAACCAGCATAATGTCATTGGAGTTATTCTTCCTATGCTCCAGGGAAACTAAGCGCGTATCAGACCAATATAACAGTAAAACACATTATGTAGTGCTTCATCCAACACTTTCAGAATTGTAACTTTTCTTAGGAACCAGTAATTACAATGTTTATATACAGGCACAAGTAGAGCTGACTATGTAATTAAGGCTGAATTTCAATTTCCATTGTAACCCTTCTTTTTCAATTGCTTTCCATTCACTTTCTCAAACTTTCTGCATTTAGGCTGAAATGTTCCATGACCAGTCTAAGCTGAAAGGTGAATTTACTGATTCACATCAGCTATTTGAATAATTTTGCAGTGAAATAATTTTTCCCATATGCTCCAATTAGAAATTTTACACTCTAACTGAAGCGAAAAACATGAAATGCAGTTTGTTTTGTAGATCTCAGTTTTGACTACTTCATAAATTCTTAGACTCATGTTCTGATCTCAGATAATTCATGAATAGAAATAAAAGCTAAATTTGTCAAATTATTCACTAATGGACAGAATCTGACATCCTTATTCACTCTCACTAGTAGGAGGGCTGGTGCAAGGATGTTTCACGCCCTAGGCGAAACTTCCACCTTGCGCGTCCCCCCCCCGCACCCCTGCCCTGAAGGCCCCCCCACAGCAGCTACCCCCCCCTCCACTCTGAGGTGCCCCCCATGCGGCAGCTCCCCACCCCCCACCCTCAGGCACCCCCCCGCCCCAGCTCACCCCTGCTCCGCGCACGAGCACCCCGAGCACGCCATCGCTGCTTCACTTCTCCGGCCTTCCAGGCTTGCGGCGCCTAAGCTGATTGGCGCCGCAAGCCTGGGAGGCGGGAGAAGTGAAGCAGTGACGGCGTGCTCGGGAAGGAGGCAGGGCAGGGGTGAGCTGGAGCGGGGAGTTCCCCTGCATGCCACCCCCTCTTATTTGCTGCAGGCGGCCCTACCCGCGCTCCCCTGCCCAGCTCCCTCCACCTGAATGTCGGCGGCGGCCGAAGATCCAGCCGCCGCGGTCATTGCCGAAGAAAATGGTGCCCCCCAAATCCCAGTGCCCTAGGCGACTGCCTAGGTCACCTAAATGGTTGCACCGGCCCTGACTAGTAGCTTCCTCTGTGAGCTCTGGTTAATTTCAGTGCAACCACTCAGGGAGTAAGGTACTACACAACATGAGTGAGGGCCAGAATCTTGCCTTAAGAAAGTTTCACTCTGTTCAATTTCTAGTTATAATGCATCACTCTTAGGGTCATATTGTGAATTCCTTACCCATGCTAATAAGAATGCCTAGCCCTTAACATGCTATATTTGTAGATCTTCAAGCTCTTTACAGAGGAGATCTGTATCATGAACCCTGTTTTACAGATGGAGAAACTGAGGCACAGAGGATTAAGTGACTGGTCTGAGGTCAGCCAGAAGTCCAGGGGTAGAGCTTAGACTTGAACCTAGGCCTCCTGAATCTCTAGTCCATTGCTTTACACTGCTGACAGAAACAGGCCCATTGAAACCCCATCTCTGTTGAGTAACTGGGGGGAGGGATAGCTCAGTGGTTTGCACATTGGCCTGCTAAACCCAGGGCTGTGAGTTCAATCCTTGAGGGGGCCACTTAGGGATCTGGGGCAAAAAATTGGTCCTGCTAGTGAAGGCAGGGGGCTGGATTCAATGACCTTTCAAGGTCTCTTCCAGTTCTAGGAGATTGGTATATCTCCAATTATTACCTTTAACTGCTCACTAATGTGAATAATGAGATCACAGTCTGGCCCTTAGTGAAAGAATGGTTCTGAACATAAGCATGGTAACCACTAGGTCCATTTAATCTTTATCAAGGTTTTTTGGCCTTTAAGTTCCTATTCTTGCAAATGATCACATGCAGCCTGAGTTAAAAGGTTTCTGCTTTGGCACAGCAGGCTGCCTATATGCTTTTAGTAACAGGATTGGAATCTCATTTAGAAAGGTGCATTTACTGGAGCAAAGCATTGTCTGTTTTTAATTGTTTTCAGTCCAAGTAATGCTTACCATTTTTACTTGCCTAATCATACAATTTAAATTCCAGCATGCTAATTTTAAGAAATTGAATGTTATTTTATTCTTTTGGGGGGAAAAATTGTGTGCATGCACTCAGAGGTTTGATTCTTAGAAACCAAAAAAAAAAGAATTGAATGAATTTTCACTCTAATAATATTTTGCTTTTGCAATGTTCTTTCATTCATATAGCTGTGGTTCCTCTCCCCTCCCTAAATTTTCTTATCCAGATAAATTCAGTAAGCTTATTTAGTTTTGCTGGAAGCATTTGCTGCTCACTGACCCAGAGCCCTTGGACTCTTACCTGTTTTTATTTTATTCTCCTGGTAATCCCAGAAGCAAGGCAAGAATGATTTGTGATAATTATTTCAGTTTGGGGTATAAGATGGTTTTTCTCTATGCTTCTCATCATTGTAGTAGCTGAGCAGTTGCAAACATTAATAGATTTATCCTTACAACAATCCTTTAAGTATCGTTAGCCCGATTATACAGACAGGGAACTAAGGCTCAGAGAGAGATTAAGGTTGTTATCCTGAAAGTTGCTCCCTGCAAATGGATCCAGGCACCTCTGTGGAGTCGAGTCCCACTGAGTTGGACTCATGAAGGTGCAGGGGTCTGCCCACACAGATGCAGTTGCAGGTGTGGGGCCTGCATATCTAAAGCTGTGGGCACATAATATTTTCAAGCACTTTATAAAATTGTGGTTTACCCAAATTTACACAGAAAAACTGTTGGAGAGCCAGAAAGAGAATCCCCCTTTGCTGAGTTTGCATCCAATGCCTTAACCACAAGACCATCCTTCCTGCTTACAAGTGAACAGGGGGAATCTGCTGCTTACCTAGACCATGAGAAATGTAATAACACACAAGTCTAACATGTTAGGACCCAAACGCAGCAGCCTCATGTAGTTCTACGAGGGCGCTGTGACACCATAGCACACCCACATATAACACTCTCAGCATTGTTTCCTGTTAAATATCACTTTACAATGTTCTATTTATATGTTTAAAGGAATTGACCCTCCAAAAAAGGCTTTCTGTTAAACCAAAGGGAAAATTGAAGACTGTCATCTGACTTGGAAGCACTTCCTTTAGGCCCTATTCATTATTACATTTATTTATACTGTACCAGAGGTGTAAGGTTGCCTGGCATACAGGATCAGGGAAAATATTCCAGCCACAGGGAGAGGAGTTACAGTCTGGAGTCCTTGTGAGAAAAGGAGACTAAAAATGTCAATTAAAAAAAATATTCTGCTCAGTTATTCTGATGCAAATCTGGAGTAATGTCGCTGAAGTCAGTCGAGTTACTTTAGATTGGCACCAGTGTTACTGCGATCAGAACATGGCCTAATGAGCCAGCTATATCACCTTTGTGTGCTTTGGGGAACTTATTTCTCCCTCTCTGGAGTAAAAGATAAAAAACTAACAAGAGACTCAAAAGTCTTATGACACAAAAAGTAGAAGTCTGTTGTTAAATATAAACAGAAGGGCAGGTCCTCACTTGATGTAAATCAGTGTTGCTCTGTTGAAGTCCATAGAGCTACCCCGGTTTACACTAGCTGAGGATCTGAATTAAAATGGGGTTACTTCCTGTAGTAAATAGTATCTGTCTACTTTTGTTTTTTTTCTTAAATGGCATAACTCAAAAAACTTCCACTGGGGCCAAGAGCTACCAGTTCTCCTCTATCCACTATATATTGAATGGAGCCAAAATGTCAATACATGGTTCATAATTGTGTGTTTATTTAGGCATAGAATTTCTGCAGAATTCTTCATTGTAAATTCTGCAGAATTCCCCCAGGAGTAACATGGATTAGATGCTTGTGTGGATAACAAATAATCCAGAAATACATCAGAGAAGATTTTTTTAACAATCAAGAGTTTGGAAGGGCCTCATGGTATAAACCAGGGGTAGGCAACCTATGGCACGGGTGCCGAAGGCGGCATGCGAGCTGATTTTCACTGGCACTCACACTGCCTGGGTCCTGGCCACTGGTCCGGGGGGCTCTGCATTTTATTTAATTTTAAATGAAGCTTCTTAAACGTTTTAAAAACCTTATTTACTTTACATACAACAATAGTTTAGTTATCTATTATAGACTTATAGAAAGAGACTTTCTAAGAACGTTAATGTGTTACCGGCATGCGAAACCTTAAATTAGAGTGAATGAATGAAGACTCAGCACAGCACTTCTGAAAGGTTGCCAACCCCTGGTATAAACCAACCTCTAACTAGCAGGAGCTAGGAAAAATCTTTCCCTATTGACAAATTAATACGTTGTTATGGAATGTCAGGTTCTTGCAATTTCCTCTGAAGCATCTGGTGCTGGAGACAGGATACTGTACTAGACAGATCCTTGTCTAATCTGGCATGGCAATTTCTGTATTCCTGCTGCCTACCCCAAAACCCACTGAAGTCAATAGGTGTTTTTCCATTTACTTCAATTGGCTTTGGCTAAGGCCCCTAGTGTATTCTTCATATTGACACTTGAAATTGTCATGTCTCTTTCAAAATTCTATAGCACTTCATTATAACAGCTGAAAATAACTAACTATATTAAACAGACATATGTAATATAGTAGAGTTTAGGACATACTGTTGAGTAGGTATTCAAGAACCAGGGTCCTGCAAAGATTCCCATACTAATGTAACATTCCCAAGAACTTGGTGGTTTTTGTAGCTTAAAGGTGAAAGTACCGCACTGTCTCTTATGGTAATAGCTGCATTAAATTCTTTATGATGTAATATTGCTCTTAAAACAGCACTTCTCCCTTTTGAAGTTTGTGTTTACTGTCTTTTAGTGAGTAGGATGTTAGCAATATCCATGTTCTCATTACCCTATCGTCTGAGATTGCATCTCTATGTGCCATAAACTTAACACATTTCACATTGTATATAGTGGAACAGCTCTCTCTCTTTTTAACTGACCTGTGTGCAGACAGTCAACTGCATTGGATTTCCATAACTAAGTATATGGCAGATAGGATCAGCATTTAGTATATTGTTCTAATGTTCTGGAGTGTTTCCAATTCAAAACAAGCTTCCAAGTTGTTTCTTTACTTGCCATAACCCAGAGGATTAAAGTTAATGTGATTAGCTTTATACAAAGACTAATTAATTTGCTGTTAAACTTGCAGGGTCCAAGCACATAGGTAAACATAGGTATAGGCGCCAACTCCACGGGTGCTCTGGGGCTGGAGTAACCATGGAAAAAAATAGTAGGTGCTCAGCATCCACCAGCAGCCCCGTGGACCAGTACCTTCCCCCTTCCCCCAGCACCTCTCACCTGCCAGTGGCCCTGCTGATCAGTTCCTCCCCCTCCGTCCTGCACCATGGATCAGTTGTGCAGCAGCGTGCAGGAGGCACTGGGGGGGATGAGGAAGAGCAGGGGCAGGAAGGGGCAGGGCAGGAAGGGGAAGAGGCAGGGCGGGGGTAGAGACTTGGGAGGAGGGGTGGAGTGGGGGCAGAGCGAGCAGCCCCCGAGAACAGAGGAAGTCAATTCCTATGAACATAGGTATGACCAGGGAATAGAGTATATACAGAGAGACACGGTAAGGACTTGAGTCAAGTTAGTGGTAATAGTTCTCTTTTTCTAGCTACGTAGGGTTAAATTAAACACTTACATAACTAGTCCCTTTGATGTCAATGGAACTACTCATGTGTGTAAAGTTACACACAGGTAACTCTTTGAAGGATCAGACCCTGACAGTAGCAAACAATGACATTTTATGCTTTTTGTGAGTTTTTTTGTCCTCACCTAGTTGGATACAAAAATCATTTTAGTGAATCAGAAGAGCTGGGTTCTATTCTTGGCTATGCCACTGGCTTGTTCTGTGACACTGGGTAATTCACGTAACCATCCTGTGTATTAATCAGGGCCGGCTCCAGACCCCAGTGCGCCAAGCGCGCACTTGGGGCGGCATTTTGCCGGCAGGGCGGCAGGCAGCTCCGGCGGACCTTCCGCAGTCATGACTGCAGAAGCTCTGCCGAAGCCACGCGACCGGCGACCGGCAGCGCACCCCCTGCGGCATGCCACTGTGCTTGGGGCGGCCAGATTCCTAGAGCCGCCCCTGGTATTAATTTCGCTATCTGTAAAATGCTTTGAGATTTTTTGATGAAAAGTACTATCTATGGGCCAAAGTTTATTTTTAATATTGAGAAATGAATGGCTAAAAAGTCCACATAGGAAAAATATTTATTCCATTTCCTTCTCATTTTTTAAAGATTAAGAAAACAAAACAAACTACTTATTTAGGGCCAGATTCTGCTACTTTTATTCATACTGAATAGCACCTTCTGCTATCAGCAGTCTCATTGCAATCACTGGGACTGCTTGCAGAGTGAAGTACTACTACCATCATGAACATGGATCACAGAATTTGGCCTTCAATTAAATTCTATAGTGTCTGGCAATTAGGCACTTTATTACAGAAACTGGCATGCAACAAGTACAAAACCAACACAGTTAAATCTAAATCTAAACAGTATAAATTCATCTTGCTTTCAAATCCTGAAGGTTTCTAGATTTTGCCCCTGACAGAATGGCAAGGGGACAGAACCCCAGGAGTAGGGACCAGTGTAAGACTGTTATGGGGGGAGGGGAAGGGAGGACTTTATTTCAGAGTAAGAACAAACCAAAAGCCTTGTTTCTTCTTCTAGTGTTTACTCTGTTTAGTGTCACACATGTTGGCTATCATACTGCAAGTACTTTTCCAAGTTGTGGTTTTGTTTTTCAAACACAGGATAAAACTGTGTCATAAATGTTTATATCGCTGTAAATATATAAAAACCCACTATTTAAAACAAAGTTGAAATTACATAACAATGGCTGTGCTCTCCCTGTACAAGGCTGATCCATGTAAGTTGGATCTTACAGTAATGTGACTGTTATAAAGCAGGTTTTAGAATGGCCACATGACCCAACAAAATTTCTCCAGTCCAGCTTCCTGGCCAAAGGAAGATTGCCTCCATTAATAAATTTTCTTTTTCTTTTCTTTTTTTTTTAATGTGTTTATATTTTGGAAGATATCCCATAAGTAGTAATTATTGCTACATCACTGAGAAAATAGACGTTTATACATAGGAAGAAATAAGATCAAAATGTACTTAATAATTTTTTTTAAAAATATTGACACTTGGGGGAAAATCATAGAATCATAGAACTGGAAGGGACCTAGAGAGGTCATCTAGTCCAGTCCCCTGCACGCAAGGTACGACTAAGTATTATCTAGACCATCCCTGACCAGTGTTTGTCCAACCCGCTCTTAAAAATCCCCAATGATGGAGATTCCACAACCTCCCTAGGCAATTTATTCCAGTGTTTAACCACTCTGACAGTTACAAAGTTTTTCCTAATGTCCAACCTAAACCGCCCTTGCTGCAATTTTAGCCCATTGCTTCTTGTCCTATTCTCAGAGGTTAAGATGAATTTTTCTCCCTCTTCCTTGTAACAACTGTTTATGTACTTGAAAACTGTTATCATGTCCCCTCTCAGTCTGCTCTTCTTCAGACTAAACAAACCCAATTTTTTCAATCTTCCCTCATAGTTCATGTTTTCTAGACCTTTAATCATTTTTGTTGCTCTTCTCTGGACTTTCTCCAATTTGTCCACATCTTTCCTGAAATGTGGCGCCCAGAACTGGACACAATACTCCAGTTGAGGCCTAATCAGTGCGGAGTAAAGTAGAAGAATTATTTCTCGTGTCTTGCTTACAATATTCCTGTTAATACATCCCAGAATGATGTATCCTTTTTTTGCAACAGCATTACACTGTTGACTCATATTTAGCTTGTGATCCATTATGACCCCCAGATCCCTTTCCATAGTACTCTTTCCTAGGCAGTCAGTTCCCATTTTGTATGTGTGCAACTGATTGTTCCTTCCTAAGTGGAGTACTTCACATTTGTGCTTAGTGAATTTCATCCTATTTACTTCAGACCATTTCTCCAGTTTGTCCAGATCATTTTGAATTTTAATCCTATCAGAGGCGGCCCCAGCACACCAAGCGCGCACTTGGGGCGGCATGCCATGGGGGGGCGCTCTGCCGGTCGCCGGGAGGGCGGCAGGCGGCTCCGGTGGACCTCCCGCAGGCGTGTCTGTGGAGGGTCCGCTGGTCCCGTGGCTTTGGCATGCCTGCAGGAGGTCCACCAGAGCCGCGGGACCGGCGATCAGCAGAGCGCCTCCCGCAGCATGCTGCCGTGCTTGGGGCGGCGAAATGTCTAGAGCCACCCCTGAATCCTATCCTCCAAAACACTTGCAACCCCTCCCAGCTTGGTATTGTCCACAAATTTTGAAAGTGTGCTCTATACTAATAATACTACCATGTAATATTTAAGTCGTAAAAAGAAAAAGTCACAGCTCAGAAATATTTCCTCTTGAAAGTTACACACAGTCAAGCTGTATATTTATTTTGAAAAATGGAAATAACATTGTTCTTTCAGAAACTAAATTTACCCTGTTCAGGAAGGATGAATCAGAGATAGCATGATTATCTAAACCAGTAGCTCTCAGCCTTTCCAGACTATTGTACCCCTTTCAAGATGTGGATTTGTCTTGTGTACCCCAAGTTCCACCTCACTTAAAAGCTACCTTACAAAATCAGACATAAAAATACAAATTGCCACAGCACACTACTACTGAGAAATTGCTTATTTGCTCATTTTTACCATATGATTATAAAATAAATTTCAACCCCCCAGATTGAGAAATGCTGATATAGTATATACAGAAGTATAAACAAGTCATTGTCTGTATGTAATTTTACTTTGTACTGACTTCAGTAGGCTTTTTCTGTAGCCTATTGTAAAACTAGGCAAATATCTAGATAAGTTGATATACCCCCTGGAAGACCTCTGCATACCCCTAGGGGTACACGTATCCCTGGCTGACAGCCCAATCAAATTAAAATCAACCCCATCATTACTATTTTTCTTGGTATGTTGATTTTAAAAAGTTACAGCATCTTCATACTAAAATATATATGTATCTGTTCTCAACAATAACACAAAGTTTAACAGACTAAAAAGTGGCAATTCTTGAACAAAAAAACTTCAAAAACAGATTTCAGCGAGAAACTGCAGAACTGGAATTAATCTGCAAACTTGACACCATCAAATTAGGCCTGAATAAAGACTGGGAGTGGCTGGGTCACTACAAAAAATAATTTTCCCTCTGTTGATACTCACACCTTCTTGTCAACTGTTGAGAATGGGCCACATCTACCGTGATTGAACTGGCCTCATTAGCACTGATCCCCTCCCCGCCCCCAACTTGGTAAGGCAACTCCCATCTTTTCATGTGCTGTATATTTATATCTGCTTACTGTATTTTCCACTCCATGCATCTGATGAAGTGGGTTATAGTCCACGAAAGCTTATGCCCAAATAAATTTGTTAGTCTCTAAGATGCCACAAGGACTCCTCGTTGTTTTTATTTAGTGACAGTAGATGTTGAGATTCAAAAAGTTAAAGCTTTATTACTGCTAAAACACAAATGGTCAACATCATATGTTGGAATTTTTGCCTTAAATCAAATTCTTAAGTTCTCAGGCAGCATTTTTCTTTCTATGACTATCTGTAAAATTGATTATTGTCGATGGAAATAGTTTTTCTTCGGTTTGTGTGTTTATGATGAAGTTGATGTTTAACAACATTTACAATTAAAAATCTGATCCTTCCAAACCTACAAATAGCTCTTGCTTCATCATGAAAAATTATTTATTGCATCCTCATTTGCAAATGCTTTCGGAAAGCTGTGCTGACATCTAGTATTGAATTTTTATAATTAATCATTTGAGTGAAAAAGGAAAAACACAAACATGATATTTTTTTTTAAAAAGATGAGGGACTTTCTCTTGTTCCTTGGGAGTGATCTAAATGGATATAAAGAACAATGAAAAGAAAAAATACACAGAACTGATAGAGCTGCAAACCTATATTTGAACAAAAGCGAACATATTAGCGATATACATGTTACAGATATTGCTATCAAATTTCTGAGACTATCAGTAAGATTTAAGAACAACCCAATGAGTTTTCAATCACGTGCATTGTTTTTAAATTGGAACCTCTTCTGGAAGCTTTCTTTATCCATTTTAGCCACTTTCAACGCCCATGTAAGGCCTGGTCTACACTACGCATTTAAACCGGTTTTAGGAGCATAAAACCGATTTAACACTGCACCCGTCCACACCAAGAGGCCCTTTATATCGATATAAAGGGCTCTTTAAACCGGTTTCTGTACTCCTCCCTAACGAGAGGAGTAGCGCTAGTATCGGAATTGCCATATCGGATTAGGGTTAGTGTGGCCGCAAATCGACGGTATTGGCCTCCGGGAGCTATCCCACAGTGCACCACTGACCGCTCTGGACCGCAATCTGAACTCGGATGCAGTGGTCAGGTAGACAGGAAAAGCCCCGCGAACTTTTGAATATTTCCTGTTTGCCCAGCGTGGAGCTCCGATCAGCACGGGTGGCGATGCAGTCCGAAATCAAAATAAAAAAAGAGCTCCAGCATGGACCATGCGGATGTGATCGCTGTAAGGGCAGGCAAATCCGTTCTATCAGCGCTCCGTTATAGAAGACGAAATTCAGAATCATTTTTAAAAATTCTCCAGACAGATGCCATAGCAGGGACTGCAGCGTGACAAGCGTAACGGAAAGCCAAAGAATCAAATGGACGCTCATGGACTGGAGGACTCAAGCTATCCCACAGTTCCTGCAGTCTCCGAAAAGCATTTGCATTCTTGGCTGAGCGCCAAGTGCCTCTAGGGTCAAACAAACAGTGTCCATGGTGGTTCAGGGCATAGCTCAGCAATGTACACCCCCCCACCCACCCCAGAAGTAAAAGGGAAAAAATCCTCTCGTGACTATTTAACATGTCACCCTATCTTTACTGAATGCTGCAGATAGACGCAATGCTGAAGCAGTCAACACCAACATCCTTGCTCCCACCTCCCCCGCTATGGATGGCTGATGGTGCAATATGACTGGTATCCGTCCTCATCATCATGAGCTTTTTGGCACGTGGTGCAGTGCAAAAGGACTGGTAACCATGCCGACTAGCATCTGTCAGGTCCCCCAATGTCATGTGCACCTAATTTTTCATGGTAGATGGTGCAGTATGGTTGATAACCGTCTTCATCATAGCAACAGGGGGCTGAGCTTCATCAGCCCCCACCCTTCATGTGTAAAGAAAAGATTCAATTGCCCCTGGACTAGCAGCAGGATGCTGGGCTCCTCTCCTCCACACTCCTTAATGTCCTGTCTGGACTATCATAGCAGCTGGAGGCTGCCTTCCACTCATTTATCACTAACAAGTCACTGTGTCTTATTCCTGCATTCTTTATTACTTCATCACACAAGTGGGGGGACACTGCTATGGTAGCCCAGGAAGGCTGTGGGAAGAACGGAATCAACAGGTGGGGTTGTTGCAGGAGCACCCCCTGTGAATAGCATACAGCTCATCATTCCTGCAGGATCTGACACAGAGCAGCTGTGCTCTCTGGTTGTATGATACAGTGGTTCTCTAGGACACTTGCCCATATTCTAGGCAGGACTGATTCTGTTTTTTGATACCATAAAGGAGGGATTGACTCAGGGAGTCATTCCCAATTTTGGCTTTTGCGCCCCTGGCTAAGAGCAGCCAGGGGCACTTATGACAGCAACAGATGGCGCAGTGCAAAAGGACTGGTAACCATGATCATCTTTTTACCAATTTATGGATTGGTAGATGGTACAGTATGGTTGGTAACCATCTCTGCTGTCATGCAAAAGCAAAAGCATGCTGCTGTGTAGCGCTGCTGAATCGCCTCTGTCAGCGGCATCTAGCACACATACGGTGACAATCACAAAAGGCAAAACAGGCTCCATGATTGCCATGCTATGGCATCTGCCAGGGCAATCCAGGGAAAAAAGCCGCAAACTGCTTGTCTGCCGTTGCTTTCCCGGAGGAAGGAGTGACTGACGACATTTACCCAGAACCACCCGCGACAATGATTTTTGCCCCATCAGGCACTGGGATCTCAACCCGGAAATTGCAAGGGGCGGGGGAGGCTGCGGGAACTATGGGATAGCTAGGGAATAGCTACCCACAGTGCAACGCTCCAGAAATCGACGCTAGCCTCGGACCGCGGACGCACACCACCGAATTAATGTACTTAGTGTGGCCGCGCGCACTCGATTTTATAAAATCTGTTTTACAAAACCGGTTTATGCAAATTCGGAATAGTCCCGTAGTGTAGACGTACCCTTAGATACCTCAACCCAGCACCCCTACCATTCTCTGCCCTTTCACCCCATGCCAATTCTTGGCTTGTTTGTTTTTTAGTATTTTGAGGGGTGTTGGTTTCTAGTGTATAATTTTTTTAACTGTGTCTTTTAACTAGTGTATAGATGTGTGAGAACGGGAGTTTGGTGCTTTTTAAAGGTAATGATCCTGGAGGTTGTCCAGTTTATCCATAGAACTAGCATGGTGCAGGCAGTGGCAATGCAGGCTTCCTTCACTCCTCTTTTCATGTGCCAAACCTCAACCTGGAGGGAACACTTCCAACTATTCATTATGGCTAAGTGGTGCTGGGCAAACAACAAATACACTCACAGGGCATGAATCTGAAAGATCATCCTTGTGGTGCTAACTAATGTAAGTAGCCTCATCAGCTTTGAGGGGACTGCTTATGTGCATGAAGCCCTGCGATTGTTTTCTTAATTGTTTGCCTAGAAGTAGGGGGGAGGGGAACTGCCTTAACATTTGGAAGCATAATCTCCAGGTGAGGTTTCAGGCAAACTGCGGAAGAAGTGAGGGAACCTGCATTGCCATTGCCTGTTCTGTGGGTAGGTAGGACAATTTCCAAGGCCTTATCAACTCTTATCAATTAGATTATTTATTAACAGTTTAGGAATTCTCAATCAATATATGGTACTCACGTTGAATGTTAAATACTATGTGTATCTTCTTGCTTAATTTTATACAGATTTATAAATACTTTAAAAACAGTGAATGTAACAATTTTTAAAAATACTTGAACAGCTGCAGATATTCTGCGCTGTGTCAGGACCACATGCTGCATGCTTTGTTCATTCTCGCAAACCCACTGATTTGTGGAGTATAACTTATGGGAGCAAGGCAGTGCTTAATTTGTAATGGAAGAGCTGCTGGGGCTCAGGCAATTAGATGCCGGGGCTCAAGCAGTTTTTTTTACTTTCATAACTGACATGGCAATCTCAGAGGTGCCGGGGCCATGAACTGCCAAGACTAGAAGTGCCTCGGCTCAGTCCCAGCAAACCCTGACACAAATAAAACACTGGAGCAAGGCAAGCTGAATTTCGCTCCTGTCCTGCTCTCACTGAAGCAAGTTTTCACTGACTTAAGCAGGAGCAAGATCAGACCTGTGTCCACTTATTTCATTCCCTGACAGAAGAGTTCTATATGCTAGAGTTAGTTACCCTCCCTTCCAAAAGTTGTCTACTATTGCAGTTTCTTAGGGGACCAAATAATGTGGATGCATATGAAATAAAAAGAACCCAGACACCCTTACCTCATGTTCTGCACAGCACCCTCTGCTTTTATAGCCATATTGTATGAAAGCTGAAGTGGGCTAAAATCTCTATCACAAGAAGCAGATTATGTCTTTTACGTCTTCACTGGTGAGTGATCCTGATGCAAATGAGCCCAAACAAGATGAGAAATGATAATCTCCTTTCGAAGTGGGAGTGGGAGAAAATATAAATGCAGCAATGGAACCCTGATCTCTGTGTAGGGGAGTGTTTCTCTCCCTTCTGCTACCTCATTCTCTCTCTCTGGTAGGTAACAGACTAATAATACCACAGCAGCGTCATTGGCAGGAAAAGGAAAGTTAGGAACTGTCTACAAATGTTCTTATTTCGTACTTGGAGGAGGGTGAAAAAATACTCCTACATACACCTTAAATCACTATCATGAAGATAAATCCTAGCAGATCTAAGAAAATTATGTTCTAACAGAATTAGCCCTTTGTTGAGGAGCACTGAGAAAGCCCGGACTCTACTCTCATAATGGAAAGTGACATTGCCTTGAGTCTCACAGCAGGAAAGAAATCATCCACTGCCAAAGAGGCAATCTTGAAGCATTCCCCAAGTTACTGACAAATCGCAACACAGCGAAAGGGGGTAATGGGGCACATACCAATGCTCCCATAAGATTATCACTGACATAACTTGGCCCACACCCTTTCCTAATCTCTGTTTCCCCTTCTTTTCCTCCTATACATTCCTTGTTTGATAATTATTTTTATTTCTCTAGCAATTTATTATTTCCATTCTATTACTTCAGGCCCTGATTCAGGAAAGCAGTCCTACTCAGGAGAGCTCTGAAACATATCTCAATTAAGCATGTGCGTAAGTGCTGTCCTGAACAGAAATGGATTTAAGCTTGTGCTGACATGCTGTCCTGAGTTAGAGGCCTACATGCTAGAGATATGTACATAGATATGATTTTTTTCCCGTGGTGGGCTTTTTTTCTACTATTGAAAATCTGAGATGTTTAGAGGCCTTCAGTTATTGTATCGAGGGTATTTTATTCCATTTTTTAGTTTGCATACGCTTCCACCTTGTCAATGATGTATCAAAAAATAATTACTGATTTAGTATTGTCTAGATTTCTGCAGAACATGTTTTAGGAAAGAAAATGTACTATAGGCAGCAATCCTCTCAAAGAGAGCCTTAAACCTTTGAAGTTATGCACATATTTAAGGGCTTTCCTGAATGAGGGCACAGGCCTCATTCCTGCAAGGTACAGCACACAGGTGAATGAGTGCACCTGAGTGGAACTTTACTAGGGCTGTGGCTATACTTAGCACTTCAAAGCGCTGCCGCGGTAGCACTGCCGCGGCAGCGCTTTGAAGCGCTAAGTGTAGTCAAAGCACCAGCGCTGGGAGAAAGCTCTCCCAGCACTGTCCGTACTCCACCTCCCTGTGGGGAATAACGTACAGCGCTGGGAGCGCTTTGACCACACTGGCGCCAGGGCCGTCCTTAGGCATAGGCAGAATTGGCAGCCGCCTAGGGCACCACTAGGTCTGGGGGCACCACTCTGCCGGGAGCCTGGACAGAAGGGAAGCAGTGGAGCATGTAAGAGCAGGCTGCTGGGTCCTAGAGAGAGCAGAATACAGCACAGGCTGAGGGAGGGGATTGGCTGCTGGGGTCTCTGGGAAGGGGAGGGGGTAGGGGTTGGGGAAGGAGCTCACCTGTGAGTGTGACTCTTTCCCCCCGGCTGAGGTGAGGTGAGGCAGGCTCAGAGGCTCTGGAACCAGTATCCTTTGTTGTCCCCCATAACATCCATTCTTCTCCCCCCCCTGCCCCATGGAGCACCCCCTCCTTTCTCCCTCCTCCCCAGGAGCATCCCTCTCTCTCTCCTCCCTCCCCTCCGTCAGGGCTGGGTTGGGTGAGGTGCTGCGGGTAGAGGGGGGGAGGAGGCTGCCTGCCTGCTGAGGAATGAAAGTGAAAGTAACTCACTTCCTCAGCTCCCCTCTGTCAGGGCTGGGTTGGGTGAGGTGCTTGGGGGGAGGAGGCTGACTGCCTGCTGAGGAATGAAAGTGAAAGTAACTCACTTCCTCGGCCAGCATTGGAATGTCACACAGGGCTGGGCTGGGGTTAGCCAGATGTGTGAAAAATCAGGACAGGGGGTTGGGGTAGGGTGACCAGATGTCCCTATTTTATAGGGCCAGTCCCAATTTTGGGGTCTTTTTCTTATATGGGCTCCTCCCCCGTCCTGATTTTTCACACTTGCTGTCTGGTCACTCTAGGTGGGGGTAATTGGTGCCTATATAAGACAAAGCCCCAAATATCGGGACTGGCCCTATAAAATCAGGACATCTGGATCTGGTCACCCTAGCTGGGGAGTGCCTCTCCCCCGGGCTGGCAGCTGCCAGCGATCCACCTCATCTGGGGGGAGCTACACGGGCAGGATGAGCTGCTGTGGCTCCATGGGTGACCTGTCCCTGAGATCAGATGCTGTGCTAACTTCACCATGGTCCGTAAGGCTGGTGGTGGTGCCCATTGGCGTGTGATTGGACCTGAGGGTTTGCTGCTGCTGTTGCCACTCTGCACCCCAAGAGGTGGATTTTGGGGTCTACTGCAGCTGTTGGACCAGCAGGCTGGGGGGTGAGCCAAGCATGAAAGCAGTACTGTGTTGCCGTTTAGATTGTCATTTAACAAAATTTGTTTGCCAAAAATTCTTCCTAACAATCCTGAATCCAATTTCAATTTTTTTTTTTAAAAAAATCAATATCTTAGCCAAAAACAGAAAATTAAGTTGTTGACAATTATTAGTGACAGGTTTGGTTTGAGGCAGGGAGTGGGCCAGTTTTCATCAGAGAAACAAAAAATGTTGACTGACTTTCCTATAGCCTGTTACTCCTGATAAGAGCCCTCCAACAACTGTAATATGCTCATCTCCTTACTAGTGTATAAAGCAGGGGTCAGCAACCTATGGCACACGTGCCAAAGGTGGCAGGTGAGCTGATTTTTGATGGTACACAGCGGCAGGCTGAGCGGCTCAGCCCATCACTGCTCTGGGGTTCCGGCTGCTGCCCTATTGCCAGCTGGGATACCGGCCGTCGGCCCCACTCAGCACCTGCTGCTGGCCTGGGGACCCCCAAGGAACCCCAGGCTGGCAGCGGGCTGAGCAGGCTGGCTGAACCACTCAACCTGCTGTCAGCCTGGGGTTCCATTCATTCAGCCGGCAGTGGGCTGAGTGGGCTGGTGGCGGGCTGAGCAGGGCCGGTGAAGGGTTGAGTGGCTCAGTCTGCTGCCAGTCTGGGGTGCCGGCAGCACTCAGCCTACTGCTACTCCGGGGTTCCGGCTGCCAGCCCCTTGCCAGTCAGGAGCCCAGCCGCCAGCCCCACTCTGCCTCCTGCCAGCCTGGGTGAGCAGAATCCCAGGCTGGTAGCGGGCTGAGGGGGGTTGGCAGCTGGGATCCTGGCTGGCAGGAGTTGGTGGTCAGAACCCCAGACCAGCAGTGGGCTGAGCAGGGCCTGGGATCCTTGTCTAGGGTTCCAGCCACCAGTCCCGCTCAGCCCGCTGCCGGTCTGGGGTTTCATTTACTCAGCTGGCAGTGGCCTGAGCAGGACCGGTGGCCAGGACCTCAGATAATAACAATAGTTTATTTATATAATATAGACATAGAGAGAGACCTTCTACAAACGTTAAAATGTATTACTGGCACGAGAAACCTTAAATTACAGTGAACTTGGCACGCCACTTCTGAAAGGTTGCCGACCCCTGGTATAGACTGACCATATGTTGTACTAAGATTCTCCTGCTTTTTTTTGTTTCCTGTGAGTCAGTATAGCTTTTGCCAGCCCAGAAGTTGGGCAGCCAATGTTTTACATTTTCACAATGTTTTCTTCAACTTTCATAAAGTAAATACATAGTTAATATGAGTTAAAAAGGCCAGGGACAGTTCCTTGTGAAGAATCTGAACAGCAGATCATGCTAGAGCTGTGAAAATGTCAGTTTTTGATAGAACTTTAGAGGCAGTGATTTATCATGTATTTTATCATATGAATGTACTGCTATTGCTAATATTTTCCAAACAAAAATAACGTACAATAGGACTTCTGTAACATTTCTGTGCTACCTTAATCTAGATGAGATGATTCTGTGCTGACTTCATTTTGGTCACTTTGTGCTTTACCTAGCAGTAAAACTAGGGTTATATTTTCCCACTGTTTGGAAACCCATCTTATTAAACTGATTTTGCAGCCAAAAAAGCCAGAAAGATTGCTTTTAATTAAAAACAAATCTTTGTTTCAATACCTCTTCATATAAATTTCCAATAAAATTTTGACAAATTAAAAAAAATATATTTGCATCATTCTGTCAAATCAGAATTTTTTCTATAGTGCTACTTCTTTAGTGCTAGTGCATCAGCATTACAGTGTGCTTAATTAAGTTAAACTGGTTTTAATAACGTGAATGTGGCAAGTTTTCCAATACTGTATGCTTATATTTGTATTGCTAAGAGCAGATCAGGCACAGGGGCACCAGTTTAATAATCTCGCCTAGGGCACCAGAAATCCTAAGGACGGCCCTGACTGGCGCTTTGCAGCGCCGCAATTTGCAGCGCTGGAGAGGGTGTGTTTTCACACCCTGCTGCAGCGCTGCAAATTTGTAAGTGTAGCCAAGCCCTAGGACTCTGTGTGGGTGCAGCAGTTCCCCCTACATGCTACACATTGCAGGATCAAGGCCATGCCTGGGGTACTTGATTCATTCACACAAAGGAGTTCATTTCCTTTCTAACTCAATTCTTTGGGGATAGATTCTGCATTCCTTCCACAGAATAAGAGTGAGAGTTGCAGTATCTGGCCCTTCCTCTATATGTATTTCTTCCATAAATGTCTTCCCCTTACCACCACCACCACCACCCCAGTATCTGTTCCAAAAAAGTTCTCACACAATCCCCACCAATCCACAGTTTCTCCTAAACAGGAGAAATTTGCTCAACTGCCCTTGAATCATTTCCCAGAGTGCCTTGCATACAAAACAAAAAGTTAAAGTGAGTTTCTAGGACCCAACCCCACACTTCTTTTTTTTTTTTTTTTTTGGCAAAGTTAACCCTCAAAGTGCAGTTGACAGGACAAGGTTTCAGTGCTGATTCCCTAAAGAAAATCAAATGTTTTTGTTGACAGTCCCCACCACAGCAATTTGCAAGCCCAGCCTTTGGGCCGCTATAGCCCATGGCAATAGGGCCCACCATGTTCAGATGATCATCTGGACCAATTCATTATTGTAAGTGGAGCATTTGGTGTTCCAGGGCTGATGTGAACTGCCTCCAGACTGCTGCCTGCCTGCAGCTTGTACAGTTCATGAGCTGCCTATGTGGCCCTTAGGCCCTGCAAAACTGCATGTATGTGGTTAACTTTAAGCACGTAATTGAACTCAATGAGGGCATTAAGTTCAATAGGACTACTCCCACACTCAGAATGAGGCATATGCATAAGTCTCAGCAGGGTCAGGGCCTTAGTCATAGTTAGTTTTGAATTATATTCAAAACTTATTGATTTAAACACAACCCTTTCATTAACTTAGGTAGCTGTCAGAGGGAATGCAGGCAGAAGCCCAGCAGCAGAGTGGGGGCTATCCAGTTTATTGCACTGAGTGTAGCATGTATGATTACCTGCCCTGTGGCGGGTGGCGTATGTGTGCATTCGGTGCAAGGAGTTCCTGGCCCTCAGAGACCGTGTACGGGCTTTGGAGGCCAGGGTGGCGGAACTGGAGGAACTAAGGGAGGCAGAGAGGTATGTTGATGAGGCTTTCCGGGACACTGTAGAATTGTCCCACCTCCAGTCAGACACCCACTGCGCTGTTGAGGAGGATGAAAGGCCCAGGGAAGCAGAGCAGTCAACGGGAGCAGAGGGAAACCTTCCCATAGTTAGGACCCTCCTTCCAGATGGTGCTGGGGTTGCCTCTCACACTGAGGTTACCTCTCCGGGGGAGGGAACTCCAGTTACTAGGAAAAGTCAGGTGTTAATAATGGGAGATTTGATCATTAGAAAAATAAATAGCTGGGTTTGTGATGACCAGGAAAACCATATGGTGACTTGCCTGCCTGGTGTGAAGGTTGCAGATCTCTCGAGGCATCTAGAGAGACTTATGTGTAGTGCTGGGGAGAAGCCAGTGGTCATGGTCCATGTTAGGTACCAATGACATAGGGAAGGGTAGGAGAGACGTCCTGGAGGCCAAATTTAGGCTGCTAGGGAAGAGACTGAAATCCAGGACCTCTCTGGTGGCATTCTCAGAAATGCTCCCAGTTTCACGCACAGGGCCAGGTAGGCAGGCAGAGCTTCAGAGTCTCTATGCGTGGATGAGATGATGGTATAGAGAGGAGGGGTTTAGATTCATTAGGAACTGGGGAAACTTTTTGGATAGTGGGAGCCTATACAGGAGAGATGGGCTCCACCTAAACCAAAGTGGAACCAGACTGCTAGCAGTTAACATTAAAAAGATTGCAGAGCAGTTTTTAAACTAAGAGATGGGGGAAAGCCGACTACTGCAGAGGACCATGTGGATCAGACAGAGACGTCTCTTAGAGGAGAGTCTATTGATAGAGATTCTCTAGGTTTTAGTCAGGAGGAGAGGATGGAAGAGGATAACGTAAGGGCCAGATCAGATGAGAAACATTCACATAAAAAAGAATCGGACACATCAGAAGAGGGCAGACAAATAAACAGTGACAATTTTTTAAAGTGCTTGTACATAAATGCTAGAAGTCTAAATAATTAGATGGGTGGACTAGAGTGCCTCATGATAAAGGAGGATATTGATATAATAGGCATCACAGAAACCTGGTGGACTGAGGACAATCAATGGGACACAATCATTCTGGGGTACAAAATATATCTGAAGGACTGAACAGGTCATGCGAAAGGGGGAGTGGCACTATATGTGAAAGAAAATGTAGAATCAAATGAAGTAAAAATCTTAAGTGAATCCACATGTTCCATAGAATCTCTATGGATAGTAATTTCATGCTCTAATAAGAATATAACATTAGGGATCTATTATCAACCACCTGACCAGGACAGTGATAGTGACGATGAAATGCTAAGGGACTTTAGAGAGGCTATCAAAATTATAACTCAGTAATAGTGGGGGGATTGCAATTATCCCCATATTGACTGGGAACATGTCACCTCAGGACGAAATGCAGAGACAGAATTTCTCGATACTTTAAATGACTGCTTCTTGGAGCAGCTGGTACGGGAACTCACAAGGGGAGAGGCAACTCTCAATTTAGTCCTGAGTGGCGCACAGGAGCTGGTCCAAGAGGTAACTATAACAGGACCGCTTGGAAATAGTGACCATAATATAATAACATTTAACATCCCTGTGGTGGGAAGAACATCCCAACAGCCCAACACTGTGGCATTTAATTTCAGAAAGGGGAACTATGAAAAAATGCGGGGATTAGTTAAAGAGAAATTAAAAGATACAGTGACTAAAGTGAAATCCCTGCAAGCTGCATGGACACTTTTCAAAGACACCATAAGAGAAGCCCTACTTAAATGTATACCCCAAATTAAAAAACACAGTAAAAGAACTAAAAAAGAGCCACCATAGCTTAACAACCATGTAAAAGAAGCAGTGAGAGATAAAAAGACTTCCTTTAAAAAGTGGAAGTCAAATCCTAGTGAGGTAAATAGAAACGAGCATAAACAGTGGTGAGCTCCAGCCGGTTCGCACCGGTTCGCAAGAACCGGTTGTTAAACTTAGAAGCCTTTTTAGAACCGGTTGTTCCAGGACAACCAGTTCTAAAAAGCTTTTAAATTTAACAAAGGCTCAGGCAGCTCTCCACCTGGCCCCGGCCCCAGCTCACCTCCCTCTCTCCCCTGAATGCTCCGCCTTCCTTCTCCTCCCCTTCCCCGCTTCGCACGAATCAAATGTTCACAGGAAGCCTGAAACAAGCAGCAGGCAGGTAAGCCGGGCGCGGGGGGGTGGGAGGGGCATGGGGGAGAGCGGGACAGTGCGCACGGCCCAGGTCCGGCTCCACCTGAGCGGCTCCCCCTGGCCCCGGCCGAGCGCCCCAGCCCGGTCCCAGCCAAGCACCCCCGGCTCAGGCTGGTCCCGGCTGAGCGGATCCGACCCAGCCCAGCTCGGGCCCCGCAGCTCTGGCCCCGGTGCCGGCCAAGTGGCCCCGGCCCGGCCCGGGGAGTCGGGCCCCGCGGTGCCGGTCGCGGGCTCAGTGGAGCGGACCCAGACCCGGCCCCATGCAGTGTGGTCAGGGGGCAGGGAGCAGGGAGCGGGTGTTCGGTGGGTTGGGGGGGTGGATAGGGGTCGGGCAGTCAGAGGGCAGGGAACAGGGGGATTGAATGGGGGCAAGGGTCCTGGGGGGCAGTCAGGAAGGAGCAGGGGTTGGATGAGGTGGTGGGGGCAGTCCCGGGGGGCCATCAAGAATGAGAGGATGGGTTGGATGGGGCGGCAAGGAGCAGTCAGGGGACAGGGAAGGGAGGAGATGGGTCAGGAGTCCCGGGGGGGGGAGGTGTCAAGGAACATGGGGGGTTGGATGGGGCATGGCCCCCAGGGGGGGCACGACCCCCTCGTGAGGTGAGGAGGAGGGAACCTGTTGTTAATATTTTGGCAGCTCATCACTGAGCATAAATACTGCCAAATTAAGTGTATAAATGTAATAAGAAAAGCCAAAGAGGAGTTTGAAGAATGGCTAGCCAAAAACTCAAAAGGTAATAACAAAATGTTTTTTTAAGTACATCAGAAGCAGGAAGCCTGCTAAACAACCAGTGGGGCCCCTGGACGATCGAGATACAAAAGGAGAGCTTAAAGACAACAAAGTCATTGCGGAGAAACTAAATGGATTCTTTACTTCAGTCTTCACAGCTGAGGACGTTAGGGAGATTCCCAAACCTGAGCCAGCTTTTGTAGGTGACAAATCTGAGGAATTGTCACAGATTGAAGTGTCACTTGAGGAGATTTTGGAATTAATTGATAAACCTAACAGTAACAAGTCACCAGGACCAGATAGCATTCACCCAAGAGTTCTGAAAGAATTCAAATGTGAAGTTGCGGAACTATTAACTAGTCCTTTAAATTGGCTTCTGTACCCAATGACTGAAAGATAACTAATGTAACGCCAATAATTTAAAAGGGCTCTAGAGGTGATCCTGGCAATTACAGACAGTAAGTCTAACGTCAGTACCGTGCAAATTAGTTGAAACAATAGTAAAGAATAAAATTGTCAGATACTTAGAAGAACATAAATTGTTGGGCAAAAGTCAACATGGTTTCTGTAAAGGGAAATGGTGTCTTACTAATCTATTAGAGTTCTTTGAAGGGGTCAACAAACGTGGAAAAGGGGGATCCAGTGGACATAGTATACTTAGATTTCCAGAAAGCCTTTGACAAGGTCCCTCACCAAAGGCTCTTACATATATTAAGTTGTCATGGGATAAGAGGGAAGGTCCTTTCATGGGTTGAGAACTGGTTAAAACACAGAACAAAGAGTAGGAATAAATGGTAAATTCTCAGAATGGAGAAGGGTAACTAGTGGTGTTCCCCAAGGGTCAGTCCTAGGACCAATCCTATTCAACTTATTCACAAATGATCTGGAGAAAAGGGTAAAAAGTGAGGTGGCAAAGTTTGCAGATGATACTAAACTGCTCAAGATAGTTAAGACCAAAGCAGACTATGAAGAACTTCAAAAAGATCTCACAAAACTAAGTGATTGGGCAACAAAATGGCAAATGAAATTTAATGTGGATAAATGTAAAGTAATGCACATTGGGAAAAAAATAACCCCAACAATACATACAATATGATGGGGGCTAATTTAGCTACAACAAATCAGGAAAAAGATCTTGGAGTCATGGTGGATAGTTCTCTGAAGACGTCTACGCAGTGTGCAGATGCGGTCAAAAAAGCAAACAGGATGTTAGGAATCATTAAAAAGGGGATACAGAATAAGACGGAGAGTATCTTATTGCTCTTCTATAAATCCATGGTACGCCCACATCTTGAATACTGCGGACAGATGTGGTCTCCTCATCTCAAAAAAGATATACTGGCATTAGAAAAGGTTCAGAGAAAGGCAACTAGAAAGATTAGGGGTTTGGAGAGGGTCCCATATGATAGGGAAAATATCCCCCCCCACCCCGCTTATAGGCCCAGAATTTTGAGCGTACCTTAACCTCTCCCTTGCCTCGCAGGCCCAAGGCCTGTAGCTAGAACAATTGCTATATAAGAGCAAAAGGTTTAAACTTCTGCTAAACTTCTTTATCTGTACAAGGGGCACTGGGAAAGCAAGAAACCAGGAAAAGGGGAACTAGGGAGAGGGACAAAAGAGGGTCCCATATGTGCCAGCTCAGCTTGTGACAATTAGAATGTGGCAAGAGCCTTTGCACAATGTAACCGCAAGGTAGGGGTCATTAAGACAGTCAGATCACCAACTTGACTGCCAAAGAACAATAACAGGAAAAACCTAAAATGGAAAATAGTGAGGTGGCTTGCTTGTTTGCAAAATATTAATTCCAAATAAGGCAATGTATCGAATTATAGTTTGTGGTTTTAGCCTTTATAAGCTTGATGAAATTTGTAATGGGTAGAGCAGCGTGGGGCCATGCTGACTCTCCCTGCATGCATGCTTGTATGAAAATAAAGGAGCCTCAGGCTGTCTGATCCAAAATCAACGGTGTGAACAATTTTCCACAACAATTTGGGGGCTCGTCTGGGATCCACAGATGACTTCCCTGGATCGGAGGACCGTGGGCAGTTCCCTTCCAAATCCTGGGCCCATCTGAGAGGTAAGAGACCTTTTGAAATCTCTAGAGGGGTCTGGGAGAGGGCTGGTCTGTAGGCTCCGGCTTGGGGTAAGTCACGAGCTGGATCTGAACTTTTATCCCCAGACAGGCCTGACACCCTTTCCTGGGGGTTATTGAGTCCCGCCTAAATCCCGGCGTGGTAGCGGGCTCTGGAATCGGGTCTTGGTAAGTCCAGGTTCACCAGTCTGGACTCATTCACGTGAACGTGGTTGTGCCGGCTGCCCAGGCCTCGGACCGCGCTCCTTTGGGTCCAGAGGAAATCCTTATCACCCATTTGGGTGTTTGGGGGTCCCGTTCCGCCAGGTTGGTCGGGACCAGGGCAGTTTCGCCCTGGTGGCTGTGCCAGGAACGTGCCTGTATGTGTGTGAAGGCAGTGCGGCCAGTGTGAGTGACGGTTGTGGGAAGACGCCCCGAGCCTCCTGCAAAGCGAAAGCTCGTGACCGGGAGTGTCTTGAAAGCAAGCCCCGCAACCTTGCTTGAAGAGAGACTGTGGAGCTTCCCCGACTGGCAGACCTTGGTGAGGGGCTAATCAGTTGAGGTGCGTGTATGTTCCCCGTCCCGTTGTCCCTTTCCCTTTCCATGTTCCCCATGACCCTGTGACCGCTCTTCGAGCACTGCCTTTACCAAAGGCCGCAGGGTCCCTTCTCGTTCCCCCTGGAGCCACAAGCTCCCTTCCCTTCTCGGAGAGAAGGGAAGTCCCGGGAAAACCACACCATCGGCTCGGAAGCTGCTGAGACACCGTTGGCTTGAAGGCTGGTGCTCAGGGCTGAGGAAAGACATGCGGGGACCACGGGCTTTTCTCTTTAGCCCGCCCCCCTTACCCACTCGCCCTGTAGGTTCGGCAGAGTGCAGGCTGGCCTCAGAACCTATCCCCCTTTCTCCCTGCCATGGGCAGGCGGTTGGGCCATCGGTGGTAGAACCGTGGCAGTCCGAATAAGCGTTCCTTGTGTGACAGGCTTGAGTGAAAGCAAGCTGTGGTAAGCATGGGGGCCGGAGGGTCAAAGGGCATTCCGGTCCCACCAAAAGGCACGCCTGCTGCTTATATGTATGTGAATTATGGTCCGTCGACATGTAAATATTTGGAGAAATGGAATTGGTATACTAGGGATGATCCGAAACTGCAGTTTCCCCTGGAGGGAAGTTTCGACCTTGACAAGATTGTGCACCTAAGGGGGGCGCTTCTTGTCAACGCCGTACCCCAGGGACAGTTCGATGTGTATTTTCAGTGGCATGATGAGATGGGGAAAAAGGTGCCAGAAATCTCAAGCGAGGAGTCTCAAGGACTCCCAGGAGAAACTTAAGCTTAAGCTGAAAGAGAACAAAATGCAGCTGTTGCTTATTATTGTCTGTAACAAAAGTATAAATGTTTGTTGTAATTGTTTACCTATTGAGAGACCTGTCTAGGAAGGGGAGACCCTATGTCCTAGAGTATTCTCTCCCTGTTGTAGTTGCTAAACAGAATACAGTATCTGACTCTGCTGTACCCAAACAAAAAGCGAGAACTAAGTTTCCGACAACAGATTCCCATGCCAGAGAAGGGCACTCCTGCCATCTACATATACCCAAATTATGGTCCTAGGAAGTAGGCAGGAAGCTGCTGCCCAGCCCCCACCGGCCCCGAGGGTAAAGAAATATAAAAAAGATTTGCTTTGTAAATTAAATTGTGCAATCTATTGTACCCCAAATGGTGTGTATCTGGATGTGTCTGATCCCGCTCACAATGAGGTCCTGGCAGTTTTCCAGAAGGACGCTCTAAAGGAGAAGACCGACCCCAGCCCTTCCTCGTTGCAACAGGAACTGCTGGTTAAGGTCTCTCCCTCCCTGTGGGCATTGTGAGCGGATCATGCCAAGCAGGTTGGGCACATTGGGGCTGCCCAACCGGCTGGAATTTGCCTAAACCCAGCAAGACCACTTCCCAAAGCGCAGTGAAACCCTCTCTCAAACTAGACCGAGAAAGGAATTTTACTGTGCTGTTCATGCTGTTGTCTGTAGCCCTGCTACTATCCTTTCTTACAATGTACCGGTGCTGAGGGGTTGTTACCGCCTCAAGGGAAGATTGTATTAAGTCCGAATGAAAAGAAAATGTTGTTGTTAAATAAAATGCATCTAGATGTAATGTGTGTATGTGAATAGCTGTGTATAAATAAATAAAAGGGGGGTAAGTCAAAAGCCCACCCTCCTTGCTAAATTGGTAGTGAAACAATGCCTGTGCCCATGAAAAGAAATAATGCAGCAAGAAAAAAGGATTGGGCCCAAACAAGCAGGCAATTGCAGTTTGAGGAAGTTAAAAGAAGAAAAGTTGAAAGTTATCTCTGTAGTTATTGGAGGAAATTAAGCAGTAAAACTATGTACAAATATTAAAAGAAGGTGTTATGAAAAGAAAAAATCTTGGTTTCTTTGGGAATATCTGTAAATAATCAGCAAAAGGTTATTTAAGTAAAATCATTTGACTAAAAAAGTTAGTCAAATTTGTTAAAAACACTTATGGTATGTATAATCTTTGTTTTATAATAAATTGGTGGTGTTTTGGGGTTGTAAAAACAAACAAAAAAATACTTTTGCCAAACAAAAAGAAACTAGTGTTAATTTTGGCATTTAGTATTTAATCCTTAAGGTAACTTAATGTGTTACAAGATTTAAATTGTTGTTTTTTCAATAAAAACACAAAACAAAACAAAAACAACCCAAAGTTGTGGCTACAGCAGGGCAGTCAAGGCCAGGAAAATGGTAAAAGATTTTAAATCTGTTTTGGTAACAAATAGCAGATAGAAGCTGTAGTAAGTACCCCCACACTAAGCCTTAAGGTGGCTCTGTGTAATCAACGGTCACGTTGTCAAAGGGAAGCCAAAATGGATTGTGTTTTCCATTTAAAATCAACATGTATTTAAGAGCAGAAGTTAAAAGATAGAAGCCATTAAAACCTGACCTGTCTATAAAACGAATACAGGAAAATATGGGAAGTAATTAAGTAATTGTAAATATGTGTTAGTTTTAGTAATGTATTTCCTTGTAAAAAGCAAATGCCAAAACTGCTGTAAAACTTTGGCATACCCGTGAGTAGCAATAGTGATTGTGAACTTAATGTACTGAACAAATTATAACAAGTTATGTGCAGCTTCACAGATCCAGTATGGCCAAAAGCCCTATAAAGGCCACTCCCAATCGAAAAACCAGATTCATCCCTCATAAAATTTCTACCAGGGCACCCAATGCAACTACTGACAGTGCCCTGCTGGCTTTGGCTCAGATGGACATTTATTTAATAAATAACACAATGCTTAATTATTGCCAGGGACTAATGAAATGTGTTAGGTCTTTTTATATACAGTAGCTCTGCCGCTTGCTGAAACCAGAAGACTGGGTCTACATGGAGGTCCACCAGTGAGGAACTGCCCTGGCCCCATGCTGAAAGACCCTTATCAAATCCTGTTAATTACCAACACCACTGTGAAGTGCCAGGAATTGACTACCTGCCCATGTTTCTCACTGTAATGGCTCTCCGACTGATGATCGGTCTATCTTTCCTTCTGGCGTTGTTGCTCCTTCTAGACAGCAGGAGTGAAGGATAGGATAAAGATGTGGTGACCTCTCCTTTGTCTGCTGACAGACCCACTGAGCCTTTGAATCTTGCAAAGAAAACAACCTCTCCACCTGAGGACATAATA
This sequence comes from Mauremys mutica, assembly GCF_020497125.1. NCBI lineage: Eukaryota > Metazoa > Chordata > Testudines > Geoemydidae > Mauremys > Mauremys mutica. Next base: position 204,375,090 of record NC_059072.1, on the reverse strand, counting down.
AAGCCTCCAAGCAAGCAAGGTGATTGTGCTAGTAACCTCTCCCTTGCTGCCTCACTGCCGGACAGCTAAGTGAATTAAGACTACGAAATCTCGAAGAATAGCTTGCGGAAGCTAGCCAAAACTACCTGAAAATGAAACTTATAATGTTCCTCAACCTCTCCTCCTTAATGAACTTAGGGTGGGATGGGAAAGTAGTATTTTTTTTAAATCTTAGCCGATTAGTAGCCTCACTAGTAAATAATCAAACGTATACCCAAAGAGTCTGTTCTGCCACTAGAAATTTTATCTGTACTGAAAATTATTCCTGTAACTAGTAATTTAACCTGTGCCATTCAGCTAGCACAGCAAAAGAATTGGGTTTCCCCTAGAGAAAAAAGAAACTTGACTGAACACTTGTGGGATGGGGCTAATGGCGCAGCTGCAATTTGGAGTATCTAAAAAATCAGCAGCATGATGAAAAATTGGGCCAATTGAAAAAGGCTACCCAGTCTTATTACTGGGGCGCAGTTAACTCAGGTGTAGGCGGGAGTGGGTGAATTGCACGTTATTTCAGCCCTTAGTTCTATGACCCAGAAGGTATTAAGAGAGATGATATTGAATATCACTGATGCTGGGAAGGCATTGCAGTGGGATCTGGCATGCTCAGAAGTTTGGGATTTCCTGAGTGACCAGCTAATGGCCATTCAGAGTGATCTTGAGCACCAGGCTTGGCCCACGGCCCTTACAGACACCTCAGGAGTACCATCTGACCTGTGGCCATGGAGGCATCCTTGGAAATTCTCTGGGTGGAAGTGTGTGCATTCACAGTGCTCCTTCCGGACCGGACCGGTTAAAGGGAGTGTGGGCTTCCACATACCGAATCCTGCCGGGCCCGTGGGAAGGATTCATGTGAGATTGGGTGATTCACCAAGACATTTGGGAAATCAAGCCACCTGATATGCCTAGCCAATTCATAGTCAGTGCTCCTAAAATACAATATTTGGATTGGGATAGAAACCAATGGATGCTCTCGCCATTAGAACCCCCACAGCTTCAGTGTGTATGTAAACTGAAGCCAGGAGAAGTTGTCACAGTTAATGATGGCTTTTGTTGGAAGGGTATAGAACAAGAAACTATCCTGACAGGACACCTGCTTCGCTAAGTTAATGACAGTTGTGTGCTTGTAGAGACCACCATTTACAAGACATATATTTAATCTCATCACTGCTGCAGGCAGTCACATATTGTATTGGCCTAAAAAGAGAAATTTTGCAACCAGCCCCTCAGCCTTAGATACCCTATAATTGGACAACCCTAGTGCCTGACTGGTTAATCTTAAGTCTGTATTAATACTATAGGTTTAATCAATATATAGTAACTGTATATGTTTTGTGTCTTGCTGGAAACAGGTACAGCATTGGTAAAGTTAGTAGTTTATAAATCATAATAGTTTTGCAAGCCGCTGTGCCTGTCTTCAGTATACGTTATCATAAAAGTCAATAAAAGTTTATAAATTGATTAGATAAAGTTATAAATAGGTTAAGGCTACTAAAATTAAAGTCATTAGGCACATTTTCATTAGGCACATTCTGTCTGTGTTGCCTTTATAGTCGTAAGTCATTAACAGCCTTTCTTGAGGAATAATTAGTTGTTAGTTTCTCTTTTGCGGACACTACTCAACCTCATTACATCTGTGTTGGGTGGTGGGAAGTAGCGAACACCCAGAGCCCCCCTAGGGTCCTCATAGGAGCCCCCCTAAGGCTCTGATGTGTGCCTCCTCCTTCCATTACTCTCCACATGGCGTAGTCGGCAGGATTTCCAGGATTTCCGGGATATTCCAGGAATTCCAAGAATTTTTAGCGTTATAGTTTTGGGATGAGGGGACACAGTCAGACACTTAACTAGTCTGCCCTGAGACCCATAAGCCTCTGCCTTATAGTTTTAAAAAGGAGTAAAAGACTCTACTGATACATGCTACTTAATAAAGGGATGTGCAATACACAAAGGAATACCTACAGTTAAAATAGCTAAAAAATTGAAAGAACTTAAACTCTACAATTAATGCTTCCAAACGTGTACTTACACCTGCAAGTGTTCTTTTTTTTTTTTCGTGTCGAATTACCGGTTTTGGATTTTTGGGTCACTGTTAGTGAACCTTTTGTGTTTCTGCCTCCCACTTTCTACTTAATGGTACCTTCTTGTATAAGCCATCGTGTTGTCCCTTTGATTCGTGGTAAGAGTGTCAGCGTCAGCATAAGTTACAAAGGCTAATCTACCACTGTAAGTTCATATTTTCTTCAGTATTAAGTCAAAAAATGGTGCAGTTCTGTGGCTGGTCCACAATTGTAAGGTTTTATTCCCCTATGGTGTTTAATGATTAGCTAAATAAGTTTATGGTCCAATTAAACTATATTGCAAACTATAACCATGGCTGCTAAATGGTTAAGACAACATGCCACAAAATTGGTGGGGCAAGTAACAGTAACAAGGAAGGAATTAGAAAAATCAAAAGAATCTACACAGCCCTGGACTGCTCCCACTCCCCTTGCAGGGTGGCGAGCAGTTCAGAGACAGCCAGCACAGGAACAGAATAAAACATTGGAAACAGCTGCAATGAACCTACAAAAAATGCATGTGCCGTCCCCTGTTATAAATAATTTTGGTAAACAGCAGGCTTCAGGTAGCTACCCTGTGCCTGAAAAATGGGGACAGAAATGAAAAAAGGTGGCCCTAGCAAAATTTAAAGATGAAACTGGGTGCACTGCATTGCAACCACCACCTTATAATAAAAGCCAGATTCAGGTTAAACTTAAACTGAGACCTAGACTGGTGCCTGTCAAAATGGGACAAGTAAGTGCACAAATGAAAAAAGTAGCACACAATACTTTCACTAAATTAGTAAATCAAATGAAGGAAAAAATAAAACAGTTCACAGAGCACATTAGGAGACAAAAGCTGCAACTCAATCGCAGGGGAGTGAATAAAAAAGAATTTCAAAGTAAAAGCTTTCTTTAAATATTTTTACATACCAGTTCCTTTATACGCTTTCTCAGTTTGCTAAACTCGCTGCTGCTGCGGCTGCCTGTACTTTCATTTCGCTACCTTTCTAGGTTGCTCTATACCCCCCCATTTCCTCTGCCTCTCCTCACTTTAGCTCTCTCACTTTGTTTTAAAAGTTATAGTTTTTACAGAAATCTGTAAAGGATAAAGCAATCAAAAACAGAACAACAAACAAAGAAAAAAACAAGGTAAAACTTTACATAAATCCAGTAAATTAATTATTTTAACCCTTCAGGGATGCAACAGCTGGAATTATTCCTAACTTTCTTGAAGATATGGTTGCCAAGCAACAAAAAGGCACACTGTTTTTAACATGAGCTTTTCTCTTTTTCATATAGCAAAGTTTTAAAATAATGTTAAATAGGAAGTAATAAAAAATGCCTTCAGTTACTAAATTAATACAATAAATTTTGCAAGTAATTATATAAATTTTATCAATTTTTATTAAGTTTTAAATAACAAAGTAATAACTTGCTTATTTAGATGTTTAAACCTTTTGTTTATTTTATATTTTAGTTTGATAAATAAAATTCTGGCACCATTTGTTTTTAATTGTAAGTTTGTCCTGTATGTTGTGTGTGTTGTATGTTGTGTATGTCATGTAACTATTTTTTATTATTGCAACAAAAGTCAATTTTATACCCTTTTTAAAAAATATATATGTATATGTGGTACCACACTATTTTAAGATCATGGTTTGGGTATAATCATAGCATTATTAGCACCAATTTTTTGTGCAAAGTTCAAAAGGATTTCAGTTTCATATATATGTACATATATTTCTGCCTCAACAAATAATGCAATTGCAAACAAAAACAAATTATTTTATCAATCACAGTTCTGTTTTATAAATTTTTTTATTTGTTATTCAAAGAAAAAATGTAAGGGAAAACCTCAACATTAAGGTAAAAATAATATTAACAAAATGTAAAAATAACAGCTTATGCATAAATCTAACCAAATAATTTCAACAGGTTTTCACATTTTCAACAGGTTTCCACCTTTTGGCTCCCAAACATAACAAAGCATCGTGAAAGTTTAATGCCCTCATGAACCTGTATTTAAAATTTATTTTGGTTTAATTTTATTCGCTTTTCTTTTATTATGTTATGTTAATGGGAAGCAATGGTTGTTAAAGTTTGTGCTTCTAAACAGTTAACAAAAGTAAAGTTGGTATCACAAGGAATTTAACTTTAAAAAGCTTGTTAAAATTATGTTACTGACTCTTTTGCTGAAACAAAGTGTTCTGCAAGGTTAAGCAATACACCTTCTTATGAAAGATTGTAAGCATTTATTTTAGCTGTTAAGCATTACATTTAATATAAAATATTAGCAATGCACCTCAAATAAAAATAAATGTCTATACAACAACTGGAAAAAGTATAGATTGGGTTACTAAAAACAAGAAAAATGTAAAAACACAAAAAACCTTTATTATGTTAACTAACTAGATGTTTAAGTTGCATCCCACAGACTAAAGACATCAAAAGATATCACACCATAAAAATACCAGATGATATCAATATACAGCGAAGAAATCCCCCAGCATAAAGAAAAAAAAAGTGAAGTGCTTTATAAATAAGAAACTGGTCAAATACACCCATCTACCATATATGGACAATTAAGTTAACAATCAGCTAAAAACTACTCGCTGAACCAGAATAAACTGTCAACTTGGCTATTTTGTAAAAACAACTTGTCAAGTAGTGTCAGGCTAAGTACTGTTAGGCCTCAAACTTCCGGAAGTTGTAAGAAGCGAGTATAGTAGAATCCTACAAGCATAAGCATAATCTATCTAGGAAGCTTTATAGATTAAGAAGGAAACTCTGTAAAGGTTGATACAGACTTGTGGTTACTATGCTCTGCAACCAGACACTTCTTTAAGCTGATTTAGGGTTTTTTAAGTCTAGCAAATTGACCACAACTAGCTGCATACAGGAGAGAGAAGCTGGGCACAGGTGCACAGTTCATAAGTTCAAAACAACCACAAATGCCACCCTGGAATATTTGGCCACCTTGATTGGTTGACTTGTTTTAAAGCACGGCCAGCAGTTATCGTATAAATAAGATGCAAAGGAGCAAGTGTGTGTGTGTGTGTGTGTGTGTGTTGTTGACCTAAAAGAGATCGCTCTTTGTCAGGCTCACATACGCCCCCTGAACCAAAGGGACTTGCGCTTCAGTGACTATCTGTGCCTGGCCAGTGCAGGAAATGGTCAACTGAAAGGTAACGTATCTTTGGACAAATGCAGGGTGAAATATGAATTAAAACGGTCTGGTAATGCTCGAGCTGGTTAATCTTAAGTCTGTATTAATACTATAGGTTTAATCAATATATAGTAACTGTATATGTTTTGTGCCTTGCTGGAAACAGGTACAGCGTTGGTAAAGTTAGTAGTTTATAAATCATAATAGTTTTGCAAGCCGCTGTGCCTGTCTTCAGTATAAGTTACCATCAAGTTTTATCATAAAAGTCAATAAAAGTTTATAAATTGATTAGATAAAGTTATAAATAGGTTAAGGCTACTAAAATTAAAGTCATTAGGCACATTCTGTGTTGCCTTTATAGTCGTAAGTCATTAAAAGCATTTCTTGAGGAATAATTAGTTGTTAGTTTCTCTTTTGCGGACACTACTCAACCTCATTACATCTGTGTTGGGTGGTGGGAAGTAGCGAACACCCAGAGCCCCCCTAGGGTCCTCATAGGAGCCCCCTAAGGCTCTGATGTGTGCCTCCTCCTTCCATTACTCTCCACAGTTTTGTGTTTTGTAACTAAAACCATTTAGTAATCCCAACCCAATTGTTTTATTGCCATAATAATGTTATTTCTTTTATTATTATTGTTTGGTATGGGATTATGTTATTGTTGCTTTTGTAATGGATGCATTTATCATTACCTGCCCAGTCCTAAACCTGCTAGATTAAATGCACAAGAGCGAGTGAAGCTAATGATTCATAATGAACTTTATGGCAACAGTTGAAAAGAAAGGAAGCCAGAAGCAGTGATAAATGTGTATGAGGATAAGCAGGAAAGGAGGGAAAATACGGTGGGCTTACAAGTTTGGCCAGGCTTTTAGGCCTAAACTTTGGATAAGCTTGTTTTCAGGCTGTGTTGAACTTTGGTTCAGCTTGTCTCTGTGTATAAGGGGAAGAGAGGAGGGGGACAGAGAGATGAAAGAGTGATAGAAAGTTGCTTCTGTGTGTCAAGAGGTAAAAGGAGTCACAGTGGAAAGTTCCCAAAATGGAACAATGGCTTTTCTGTACAAAGGGCATGCGGGGGCAGCAAAATGTGGTCAGGGCCCCAAAAAGAGGAACTGGAATTGGATAAGGGGAACCAGGAGATCTGTTAAAGTATAACAGCTGAGCTTACTTTTGGAACTACAGAAAAGGTGGTAGAACAGTCAAACCACCCCACGGCCCTAACCGGTTCTTAATCGGTGCCACGGAAATAACGCCTGATCTCTGGATAGGGCTGGGCAACCTGTGGACTTGTGGCCCTTAGAACCCCCTCAACTTCAGTGCATTAGAAAGCTTAACCCTGGAGAAATTGTTATCATCCACGAGCATATTTGTTGGGAAGGTAGTGGGCAATTAGCAACCCTTGCTTCCCAACCCCTTATCCAGGCCAACGATAGCTGCGTTCTTGTTGACTCAACTGTTTTACGGGACACGGTCTTTAACAGGAAACACAGCCACTGGCACTCATGTTATTTATTGGCCCGCAGACAAAACGTACCAGGTTTTCCTGCTGTTCCATATCCCTTTCGATTGGACCATTCTGGTGCCAGATCGTTTTCATTCCTTAGTGTCCCTCCTACCGGAGGTCCAGCAAATATCCCAGTTACAGGAACAAATCTATCTCCTCCAAAACATGTACCAGACCGAACTTAATGCCTTTCAGACGCCCATAGAGTTACAACTCTTTGTGTTGAAACTGATGTTCTCTGTTCCATCACTAAAGCCCTCCAACCCCCCCATTCCCATAAGTACATATTATGGGGCCTTTTAGAAGGAGGATTATTATTAAATATTTGTGTTTGCTATTGTTGCTACAGAGCGTGTTGTTCCCACCCTACACCTGCTTTGTATACTCCACCTCACCAAGTGGCCCTTGTTCCCTTAAGGGAATTAGATCCCTGCCTGCCCGAGTCCCCGACATATGAAACCCTAGAAATACCCCGTGAAAATGGGCCTACAAGTTCTGAAATCTAGGATTTAATGAACATTCAGATCTAAGGGAGTTGATGCCGAAGAAATGGCATCAAAAGGAGGGAATGATAGGGAAAATATCCCCCCACCACCACCCCGCTTATAGGCCCAGAATTTTGAGCGTACCTTAACCTCTCCCTTGCCTCGCAGGCCCAAGGCCTGTAGCTAGAACAATTGCTATATAAGAGCAAAAGGTTTAAACTTCTGCTAAACTTCTTTATCTGTACAAGGGTCACTGGGGAAGCAAGAAACCAGGGAAAGGGGAACTAGGGAGAACATAGGGCCCATATGTGCCAGCTCAGTTTGTGACAATTAGAATGTGGCAAGATCCTTTGCACAATGTAACCGCAAGGTAGGGGTCGTTAAGACAGTCAGATCACCAACTTGACTGCCAAAGAACAATAACAGGAAAAACCTAAAATGGAAAATAGTGAGGTGGCTTGCTTGTTTGCAAAATATTAATTCTAAATAAGGCAATGTATCGAATTATAGTTTGTGGTTTTAGCCTTTATAAGCTTGATGAAATTTGTAATGGGTAGAGCAGCGTGGGGCCATGCTGACTCTCCCTGCATGCATGCTTGTATGAAAATAAAGGAGCCTCAGGCTGTCTGATCCAAAATCAACGGTGTGAACAATTTTCCACAACACATATGAGGAGAGATTAAAGAGGCTAGGACATTTCAGCTTGGAAAAGAGGAGACTAAGGGGGGATATGATAGAGGTATATAAATTCATGAGTGATGTGGAGAAAGTAAATAAGGAAAAGTTATTTACTTTTTCCCATAATACAAGAACTAGGGGCCACCAAATGAAATTAATGGGAAGCAGGTTTAAAACAAAAAAAAGGAAGTTCTTCACACAGCGCACAGTCAACCTGTGGAACTCCTTGCCTGAGGAGGTTGTGAAGGCTAGGACTATAACAGCGTTTAGAAGAGAACTGGATAAATTAATGGAGGTTAAGTCCGTTAATGGCTATTAGCAAGGATGGGTAAGGAATGGTGTCCCTAGCCTCTGTTTGTCAGAGGGTGGAGGTGGATGGCAGGAGAGAGATCACTTGATCATTACCTGTTAGGTTCACTTTCTCTGGGGCACCTGGTATTGGCCACTGTTGGCAGACCGGATACTGGGCTAGATGGACCTTTGGTCTGACCCAGTACGGCCATTCTTATGTTCTTATAAAAGGCTTGGCTCTGTCAAGTGTTAAGATCTCCTGTGAAGCAATGAGTGCCCTCAACTCCCGTTGAAGGGATGAATGAACTCCTCTAGAATCTACAGCAACTCTATGATACCCTACAGAGGGTTTCACATGAAAGCACTTGCACCTTTTAGATTTTATTCGGTAATCCCTTTAAATCAGCATTCAAATTTTGATAGTGCAGGTCATGATTTTTCCCAGGATTAAATACTGGTGGACTTTGCAGTATCTTATCCACTGATAATAGGAAAACAGTGCTGCTAAAGCTGCACCATATGGTAGCCTCTTATAATGAGGCAAGTATAAATAAGTGCTTGTGGTGACTGTCTCCCCTGAAAGATCCAATTCTGAGAACTGTATCACCCATCTAGTTGCGTATGTCACAGTTCAAGGGACGCTACAGCTGTATTCCACCTCCATGGTCCACCAACAGCACCATCTTTAGGCTTCTGGCTCTCAGCCATCACTCCCTCCTGACCGGGAATTTGAAGTCTGCATAGCTCCCTCCCATACACTATGGTAGCATCAGCAAGCCAGTCTGCCTGAACAGGCCAGCACCTGTGTTTTGCTTTATAACCAGTGTATTGCCCAGAGTTATAAGTTACCACACAGCTCCTTCTAAGCAACCACATTTAGTCTTCAGGTAAAAGCATTATAGAGAAAACATATAAAAACAATAAAAGTTCCTAAAAGCATGCTAAAAAGCTCACTAAAGATCATCCCCCCCCACAACTCCAATCTAGGGCACTGGTAGGTTTTAATCCTTCAAAACCCACAGCTTGGTTTTTCCTATGGTTACAAGTTCATATCCATCTGAGGGCTAGTCTACACTGGCAACGCTAAAGCGCTGCCGCGGCAGTGCTGCCATGGCAGTGCTTTAATGTGGTTGCGGCGCAGCGCTGGGAGAGCTAACCACCTCAATGAGGGGCGTAGCTGGGGCACTGTTTACACTGGCGCTTTACAGCATTGCAACTTGCTTTTTCACACCCCTGAGTGAGAAAGTTGAAGCGCTGTTAATTGCCAGTGTAGACAAGCCCTGAGATCCAAGATTAGAACAAAAGTCATTTCTTTATACAGCTGGGGCCTTTGATCTTGGCCTTCTGTAACAGGTAATTGGCAGACAATGATCCTCTCCTCATGGCACAGCTTCAAAAGGCTGGGTTTTTGCATAACTGGAGTGGGGGAATTTGCATTAACTTTTCCCAAGGGATTCCGCAGGAAATCCACTTAACGCTTATTGTCCCCAAAGTCCATACTTCTCTGGCACATTTTCAGTATAGTCTTTAACTCCCAGGTCTTATATCTGTCACCATAGAGAGGTTACATATGATCCTAGCCCACAATAATACATACACTTAATGCAATAAGGTCTTTCAAGTATATTGCTGGAAATTGCCAAACCTGTCACAGCAGGACATAGGCTCCTGTGGAAGCCACAGAAGAGTATTTGCCAGAAGCTGGCAGTGGGCAGTAGGGGATGGATCACTTGATGATTACCTGTTCTGTTCATTCCCTCTGGGCATCTGGCATTGGCCACTGTCAGAAGACATGATACTGGGCTAGATGGACCTTTGGTCTGACCCAGTATGGCTTTTCTTATTTATAAGTGCTAAGTTTACAAAAAGTATCATCATCATTAAGAGAGAGATGAACAGAGAGAGCGAGAGAGAGAGGAAACCACAAAATAGCACTTCTGGTGTGAATAATAGTATGCAATTTGTAATTGCCTGCCCTACCTTAATTGAATGGAACTCTATCTACAACCTGGGAAAATTCTACCTAAAGAATGTTCACAGACAAATTAAGGTTCATTGACCAGGCAGGTGTAGTAATATACAGTAGTTATAAGCCACAAAATGTACATTAGCATTGTTACAGGCCTCAGGTATGTTGAGAGACTCAAGGCTGAAGCCAGAGTGCCTTCAGCCACTCAAGAGAGCAACCAATAGCATATTAATGCATATTCTAGTATTATGTGTTTCTAAATTTATGAGAGATGGCCTTATCTCACCAGTATAAATTAAAGTAGCATCTAATTAAGTCACACAGACATAACTGAAATCAAAATCAGGCATAGACAGCTTAGAGAAATAATCAGATTCATAAATAGGTTGTGATTCTTTTTTCCTGCCAAAAAAGTTCAACAAAAATGAAATCTTTTTCATTTAAAAAATAAAAATAAAATTCAATTCAATTAAAATAAAAAACAGTTTTTGTTGAAAAAGCTAAACCCCCAAAAGTTATATGTTCTGTTTTAGGTAAAAACTGATAAAGATACATATATTTAATATGGCTATTTATTTGGAAAGCTTTAACAAGTTTCCAATCCATTGCCAAGTAAACATCAGAACTAAAACATTGAACATTACAATACTGAGTTGGTTTTTTTGTTTAGAAAACCTTATGCAGTAATATAATTATGAAATCTCTCTATTTAGCAGGATGTTACTGTTTTATAGAGTGAGCCTCTGTAACCACTCAGGACATGTTGTTTCCGGAGACTTCATTAAACTGAGAGAAGCTAATAATTTTATTCATATTTATCAAACTATATTTATCAAATGACTTAGGTATGCCATTTTCATAGGTGACTGTACTTTGCGTATTGAATAAATGGTAAGCAAATATCTAAGTATCTCTTTGTCCCTTGTCCACTTTTGGGTGTCCATAATTGATATGTTAATTTTTTTATAACAGCCACCCCCCTTTTAAAAAAACATTTATCTAATATTGGGCTATTACTAGCAGTTATTAGCAAAGAGACTACATCTTCATTACTTTGAGTGTGACCATTTAGAGTAGGGGTATATCTACACAACAAAGAAAAATCCATGGCTTGCCCATGCCAGCCAACTTCGGCTTGCGGGGCTCCATCTGTGGGGCTGTTTCATTTCTGTGTAGACTTCCAGGCTCAGGCTGGAGCCCAGATTTAGGACCCTGCAGGGTGGGAGGGTCCCAGAGCTCAGCCTCCAACCCAAACCTGGCAGTCTACACAGCAATGAAACAGCTCCCCAGTCTGAGCCCCATGAGCCCAAGTCAGCTAGCATTGTCCAGCTGTGGGTTTTTCTTTGCTGTGTAAACATACCCTAGGAAACCCCAGGAGGATTAACAAAGGATCAATTGATAATAGCTAGCTAACAGTGTGCAGCATTTGGTTATGAGTCACATCCCAATACTCATTAAGGGTATGTCTACACTACAAGAGTAGTTCGATTTAACTTAGGTCGAATTTGTGGATTCGACCTGATGAATTCGAATTTGTGTATCCACACTAAGGACACTAATTCGACTTTGTGAGTCCACACTAACGGGGCAAGCGTCGACATTGGAAGCGGTGCATTCTGGGCAGCTATCCCACAGTTCCCACAGTCCCCGCTTCCCATTGGAATGCTGGGTAGAGCCCCCAATGCCTTCTGGGGGAAAAATATGTCGAGGGTGGTTTTGGGTAAGTGTCGTCATTCAACCGTCACTCCCGCCCTCTCTCCTTGAAAGCGCCGGCGGGAACTCTGTTCGCGCACTTTTCTGGTCAGTGACAGCGCGGATGCCACAGCACTGCGAGCATGGAGCCCGCTGCGATCATCGCTGCACTTATGGCCGTTGTCAACTCCTCGCACCTTATCGAACACCTCTTCCACAATCAGCTGCTGAGAAATCGGGCGAGGAGGCTCCGGCACCGCGGTGAGGACGTGAAGTGTGAGAGTGGCACAGACCTCTCACAAAGCACGGTACGCCGCGCCGTGGAGATTATGGTGGCAATGGGTCACGTTCATGCTATGGGACGGCGATTCTGGGCCCGGGAAACAAGCACGGACTGGTGGGACGGCATAGTGCTGCAGGTCTGGGATGAATCACAGTGGCTGCGAAACTTCAGGATGCGTAAGGGCACTTTCCTTGAACTCTGTGACTTGCTGGCCCCTGCCCTGAAGCGCCAGGACACCCGGATGATAGCAGCCCTAAGTGTGCAGAAGCAAGTGGCCATAGCCCTCTGGAAACTTGCAACGCCAGACAGCTACCGGTCAGTAGCGAACCACTTTGGCGTGGGCAAATCTACTGTGGGGGTTGCTGTGATGCAAGTAGCCCACGCAATCGTTGACCTACTGCTCTCAAAGGTAGTGACCCTGGGAAACGTCCAGGTCGTCATAGATGGCTTCACCGCGATGGGATTCCCAAACTGCGGTGGGGCTATAGATGGCACTCACATCCCTATCCTGGGACTGGCCCACCAGGCCAGCCAGTATATTAACCGAAAGGGCTACTTTTCAATGGTGCTGCAAGCACTGGTGGACCATAGGGGACGTTTTACCAACATCTACGTCAGGTGGCCGGGCAAGGTTCATGACGCGCGTGTGTTCAGGAACTCTGGTCTGTTTAGACGCCTGCAGGAAGGTAGTTTCTTCCCGGACCACAAAGTAAGTGTTGGGGATGTGGAGATGCCTACAGTGATCCTCGGGGACCCAGCCTACCGCTAATGCCCTGGCTCATGAAGCCCTATACAGGCGCCCTGGACAGTGACAAGGAGCTCTTCAACTACCGGCTGAGCAAGTGCAGAATGGTGGTGGAGTGTGCTTTCAGACATCTCAAGGGGAGATGGAGGAGCTTACTCACTCGCTCGGATCTCAGCGAAACCAATATCCCCATTGTTATTGCAGCTTGCTGTGTGCTCCACAATCTCTGTGAGAGCAAGGGGGAGACCTTTATGGCGGGATGGAGGGGGCATAAAATAAACATGGGGCAGCAGACACCTCGCAGAGTGACCCGGGTGCCTAGTGACTGCACTCTGTGTGTGACCTGCTGTTGATCCTGCCCCCATGTCTGTACCCTGTTAATGGTGGCTGTCCTATGCAATTAACAAACCCCTCCCCCCCCCTTCACACAAAGTGTTCTGCAAAGAAACATGACGGAAACAGTAATGAACAGCAAACTATTTTTAATACTCAACTACACAGTTGGGGGATGAAACTGGGATTTGGGATCGGGTGAGCCAGGAAGGCAAGCAATTCTCATACTTTAGGGAATGAGAGCTGTTTGGTACATGAGCGCTCTGCTGGGGTGGAGTGACAGTTTTCACGGCCCCTAGCGCCCCTCCTTCTTGTGATTTTGGGTGAGGGGGGGACAGGACTTTGTGGCGGGGGAGGGCGGTTGCAGATACAGTTCAGGGGGGCTCTCTGCTCCTGCCTGCGGTCCTGCAGAACATCCACAAGGCGCCGGAGCGTGTCCGTTTGCTCCCTCATTAGTCCAAGCAGCGTTTGAGTCGCCTGCTGGTCTTCCTGCCACCACCTCTCCTCCCGTTCGCTGTGTGAGCGCTGCTGCTGAGAGAGGGTCTCCCTCCACTGGCTCTGCTGGGCCGCCTCGGCTCTGGAGCAGGCCATCAGTTCAGCGAACATCTCGTCCCGAGTCTTTTTCTTTCGCCGCCTAATCTGCGCCAGCCTCTGTGAGGGGGATGCCGGGGCAGTTCGGGAAAGAGCTGCAGCTGTGTGATGGGAAAAAGGAAGTGATTTCCTTCCAAAGATACATGTTTGCGAACACTGAACACAGTCTACTCAGTTTCTGTGAACAAGACCATACAGGGCACCTAATCTCATGTGCTCTCAGGACAAGTTCGAATTTTCGGCATTCGCTTTCATTGCCTGGGGTCTTGCACTGGAGATCGGACAAGCGGGGCAGGACAGCAGAATCCGTGTAGCAGCCAGGCCTGGTAAGCCGTAAACTTTAGGCTGCTTAACAGTTAATGGATAGCAGGGCCCTCCTGCTGCAGGCAATCTGGAAAGCATAAAGTCTGACCCTGTTCCAGCCCCTCGCGGCTGTCCCCGTGAAAGATCCCTGTATGCTTTTCCTCTGCAGCCTACAACACGTGGCTGTTAAACGACGGTCATTGTTATGCAAAGGAAAAGTCAAGCATTCACAATAGTAACATTAAAGTAATTCCCCTAATTAGATGCAGCAGTCACAGAGCGAGATCACCCTGAGGCGGGTCTCCAGGACAAACAGAGAGCGCATGCTGTGTGAATCCCTGCACAGACCAGGGCCCTATGCTGCCATGCTGGTCGAGGCGATGCTCCCATTATACCTCAGGATGGCCTGGCGCGGAAGAGTGTGCTTCCACGGAGCACCCAATAAGGCACCTCTCCCCAGGAACCTCCTGCGGAGGCTTTTCGAGTACCTCTCAGAGAGTTCGTTGAACTGTCCCAAGAGGATTTTTGTTCGATCCCTATATGCATTGACCTTCTTTTTATATAGTTTTTATTCCTGTTTTGTTAAAAAATAAATGTTTACATGTTTATAGCACTTACCGACTGATTCTTCCCCTGATTCGGAGTCTGGGTTAACGGCCGGGGAGGGTTGGTAGGGGATCTCTGTGAGGGTGATGAAGAGATCCTGGCTGTCGGGGAAAGCAGTATTGTAACCGCTGTCGCCTGCCTCGTCCTCCACAAACCCTTCCTCATCTTCCCCATCGGTGAACATCGCCGAGAAATTGCCCCTTGACACTATCCCATCCTCAGAGTCCACGGTCACTGGTGGGGCAGTGGTGGCAGACCCACCGAGAATGGCATGCAGTGCCTCGTAGAAGCGGCATGTCTGGGGCTGGGCTCCGGAGCGTCCGTTTGCCACTTTGATTTTTTGGTAGCCTTGTCTCAGGTCCTTGATTTTCACGCGGCACTGCGTTGCATCCCGGCTGTATCCTCTGAGTGCCATGGCTTTGGAGACCTTCTCGTAGGTCTTTGCATTCCGTTTTTTGGAGCGCAGCTCCGAAAGCACAGACTCATCGCCCCACACAGCGATCAGATCCAAGACTTCCCGGTCAGTCCATGCTGGGGCCCTCTTTCTACTCTGAGATTGCATGGACTCCTCTGCTGGAGAGCTCTGCATCGCTGCCAGTGCTGCTGAGCTCGCCACGACGTCCACACAGGAAATGAGATTCAAAATGGCCAGACAGGAAAAGGAATTCAAATTTTCTCGGTGCTTTTCCTGTATGGCTGATCAGAACATCTGAGCTCGGACTGCTGTCCAGAGCGTCAACAGAGTGGTGCAGTGTGGGATAGCTCCCGGAGCTAGTAAGTTCGATTTGCATCCACACCTAGCCTAATTCGACATAGCCATGTCGAATTTAGCGCTATTCCCCTCGTCGGAGTACCGATTTCGAACTAAAGAGCCCTCTAGGTCGAATTAAATGGCTTCCTGGTGTGGACGGGTGCACGGTTAATTCGAATTAACGCTGCTAAATTCGAATTAAAGTCCTAGTGTGGACCAGGCCTAACAATTGGACCTGTCTACCATATATGCATTAAATCTTCTCTTTCGTCACAATTTGGCCAACATTTATCCCCATTCAATCTATATACTGTATATATTTTAACCTGACTGCTGTGAAATACCATTGAAATAGTATCTTAAAGACATTTTCTTTTATCATACCACCAACTGAGTCCTCTTTTCCAGATCAAAGCCCATTCCTCTGGGGTAATTAATGTATTCAAATCCTTTTCCCACCATGTCATATATGGACATTTCTTTTTTAGGAAAGTTGTCTGCAAAGATTAAGATATTAGTTATAATTTTTTGTTTCCTACTTGACCAGAAGCCATCATTTCTATTAAATTAGTTTCTGTATAAAAATTTTCTAGGAGGCTAAGTAATATAATGCCTAAGGTACTGGTACCATGGGAGAGTGGGTCAACTGATTATTATTATTATTTTATTTCTGGTTCATTTACTGAAAACTCAATTTTTGGACCAAAAAAATGGACATTTAATGAAAAAAATCTTGTATAAAAAAGGCAGTTTCTGTCCAAACAAACATTTTGACTGACAATTTTTGACTGGCTCTATTTATAAGTTATTGACAACTTTTTACCAGCCTTAACTTAACTTTAATTTATACGGTTTTCAGTGGTCGGCTATGGAGAGTGGAGTTCTTAAGGGAAGCCCTTGGGATTCTGTGCCTCTCCATATAGAGGAAACAGCCCCTTTGCTCCCCCCAGACTGCAGTTGTGACAGGCCCTTGTACAGGTCAAGCAAATGCAGGAAGGCTCCCTATGCATTCCCACCCTTCCTCCCACACCACACTGGAGCTCTGAGGTAGGTGTGTTGCTGTTAGCACAATAGAACAAAATACTGTATTAAAAAGAATCCCTCCTCCTTGTAATTCTCTTGCCTTTGAGCATGTAAGCACCTGCTTTTAGCTTTCAAATGGAGCTCAGTAAATGGAGTTCCAGTTTAGAAAAATAATGAAATTTAATTTTTGTTTTGGAAACATACTTCTCAGGTAAGAAATGTTAAGAAAATACTGCATAACATATGCAAAACAAATTATTGTTGCTTCATTTACACAGCAGCCGCCTCAGAGCCAATTCAGCAAAGTAAGTAGACAAACATTTTGATTCATAGCTACATCTAACAGGAACCTTCAGATATAGTCAGATATTAAAATAAACTCTTTTGTTATATGAACTACTTTTTGCTAATGTAAATCCCCAGAGTTTGAGAGTAATTAAGTATGTCAAGACTCACATTTTCCCCTCAGGTCTTCAGGCTCAAGATGTGCCCGTGCTAATATTGCAATCAGCTTCCTTTCTGTGCCCACTTGAATATAGAAAAGCCTTTGGTGCACTGATTAAAATCCCAGGACTGAGGCCTCTTGGACTGTGAGAACCACTTCAAGTATGTCAATGCAGTAACCATGGTAACCAAGCTACTCATGCATACTTGGTGTATATGAAGTCATGGCATAACGGTACAGGAAAATTTAAAATAAAATGGTTACAATCAAAATTATATTGCAGTTTAACACTGTACTGTTAGAGAATTAAAGGTAATACTAATTGTATGTGTTTACTTATAGCTTGTTAGATGTTTATCAGGTAAACAGATGGTTCCTGTCTATCACTGTATTCTGTTAATTCAGAGATTAAAAGGAAATATTAACATTTAGATAAACCTTGGGTGTAATAATGTCATTGTCTATATTTCTCTGAAGTTTGTAGCAAACTGTCTATGAACTGGGTAATGGATAATTACCTTATGCAGAGGAATGCAGATAGTTACTTATGCTTACATGGGAAATAGTTAATTCTATTTCAAAGACACTATTCTTCACCCAAGGAACATCTGCTATGAAGAAGCTAGCATAGCCTGCAAAAAATCTCTATTAAAAACTCTTGGGACCTGATCCTTTCATCTCAAATCCACTTAAGCTTCATCAGGGGAAATGTAAGCCGAAAGACTGAGATATCCAATTTCATTTTGGATCAGCCTGGTGTTGGACATTGGACTGCAACCCATGGACTAATTCTAAAAGAATTATTTGCAGTGCTAAAGCTCACCATCTCTACTGTGAAAGTAGAATGAATTATATTGTAAAAATAAGAATGGATTAAAGAAATGTTGTATGTACCTTTAAGCAGAAATAAGAAATGTTGAAATACAGGTGCCAGGAAAAGAAACATTAGGCATAAACAAAGGTGCTAATGGCAAAACATTAACAAAAGATCGGTAATAGTTAGTAAGGAAATAAGATATGCATGCCTAGCCCAGGTAAACTTATCTGATTCTGCTTCCTTTGT